>NC_133349.1:22946939-23280272 GCF_030506205.2 Paramisgurnus dabryanus
AGATTAATCTAAAAGAAACAGAAGAGAAAACATCTTTAGGAGTTTGAAACCTCCTGCTAGCTTTTTTCAGTAGACATAAATGTTTGAGCAAGTTGGGTTGGTTGAAGGTTGTAGGTGGCTGTCAGTGAAATTGAATAGAAGTCGAACCATAGCCCAAAAATAGATACGTAAATAAAACAAATATTTAGACTTTTTTAAGGAGTAAGTATGTAAAGTTTTAGCTCAAAATACCATATAGATAATTTATTATAGCATGTTAAAATTGCCACTTTGTTGGATGTCAGCAAAAATGTGCTGTTTTTGGGTGTGTCCTTTAAAATGCAAATGAGCTGTTTTTTAAATGGCAGTGTTGTGGTTGGATAGTGCAGATTAAGGGGCGGTATTATCTTCTGACATCACAAGGGAAGGCAAATTTCAATTACCTATTTTTTTCTCATATTATTTATCCTATATTTTTTTTCTTTTTCACATTTTCTAGTTTGATAGAAGCACTGAGGACCCAATTATAGCATTTAAACATAACATTTGAAATTACTTATTTTAATGAGTTTAAGTAATGAAAAACATATGTTGTCATGACTTACAGTATGAATTTATTGACTTACTGACTTATTTTTACAGTGTAAAGTTAATACATAGGGCAGTGGTTCTCAAACTGGGGGGCTTGTGCCAGGGGTGTCATGATCTTGCTTCTCTTGTCTTTGCTTTTTCTAGTTTTGGTGTCAGGATAATTGCAGACCTATGTTATGTATGGAAGCACAGGGCCAATGTTTGTTTTGGTGTGCCATGTGCTCTTCTGTCTCGTCTCTTGACCCTGCCTCTTTGTCGCCTTGTTAATTATCTTGTCATTGGTTTATGCCCCTCACCTGTTGCCCTCATTATTTTCTCCCCTATTTTATGCCCTTGTGTTTGTTGTCCTGGGTTGGTTTGTTTGTGAGCTTGTGATTTTGTTACTTTGTCAAGCCACATCCTAAGTCAAGTTTATTCCTGTCTAGTCCAGTTTACTGGACAGGGATTTGCTAAAGCCAGGACTAAGCCTTAGTTAAATTAGGAAATATAACTAGTTTTTTGAGGCAAAACAAAGGACACTGATGTATTTTAAGTTATGTCAGTGCAAGTTGTTTTCAGTTTGGACACCTCTTATATTTATTTTAGGACTAGTCTAATCCTTGTCCAGGAAACCGTCTCTATAGGGGCAGTTTCTCAGACAGGGTTTAGATTAATTCAGGACTAGGCATTAAGTTATATTGGGATATTCAGGTAGTTTTTACAAACAAACCTTACAAAAAGCATTACTGGTGTGCATCGTGTGACAAAACAATGGCACTGGTATGTTAAAATATATGTCAGTGCAAGATGTTTTTAAATTAAGACAGCTCCCACATGCATTTTAGTCTGGGAATAGGATAAGCCCCGTCCGGGAAACCTCCCCATAGTGTATAGTCTAGTCTAGTCTGGTCTGTCCCTGCTGAAAAAAACAGCATAGCAAGACCAGCATATTTTGGTGCTGGTTTGCTAGTGAACACCAGCTAAACCAGCATCAGCACCAGCTAAACCAGCATTAGTACCAGCACCAACCCAGCATAAGCACCAGCATCCCATGCTGGTCATACCAGCAAGACCAGCATATGTTGTGTTTTGGTGCTGGTATGCTGGTGACCACCAGCTAAACCAGCATCAAACCAGCATAGACCAGCATAATTCCCATGCTGGTTTGATGCTGTTTTTTTCAGCAGGGGTGTTTCATGATATTTGTTTTGTTTTCAGTTGTGTTGCACCCTTGTGGGCCTCTGTTTTCCATGTTTTGTTGTGAGAAATAAAGTTTTGTGTTCATTCCTGTCTGCGCCTGGGTTCTGTCCTTAAAAACCGTAACATGGGGGCCCCCAGTTTTGTGACATTTTTTATTAATACATTAATTCATCATACATTTTATGTAATTAAACTTAAGAAAAATAATACTACCAATAAACAGCACTACATTGTATAGTTTAGTATGTTTTGTTTAATTCAAATTTTAAGTCATTCATTTTTTTCGAGGAGGCAACAGAGACATGCACCCTACACAAGGAGGCCACATACTGGAAAGTTTGCGAACCACTGACTTAGGATAAAGGGTTTGTCCAAACAGTAATGATGTTTTCAAGCACCACTGGTAACAAATTTAGAAATCAGTAGCAAGTCAAAATTTAGTTTGGGATGTCAAACTAGGATTTCAATCACAAAACAGCAGGAGAGTTGTTTATTTTAATTTATACCACTGAGCTGTTGAATGCTTCATTCTGATTGGCTGAGAAATGTTCCGTGGGTGTTGATAATTTTTCTGTAAACCGCACACCTAACATGTCAAATGTCCTACAAATCAGAGCATTGTTTGTGGTAACTGTGGTATAAGCTGAATAATTGACTCCGGTCCTGTGAATTATTCGAAAATAATGGGTGTGGGTGTGCATTATTTTCTTATAATTCAACAGCCCGTCGTCAATTATTTCTTACTTGAATGCAGTGAAAATACCTTGTTTAGTGTTTGTAGGGCAGCTGTGGCAGCTTCTAAAGCAGGTTCAGCTTTAGCCAGATCACTTTCACAGTCTCTTAGTCTACGTGAGACCTCGGCCTGCATAGCAGCTACCTAAAGATCAACAAGCAATCAGTCATTAAAGCAACGGTAAAGCTACATCTCAGACCCTCTGTCGGCTTCTAGGGCTGTAGGCCTTTGCTTGCTCTACCTTTTGCTCCTCTAGGTCAGCATCTTTTCTCTTTTGGCTCACTCGTTCGGTCTGCAGGCCGATCCTGGTCATGAGAGCTTCAGCAGCCTGGTTCTTCAATGTCAGCTCCACCTCTTGGGAGTTCAGCTTGACTGTGAGATCCTCCACCTGCGGAGCAGATATTTAGCTTCTTACAGTTTAACAGAAACAACTTTTCATTCAGCATTTTATTGGTATGCGTTCCTTGGGAGTCAATAACATGTATAACAATGGAAGCAACAATATACTTATTATATGGTAAAATTACATTTCACCCTAACTTCACACACACACACTAAATCCTCACAAATGACTTTTGCAACTTGCTGAAAGCTGTAAAAGCAACTTGTGTTGTTTTTAATTTACAAGGCATTAACAGATAAAACCTCAGCAGAATCTGAATGCTAAACCCTACTGTATATCACAAAGGCAAGCAATCATCATTCAACACATCAAGACTCAAGGTTTACGAGTCCCTCAGCCTTCGCTGACTTCTCACTTTCATTTAATGCATGTTAACTAATGGTAACCATATCCTTGAGGAGGCCGAACGGGCCACTACTGAACTCTCCAATAAGGTTTACACACCTGAGATGCAGTCATCTTGAGTTTCTGAAGGCCGGAGCGAAGCCTGCCATGTCTCAGTTGTAGTTCCCTCTCTCTCTCCTTCAGGAGACTCTCGTAAAGCCTCAGCTGCTCCAAGAAGCTTCTGGGCGTGCTGTAGATGTGCCTCCGTTCATTGCGGCAGTAACACTCGCTAACCTGCTTGGCGCTGGTGTGAGCGTGGGCCATGAAAAGACTGATGGATTTCTGAACGGCCGGCTGTAAAGACGAGCATGAGAGCGTAAGAGAAGGAACCCGTACGGATTAAAGGCTCTTTAACATTCTCGGCTGTCAGGGGGCCCTGAAATATCACCTTCATAAATCCAGAATTCATCTCCAAGTTTGTATGGCTTTTGCCTGCTTCTGGACTTACTCAATCTGAAATTTAGGTGCAGGGAAGATTAAGCTGGTAGAGGGCTTGGAAAATAATGGCCTGTGGCCGGTGACACAGAGCGTATAAAGTAGGCGGAGTGTTTATGTTAGATCACGTGGCTTCCAACTTTCTGAGATTCTCTGTTGTGTTTTGTTTATTGGTTATTTATGATGGCTGCCCTGTCCGATGACTGAGCCATTTATCAGACCGTTAAAGATCAATTCATGCAAAGGCAAACGCACTTTAAAAGATGCAAGAACGCGGATCATCATTCACAGAAAAGCAATAAAACATGAACATGTAACCGGCTGGCAAAACAAGAAGAAAGAGACTGTTATAAATGAAGATCTGACATAATACTATTCGATGAAGAGCGTATTGAGTTTAGATGCCTGATAAATAATCCATCAGTTAACTCAATGATGAGAGTTACTGGTGTCATTAAACTCTTTATTTTGTTGTTCTGCTTTTTACAATAATAAATATATTAAGAGAAAACATGTTTTTACAAAAAGGTAGGATTTGATCATATATCTAAACATAAAAGAGAAAACATATGAAAGATAAAATAATGATTCAAATATTATTTAATTATTTAACTTATTAAAATAACTTTATAGTAATTTATAGTTACTAAGTTTAAATGACTTATTAATTCAAGTTGTTTAAACTTAAACATTTTGGAGCACTGTAAAAGTGCGCTGGACTATTTTCGGGCCCTGCGTAATATCATTGCGCCTGCTGCAGCCATGTTATGGCTGCTAAGTCCTTGATTATTACACCAGAATGAGAGTATACACTGCAAAAAATTATATTTTTGTCTTGTTTTCAGTAGAAATATCTAAAAATACTTCAATTATTGTATTTTTTGATTGTATTATTGATGTATTTCTTGATGAGCAGAATTACCTAAGAAAATGATTCTAGTTTGTAGACAAAAACTATACAATTTAAGTGAATTTGTGCTAAAACAAGCAAAATTATCTGCCAATGGGGTGAGAAAATTTTGCTTTAATTAAGTGTTTAAGAAAAAATAAATCTTATTTTTAGATTTTTTTTCTCACCCCATTGGCAGATAATTTTGCTTGTTTTAATTCACTTAAATTTGATATTTTTTTGTCTTAAAACTAGACTTATTTTCTTAGGTCATTTTGCTCATCAAGAAAAAGCATCTTAATTTAAGAATTTTTTGATATTTCTACTGAAAACATGACAAAAATACTGAGTAAGAAAGTCATTTTTTGCAGTGTAGTTCCTAGCCATATCGGCCTAGAAAATCGCAACTTTTAATTTTCTGTCAGTCTTAGTACACAATGCAACTACAAAAGAGAGTCAAGTTTTAAATAGGAAAAATATCAAAACTCTTTGGTCATTTTTTAGCTCAATGCTAATGGTCTAATCAGATTCAATGGATTATGCTAAGCTATGCTAAAAGTGGTACAGCCAGACCCTGAGATCAGCTGAATGGATTCCAAAACGGTAAAAATCTAATATTTAACTCTAGGGGAGCTGGAAAATAATCATATTTTTATAAAAAAGTGGAGGGTCCCTTCAAATTAAAGTCACTTTTAATACTAATAATGCACAGAGCATCCAGTAACTACAAAAAATAAATATTTTATAGAGTAAATATTTTTATTAACTGACAGCTCTTAAATCAGTACGGTACTGTAATGGTCAAACAATGAGCGAAATACTGTACACAAAGAGAAAGCAAACTCACAGCTGGTCAACACACACTCACTCACAAACACAGGCCATTCAAGCAACACACAAACACTGAGAGTCTGGCTGAAACAGCTGTGGCTTCTCTGTGGGTCAGTCTGTGTGTATTAATCACAGTTGCTTTATTAGCATAAATGATCCTGCTTAGTGATCGTTCCACTGGTGCAGGAAAACAACAATGCAGACGGAGAGAGAGAAACTGCGTCTGTCATCGAGCTCACTGTGCGTGTGATCGACCATTTGTCTTCACTTCACAGCCGAGCTAATGATGAGGAATCTGATGCACATGTAAATGTGATGAGAGAAGACGCGCTGAAAAAATTACAGTGTCTTTAGACCTTTCAGCTTTGTTGTGCAACTCTTGAGAAACCTGTTTTACATAAGCCAACTGTCGGATAAAACTGTAACAGAAGTAACAATGAAACACAAAAAGGACAGGTTTACCTGTATCCTTGGGATGTTCTGTAAAAACCTCAGGCTGACAGACTGCAGAGCCTCCAGGGGCCACTCCTGAAACCAGTCCAGAGTGGTGCAACTCACCAGAGCTGGAAACCGCCGGGCACGTACACGCAGAGTATTACCCACCGGAGACATGCAAAGCACAACCTGCACACACATACAGTATACGTACAAACATACAACACTTATTTGTGGTCCAAGATGCCACAGAGTGAACTTTACAGTATAAAAAGAAACACAATAACTGACCTTGAGTTGCTGTCGTACTCGGTTCATAAAAAACCTCCAGCAGTTCTCACTGCTGTCCAGCAGACCCATTTCCCGCACTTCACTCCTCACGGCTTTCCGTACATTATCCAGTTCCCCTTCACTGAAAAGATCAGGGATCTCACCTGGAGTCAGAAAGTCACACATATGTTCATTTTGGTTTAGCAGGTGCAGATCATCAGATCAAGTTTAATATTAAACAGGTAACATTTAAATACCACCATATGTAGATGGGTAATGTGTGTCAAATCCACTGGTAAACTTTACAACAAGTGTTCTGGATCTTACAGTTTTTTTCGATTGCTAAACGACAGTGAGCACAACTGGAGCTACATGTGCAAAACTCTAACTACAGTCTGCAATACCAAAAGTCACATGAGCACAACTCTACACACATGGCTCAAAACACCTCCGTGCAGCCAAACACTAAACACAACCCTCACTGAGATAACACACACTGTCACTCAGAACACACTGAGAGGAAAAACACTAACATCAAACACCAATACACAAAATACAAACTTTATATCTTTACAGTTTTAACAATTTCAGTGATGTCACACCAAGTAATGTTTTCTTTAAAGAATGATTTATTTATTGATTTATCACATTATTTTTTTAGAACACCATAATTTTTTAAGGTAAATGAAAATTAGCAGTTTGCTTCAGTTGTCTGTAGTAATTTACGGAATTACAGTAATGAGAAAAAAAGGTAGAAACTTAAAGTACATGAAAGGTAATATTATATATAAATGAAATACATATATGAAATTGAAATTTATATTTATATGAAATTGCAATCAGCAGTGTTTGAAAGGCACAAGGCTGAAATCTTTTCTGTTTTGAATGTGTGGTTCACAGTTTTGACAGCAGTGTGTTAGCATTTGAACAAAGTGCTGTAAATCCACAGTGTTGTGCAGGTTGTGGTTAAAGTCATGGGATAAGTGTGTAAAGTTTTGAAAACTGTGTTCAAGCAATGAAAAACGATCTAGAGTTTGGTCCACATGAACTGCTGCTGTGCAGACTGTAGTTAGAGTTTTGCACATGTGACTCCAGTTGTGCCCACTGGCGTTTAGCAATCGAAAAAAAACTGTAAATGGTAGATCAGGGGTCTCCAATCTTTTTGTGAGCAAGGGCTACCACAATGCATAAAACAATCTGAGGGCTACTTTTTGATATGGTCTCAAAACTTTTTTGTCTTACTTGTTGATTTTATTTTATTTTACCTGATATGTTTCATCGTTACTTAAAATGTTAACATACATAAAAGAAGCTGTAATAAATTAATATTAAAATTGAGGTTATTACAGTTTTTTTCGATTGCTAAACGACAGTGGGCACAACTGGAGCTACATGTGCAAAACTCTAACTACAGTCTGCACTACCAAAAGTCACCTGAGCACAACTCTTAACATATGGCTCAAAACAGCTCAGTGCAGCCAAACACTAAACACAACCCTCACTGAGATAACACACACTGTCACTCAGAACACACTGAGAGGAAAAACACTAACATCAAACACCAATACACAAAATACTAACTTTATATCTTTACAGTTTTAACAATTTCAGTGATGTCACACCAAGTAATGTTTTCTTTAAAGAATGATTTATTTATTGATTTATCACAATATTTTTTTTAGAACATCATAATTTTTTAGGGTAAATGAAAATTAGCAGTTTGCTTCAGTTGTCTGTAGTAATTTACGGAATTACAGTAATGAGAAAAAAGGTAGAAACTTAAAGTACATGAAAGGTAATATTATATATAAATGAAATATATATATGAAATTGGAATTTATATTTATATGAAATTGCAATCAGCAGTGTTTGAAAGGCACAATGCTGAAATCAATTGTGTTTTGAATGTGTGATTCACAGTTTTGACAGCAGTGTGTTAGCATTTGAACAAAGTGCTGTAAATCCACAGTGTTGTGCAGGTTGTGATTAAAGTCATGGAATAAGTGTGTAAAGTTTTGAAAACTGTGTTCAAGCAATGAAAAACGAACTAGAGTTTGGTCCACATGAACTGCTGCTGTGCAGACTGTAGTTAGAGTTTTGCACATGTGACTCCAGTTGTGCCCACTGGCGTTTAGCAATCGAAAAAAACTGTAATAGAATATGCTTTGGTGGGCAACTCACAGACTCTGTGCCCGTGGGCACCATGTCGAAGACCACTGTTGGAAGAGCATTGCATTCACAACACAAAAGTTATGGGTTCGATTCCAAAGATCGCATATGCTGATTTAAAAAAAAAAACTAAAATGTATGGACTGACTGCACTACAAGTCTTTGGATAAAGTGTCTGCCAAATGCAGAAATGTAAACTGCAATCTGTACGGTTTAGCCATACGACAAAGCAATATTGGCTACCTGGGCGGGGCTACCTGTTTGTCTAAATCAAAAAAGGCCAGGGAGTGTTTAGGAAACCTTAATGGAAACAGTTCTTTCTTGCAAGTATGACACCTATTACCTTTAACCAAACTTCAAGAAAGCCAAATTTCAAGTTTAAATAACTTATTTATTTAAAATCTGGCAAATCTGTCAGGTTTCTTTTTTATTTAAATGATTTTAATTCCAATTGACCAAGAAATGCAAATCTAACAAACCTTTCATTGAATGCATATATCAATTTTCTTTTCAGAGCATTAACAATAAAAAATTCATGAGTTAAATCCAACCCAGTCTCATAAAGTTGCGTATAAATAGCACGAAGTGTGAAAATCGTGCAATACATACGCCAAATTCCACTTTGCCGTGCATATGATAACCCAATCCTTCTCGATCACTTAAACAGCGCATCTTTTTGTCGTTTATTTATTGGTTTCTTAATATTTTTGCATTTTTTTTACCATTTTCGCTTGGGTTTAGTGTTATAACAACTTTTTGTTATATAAAAATGACATCCTGACCCAAACCTCAATTCTAACCCCAACTCCAAGCGACCATTGCTTAAATATAGACAAAAACACGGAGAAACCTGTATATTAACCTCCTCCTATCTCAAATCTAAAACAGAAAAAAAATGGGAAACCAATAAATAAAACGACAATAAAAGATGCGCCGTTTAAGTGAATGGGAAGCACTGGCGTATCATATGCACACCAAAGTGGAATTTGGCGTATGTATTGCACGATTTTCCCACTTTGTGGCGTGCTATTTATACGCATCTACATGAGACTTGGTAGGTTAAATCATGTTAAATGTGTTAACTCAGATGATCTGATGCTTTATTCTGGTTGAAACATTAAGCAGGTCTTCGACCTCAGTGTCTGACATCAGTGACAGATGAGAGCCACCATCTGTGTTCGGGGGGTCCTGATCCAATGACACCCTTAATCTACTTCACCGGCTCTGCTCCATTTACATATGTTTCCCATTCATCAGAGCGACATACAATGAGCACCCCCGCCGCGTGTATGAATGTGTGCGTGTGCGGGAGGATCTGACCTGAAGAGATCAGGGTGCTGATGATGACAAGGAAACGCTCCTCTGGGATCTGAGCGTCTGTGAGGAGCAGGACTGTGGGAACGTTTTTTACGCCCGTCTTCACGTACAGTCGGGCCAGATCCACCTAGGAATGTCATATGAGAGATTGTCATTTATACTACAAAAACAGGACAGCACATTAAACCAACAAAAAGTATGTGACGTGTGACAAAGCTCAAGACACATTAAGCTGTGGTGCTCATGTGAGAGATCTGAGTTCGGATGTATAGATATGAACTTAAATTGTATTAAATTAATAGATTGATCTATTAAGCACTAATATAAAGAATATGATATAGATCATATAAATTATAGAATAAATTAACTTAAATTTGGTGTATTCTGGAAATGCGTTTGAAAACAATCATTGCATATGATTGCTTACTTGTTGCTTAAAGGGGACAGAGAATGAAAAACTATTTTTACCTTGTCTTTGTTGAATAATGGTGGTCTACCCACATTCACAAACATACAAAAAGTGCTAAACATGCTAAACATCTCAGTCTCATAGAAATTCCTCTTTTAGAAATGTCAGCCAGAAAACGGCCCAATCTGAAAAACTGATGCTTATGACATCACAGGCATCTCACTGCCCCTCCACTTTAAAATAATTGGCTACATTTTTTGAGTGGCAGCAAAGTCAGCCAATCAATAATGAGATTGCAAGTTAAGCCAGTAGGGGGAGCCAAATAGGTGCAAAACCACTTGTTTAAAATCCCCCACCCTAATAGAGCTATCTGAGAGAGGTTTTTAGGAAGCTTCTAAGGCATTACAGACCCAAACAAAAAATTTTTGTCTACAGGTCACATCACAAAATAAGAATAAATACTCTGTTCAATCATTCTATGTCACCTTTAAAGTTCAGCTTTACTAAAGGGGAGTGAAAGAAAGCTGCTCTTAATTTTAAAGAGCCCCTATTTTCTGATTCACAATGTTACACATCCTTTGGTGTGTACGAGTGTTTTAGAACATGATAACGATATGCAAGAAAATCATTACGCAAGTTTTGTGCAGTTCAAAAGTAGCGCTTGTTGTTTGTTGTGTCATTCAAATGCAGACATTGTTTTATATGCATGTGCATGACTTATTTGTCATTTACACAGAAACGTTAACGTTATATACACAAAGAAACCCAAGATAAGAGCAAAATGAAGTGTCATTTCGTGATTATGTGTAAAGGGCATCAAACAGTCAGCGGTAAGTGTATAGAGATCAATGCAGCTCGGACAACTGGCCTCAGATTTACCACACACTGATGAATGAAATGATAGCAGCCGCCTCATCAATAGGGCATTGAAATATTTGCCTTGGTTCTTTAATAGGATCTGGCAATTACTCCCCATTGCATCCGGGCAGGACTAAATGAGATCGATGAAGCCGGACGGGGTATTGATCAGGAAAAGTGTTGTCTAAAAGAAAGCTTGATCTCTGGTAATGAATCACCACCATTTAAGATTCATCTTTACTTACTAGCGACGGTTTTGAGGGTTTGGGCAGCCGATGTGGTTTGGCAAAATATTATTGTAGCGTTTGTTGCGGTTTCTACTCGATGTGGTTTATGAATTATCTGTTTGATTCTTCGTCCGGGTTACCTTTAGGTCCTGTATGCTGTATCCCTTGCTGAGGGTGGGCTGGAACACATCCATGTTGGAGAGATGGGCGGCAAGGCGTGTCAAGCTTTGTTTGCCACTGCCTCCCACACCTACGAGTAGGGCGTGACCTGCCGGACATGCCAGGATGCGACTGATCCGACACCTGCAGAAACCAGTCATTGAAAAACAAGTACATGTGCATTGATAAAAGCACATACTGCAGATGAAGCACTCACACGTGCTGCATGGCTTCCTGGAACAGAACCAGGTTCATAGCAGAGTGGAGCTCATTGTAGCTGTCCAGAGCCTCATTTAGGAGAACGCTGAGCTGCTCCCATCCAGCAACGGGTCTGTAGGACGATTCTTCGGACCTCACGCTGCTGTGCATGTATATGAAAGGCTCCTTTAACATTGCCTCCTCCTGCAATTCCTTTATGAGACACAGCCACATGAACCGATTCATTGATTCAGTGATTGAAACTGATTCATATTGATCAAAGATAAGTTCATGAAAGTGTGGTGTATTGATGTGTTTTTAATTGCTTCAGCAAACAGGCTGGGTTGTTTTATTAGTTGCAATGTAGAAAAGTTAAGACCATATCGGGATATGAAGAACATTGGGTAGCACTTTATTTTACAGTATGTGTACTTACCTTGTACATATATGGTAAATATGTTGTACTTACAGACAAATGTGTGGTACTTACTTTTGATTATCTACATGGTAATTAAAGGGTACCATTACTGTACTTACCAGTAGTACATACTTTGTATTTATTATGTAACTCTAGGTGAGTACTGGGTAATGCCATATACATACTTATAGTGTATTTATAGTGTAACTATGAAGAAACACTACTGTACTTACAAATGAATGTACAATATAAGTATTTAGTACTTACAGGCAACTGTGGGTAATGACAGGTACTTATAGTGTATATATATGATAACAACTAACAAACACTACTGTACTTACAAATTGTATGTATATGGTAAATATGCAGAGCACAAGGTAAGTGCATGTACTGTAAAATAATTGCTACCAAATAGATGGCATTCAGAAGCTGATATTGAATATTTAATTGCAAATACTTAATTCTACTTTCCTTTAAGAGGTCCTATTTCTATTCTTTTTCTATTTCTTTCTTTTAAAAAAGTCTCAAAATTAATACTTTATCACATTTTATACTGTACAGTATGGTGAGTGGAGCACAAACTTATGTGGCGTTAATCATAACACGGCTACTTTACATATTTATACATATTTATAGCAGAGATGTGTGTGTGTTTATTGTGTAAAAAAAATATTAATCTAACTTAAATATTTTCTGAATGATACAGCCAAAGCATTGTGCCCCACTCTCCCCTATATAATAATGCCTTTTGTTTTAGTTATTTTAGTAAATACTAAAATAAATAATTATCAGTATCAATAATTTCTCTTTTGTGAATATGCTATAAGTAAAAAACTAACACATAAAAACTGTTCATGCATCATAATAAAAGTTGATGCACCTCAGATATCTGTCGCACAACGTCTCTCTGCAACATACGAAACAGCTGCAAGTCGGATTGTTCAGAAAAGCGGTCCGAATACACCCTGCTGGATTCATGGATCCAAAGGCGAACCAGATCTTCTCCCTGTCTGACACAATCAGGTCTGGAGAACAGGAGACCCTAAATGCACATAGCACACAAACAACACTATTAATAAGCAGATAAAATAGATTAACCATAACTATTAATAGAAAATGTTTACCTGGAAGAGCCGGGAGAGATCACACAGATTGAATATGTGGTGGAACTTGTTGGAGGTGGGGAGAAAGTGCTGGAGCACGGTGTCATGGAAGGCAACAGCTGCCTGAACCATCGCTGGCCCACACCTCACCACAGCTGGACTGAACGGAAACCTCTGCAGATGGAGGCTCAGGATAGAACCAAAGATGGAGCTGAGGGTCTCACGGCTGGGTGCGCTGACTGCTAACACTGTGAAATGTCTCTGATAAAGATTAAGGTCAAGATCTGTCAGTGGTGTTGTTTAAACAGAGTACAACTGTCACATCATTTAACAGAATTTTTTATAAAATATATTTAAATTTTTTTATTAAATTATGCATATTGGGCCGGTTTCCCAGACAGGAATTAAACTAGTAATAGACTAAAATAAATTTAAGAGCTGTCCAAACTGAAAACAACTTGCACTGACATATCTTAAAATACATCCTTGCCCTTTGTTTTGCCTCATAATGCACACAAGTAATGTTTTTAGTAAGGCATGTTTGTTAAAACTAGTTATGTTTCCTAATTAAACTAAGGCCTAGTCCTGGTTTAAGCTAATCCCTGTCCGGGAAACAACCCCTGGGTGTTTTTTGGATGAGTGTATTACGTGAATGCTAGGGTTGGGATACAAAAACTCTTTCAACTTATTTGGAATTTGAGCAACACTACAACATATCTGATTTTTTTTTTTTTCAAATTTAGAGCATTGTGAAAAGTATATTGTTCTTTCATGGTCCATAAACAGTTAATATACATATAATAAAATATGTGAACCAGTCTGTGAGAACCCAGTTAAAGTCATTTTTGTGATTTACTGTTTTCTACATAAAATCCTTCTAGATAATATAAAGAATATTCTGTGAAAATATTATTTTGATATCTTTAACTCATTCCCCACCAGCCTTTTTTTTTTTAGTTGACCGCCAGCGTTTTTTTGTGATTTTCACAAAATTCCTTCCAGGAAAATTTTCTTCTCAAAATATATAAACATACAAATATATCAAATGAAAAACCAGACTTCTGCTTTCAAACAAACAAAAAAACAGAAAAAAAATCTATATCATCCCATCTATATTTTTTTCTCTGCTTATAAACTCTTAAATATGGGTATTTTTCTTAAAAAAAAAAAAAAAAATTAGCAAAAGGCTAAAATAATTGCACTTTTGTGAAGGAATTTTGTTAGAGATCAGATTCAGAATGATTATCAAAACATGTACGGAGTGTAAAATTAATAAACAATTTTTTTTAAATAATTTAAATTGGATAAGTGCGCTATTCTACTGGATAATCGCGGTATAACAGATTAACATAAAAACTCAGCAGGAACACGTTTTTTTCATGCAAATGTTTTCTCTTAATTGACGAGATAACTTGTCAATGGCGGGGAAAGAGTTAAAATTCATAATCATGTCAAAGATTGAAATTATAGTAAAATCAAAAGAGTAAAATCCAACTCGCTCCAAATCTCATTATTAGTTTATGAGACTTTAGCCTTGATTTCACAGGCAGTGTCACATAAAATAACACAAATGTATATGTCTGGCATTTCAAAAATCATTATAATTATTAATCATTTTTATCAAAATGATCTAGCATTTATGGAAAATACCATATTTTTTTGTGTATACTAACCTGGTAATGAATGATTGATACTGAAAGATGACATTAACATTTTAAGATCATAATTGCTACCTCGATTAACATTCAAATTAAAAATGTTTGAATGTTTGAACTAATTCTCAATTCAGTTTTGTATGTCCCACAATCCTGGTAAATGCACAGTAAAGAAGCACCTACAAAAGATATGTAAATAAATACCTGAAGTCTGGGGTTAACTGTGAAACTGCCTGATGTTGGATTCATACAAGCGATATAATGGGTATTGTGTATTTCTTTCATAGTCAACTTCTGGCTGTCATACCTAGAAACAAAGAAAATGGTCTTACAATCCAATCTGACAACTAATACTGTATCCTTCTAAGTATTAAATGAAAATAAAATGTTTAACCAGTGCTTGTAATCCAGATGTTGGCGAATGAGAGCATGTGGCTGACAGGTTTCATAACCGTCCACAGCAGCCATGTTTAAGTCATCAACGAAGTAGATGAGTTTCTTGTTTCCAGGAGGAGCGTAACTTCTACCAGTCTTCTTCTCAAGAGGTTTCTCCATCACATCTGACAATAACAGCATTATGAAGATTATTATGCTGAATTAATTGACCAGCGACTGCGAAATTCCAGGGCCATTTTTAAAGAAACCATATGAAACTAATAAAGCTGTTACACAATAAATTCACATACAGATAACATTTGTTGTTATGCACCTAACATCCAAAATTTGACAGACACAAAAAATACCTTAAAACAAATACCTGCTGTTTAAAACACAGCCCAAATTAAACTTATTTTTAACAATGCAGCTAAAAAGTCACACTTTTATCAATTCTATAATTTTACCAGACTATAAAATTCTGCTCCTTTTATACCCTATATATAATAAATGAACTACGCTGCTTATTTTAGCAAATTAACAGGAAGTCTAATGTTCACTAACTAACTAAGTTGCATGCAGTTAAGCACAACTCAACAAAGTCAGCATAGTGAACTGACAATTTGCAATATACTATATATTGGTGCTTTTGTCAATTATAATTTGTTTATTTGTTTATTACAACTTGTTTGTTTGTATGTATGAGCCTATCAGATTGTGTCAAGTAGTGTCCAACAGTTGGTCTGAGTGAGAGATTTCAAGTTGTCCATATCACACAGATGCTGTGAAATTCAGCAAAGGGACCACAAGGAGGTGCTGCTCTACACATTTGAAGATCAGCTCTCTATAGTGAAATATGACCTGTATTATCACACTCACTTTTCAGCACGGATGCAGTTGTGTAGAAGTTAAGGGGCACATTTGCAGTCATACAGCTCTCTGGCAACCTCTCCAGAAAGTTCCTGACCACTGCAGACTTTCCTGTGCCTGCTCCACCAACCAGCATGAGAGGTTGAGACGTCTCCAGCAACATGCCCAAAAAATACTGCAGTCTGACCGTCTCCACCGTAGGAACTAACACAGCCTGTAGCCGGAATAAATCACACCATGATAAACTCTTGCATTCAAAACATACTTGGGTAAATCAATAAAAAGTTGTGCAATGCTCTGAAAGCACGCTACAAGTGAACTTTTATGAACTTTTAAACACAGTCCCACAGTAGTTGTTTCACATTGAGACACAATAAACCTGTAGACCTGGTTCATCACTATGGGAACTCTATTGTCAACACTGTCTTTACCTTTGAAGGATAAAAATAGAGACAATGGATGCACACAGACACACGTCTGATTGCTTTGAATGGTAATCAGATCCACAACTCATCTGACTGCAGGTTTAGCTCATGTTGTTTTCTCTGTATCTGTTCACTGACCCACTCTAATGCACTAACTACACTAAATTAGCATGCCATTACGCTGAAATTAAAATGGCTTTCTGTGGGAGCGAGGGTGAATTTTCTCAGGAAGAGAACTCATGCAAAGAAATATACTGTGTTGGATATGTTCACAGCATGTTATTCGGCAGGTAAAATGAAGATTTTGTAAGTAGATTTACATCAAACTTGAATAACCCTGTCTGTGAAATCCAGGATTAAGAGCATCAAAGTTTGATTTCACTTTAATTTCAATATTCAACATGACCTTACTCAGTCAATATTAAAGATATCAAGGTTATATTAATTACATTATGTATGATGATTTACAAAAAAATAACTGGCAGGGTCAAATTTCATCCTAGGTTCACCTGTACAGGTGTATCAGGTTCCATTTCAAATGTGGGAATCCTGTCAGTCCATGGCAGGAAGCGTCTGGAATGAGGATCTAAGTAGTAGTCAAACACAGAACCCTGCGCAGGAAACTTCACAGTCTTCATCTCTTTGGTCCACCAATGACTGAACTCGGTCCGATAATCATGAAGCTGTGAGACCAGAAAGATAGGCAACCTTTAAGAGACACCACAACTAACAAAAGCTAAAAGTGTGTAACAGTTTACATTATTAATAATTAATATACATTATTTTAACATTTAAATACGTAAATACCAATTGTGGCAGCCGGTGACTTCTCTTCCGAGGGGTGCGAATTCAAAATATGTGTTCGGAGTGTCATTTGTGTTGCTTGTCATGTCAAAATATGTGTTCGTTGTGTCGTGTGAACCATGTGCATCATGCGTCATGTCAAAATATATGCCTGCTGCACATGCGTCGAAAGAGTGTATGATAAAAGAGGCACTTACATTCACAAAATACTCGCACGTCACTAATTTTACACTAAACACTGATTACACATGAGATTAAGCGAGTACCTGGCAAACGCAATCATCTTTTTTATCATAAACTCCTTCGAAGCATTAGCAGCAGACACGTATTATTACTAGACCTGCCTAACGATTAGTCGCCACTAATCGTTTGCAGAATAAAAGTTTTTGTTTAAATATTAAATGTGTGTGTAATGTGTATAATAATTATGTATATATAAATGCACACACATGCATGTATATATTTAAGAAATATTTGCAGGTGTATAAACATTTGTATATTTACATATAATTTATATCATATATAAATATAATTATTTATTATATCAATATTTTTTCCCTTAGAAATATACATAAATGTGTTTGTTTTTATATATACTAGTGCCAGGCATAGATTAATCTAGATTAATCTCATACAAAATAAAAGTAATTTTTTGCATAACATATGAGTTTGTGCTGTGTCCTGTGTGTAATTATTATGTATGTATAAATACACACACATTCATCTATGTATTTAAGAAACATTTACATGTGTGTGTATGTATATTTATTTATATTTTTATATATTCTATATTATATATAAATAAAAAAAGGATATATAAATAATACATTTCTTAAATGTATATTTATGTATGTGTGTGTGTGTGTTTAAATATACATAATATTTACATACAGCACAAACTAATATATTATGCAAAAAATTACTTTTATTTTGTATGAGATTAATCTATGCACAGCCCTAATATATACATAATAGTTGTTGATGTACTGTGTATAATAACAAAAACTTTTATTCTGCAAATGAATAGTCATGACTAATCAATAGGCAGCCCTAATTTTGACATGACAAGTAATGCACATAAGTTTAAATGACGCACCAAACATATATTTTGACATGACGAGTCACACATGATGGGCTAAATACATGTTGTGACGAGCTTCGCATCGTGCGCCTTTGAAAAAGAAGTCACCGGCCGCCACTGGTCAATACTATCTATACTGCTAAATGTCTATAGGGAATTAATTAAAGACATACGATTTGTTTCTATTGAAACAAATAAAGAATAAATCACATTTTGCTATAAATGTCCAGGGGGATTATAAAAAACAACTTCAAGTACCTGATCCTGATAAGTGGCTCCACCAAAAGCCCACACACAAGCAAACACAAAGTACATCTCATAGACGTCTCGTGGAGAGTCCGCTGGAATGTTCTCATTGGTTAAGAGATAATCCAGCAATGAACATAGAGTCTGAGAGAGAGAGACATTAGTTAACATTTGAAAACGGGACTGTATGTGAAACTTATTTATAAGACTCAATGTAAGGTCTGATCCACAGCTGTCTAACAGTATTGGTGATTGACAAAATAATTTTTTTATGTTTCTGTTAATCCAGCAATATGTATAATTTATACATATTGCTGGATTAACAGAAACATAAAAAAATTATTTTGTCAATCACCAATACTGTTAGACAGCTGTTTATTAAACTCTTTAGAGTAGTATTTCTAATGCTAAAATATAAAATATATATTTTTGTTTTATAAAAAAGGCACATTATTACTTTTTTTTATTTAGATGCACATTCAATTATTTACTTGCAGTCCTTAATAGAAAATATGTTTTAATACATTAAACATCACAACATGTTTTAAATATTTGTATGTTACACCCGATTAATTTCTGACTTCTGAGAGAAGTTGAATGTGCCGGCTTAAATTTGGGTGTAAAACGCAAATTCAGTTGGTATTCCTCACTCCTGTTTAAAATGGTGAAACGTTAAAAACTCTCAAAGCACAATGCTCAGTGATCTTTGAGACAAATAGACAAGTGGTCTGATAAATTTGTAAAGCGCTGTATACTGTATTTGACTGAGCGCATCAGTGTGTGTGTGCGGTCTACCTGAACCATGCTGTTCTCAGTAACAGGAGTGATTGTCTTAAAGGAGCTTCTCATTTTTTCAATGCAGCGTGGGACGTATTTGTCAAAGAGAATGGTCAGATGCGCTCTCTCCGTTTGTGTTTCTCTTCGATCAATCCAGCTCGCAACACATCTAGCCATGGATTAAAAAAGCAGGATTAAATGACAAAGCCTGTAAATGTGAACACTACTGTACACTACACACACCACTATTACAATGTGTATAATATAAACTCTTATATCTATGTGAATTCCTCACAGATGCCAGCTCAGGTCGTGAGGATTGATGTGCAGGATGCCAGCGCGGGACACGGTGGCAGGCGTGGCGTGTTTCAGGTGGCTGATCTCAAACAGCAGCCTCATGGAAGGTGTGAGAGGGATGCGTTCATTATTGGCCAGAGTAAGAACCTGCACATACATGCACAACAATATCAGTGAAACATCATGATGATTATTCATACATTATTGCTTGCCACAACAGTGTTTACTGTATTTTGCTGCTTCACTACATGGTTTGTTTTTTATTTTATATACATTTATTTTCGTATTTGGTATGTCAGCATATAATAAGCACAATAATGTACACTCAGCTGGTCATTATTGGAAATTAAGCAAATTTAAAATATATTAAAATATATTTAAATCAATATATTATGTTCCTTACTTTACTTATGAGGTAAATACCCGTGTAATAAGCAGGATAATGTACACCAGCTGGTTGTCATCGCGAAAAGCAGCATTTTAACATAGATGTATCCCAGTTTGCTACACTAACCTGTGTCTCACTCTGCATTAAGCTTAGAACAATCTGATGAAATGGACCAGTGATGCGACTAAACGTGCCAACAATGCAAATGTCAATAAAAACACAGACAAACTGTATATCGATACCTTGTTGTCATCCATGACAGTGTTGAGAGACTCAATCCACATGGGGTCAATGTCTCCATCCAGAACAATCCACTTCGGCCCAGGGTGAGAGTTACTGGCTTGATCCCGCATGAAATGTGACAATAAACCTGCCAGATGAAAAGATTTACAATCTGAAAGTCTTAGCGGGGATAATGGATCTCAAGTCTAAAAAGTAAGTTATGTGCTATGAATTGGACAGGATCAGGTCAATGAAAGTTTAGTAAGTCCACAAATGGTGGATGCTATACCATCTTTCCATTCTCTGGTGGCTGGGTGGATGAACCCAAATAGCTCATCAGTGCTTATTGCTTTAGGGTTGAGATCATTCCAGAAAGGCTTCCTTCCCATGCTGCAGTAGGTTTTGTGGAGAGTCCTCAGGATCTTTTTAAGAACAGACATATATATAACATTATAAACTAATTAGACTTGGAAGATTACTCTACTTTCATAAGAAAATTTCCTGATAATTTACCCGCCCCCATGTCATCCAAGATGTCTTTTTTCTTCAGTTTCTTTTTTTTATCGGTAGAACTTGATAATTTAACATTTTTGGACCTTACAGACTACGTAATCACGTCGAAAGGTCACACATGATGAAAGCAAAACTACCGCTTGTGTTAGGGATGTGCATCGATGCATCGCGTTCCCATTAAAAAGACCTGTCTGAAATCGATTCTGAATCGCAAGACTTCGATTCTGTGTTTCATGCACAGCTTGTGCGTGTACTACGACTGTGTGATCAGTAGGAAGTCCTTATCAATCTAAAATCACTACGAGTTTGACTCGTTTATGATGTTTATTTAAAAAAGCAACACTCGTCAAACACACTCATTCAAACTATTCTTTAATACTAATATAAATATGCCTAGACATTTCCTGGAATAGCGTTTTGTAATGATACTTCTTCTGTGGCACAAATGGAGTTTCTGCACGAGAGCGCCCTCTGGCATTTGGATGCGGCAGCATTTCACCGTAATTCATTCAAATTCATTCATTGAGAAAACCCACATTTGCCCGATTTACTGTCACAACCCTAGTGTTTACAAGTGTGAAGAAGGAGGACCGTTCAGAAGTTTTTGTATGCGGAATGACAATAATTGACTTTTCCCTGCCTTCGACAAGTAAACTCGTCAATTAAAAGAAAGCTTCCCAATGACGAGTATTTCCGGCTTTCCACAATACCGCTATCATCCACAACTGTGACTGTCTTCCGCAACTTATAAAACCCGGAAGTATCGCCTTAGGGCAAACAGCTGTATGTGGTGTAAGTTTTGAGGACCGCTCTGCATCTGATCTCGTTCGAAAGTCCTTAAAAAAATTCAATTTTCTCGGTTTGCTCAAAATTTGTTGTTTTTGAAGAAACCTACCCATTGTTCAGAGGTAATAAGCTTTTATTACCTCTTTTTTTAAGCAGAGGGTCTGTCCTTTTTATTTGACATATTGTATGTTTATATATATATAAAGAAGAACATTTTTTAGAAGGCATTTAAAGTGGTCTGAAAGTATGCATTTCTTATTCGCCACCTTTCAGCGTAAATACGTTAGGGTCACGGACGTGCATTCCAGGGCCTAGCGCAAGACAAGAAAAGTACTTTTCTTGCGAAAATTATAATCATTTCACTAGATAAGACGATTATGCCTCAGCTGCACCGAAACTGCAATTTGGACCTTCAAACCATTGGGTTCAATTGAAGTGCACTATATGGAGAAATATCCTGGACTGTTTACCTAAAAATTGTATTTCTTTTCAACTCAAGAAAGAAAGACAGAAACATCTTGGATGGCATGGGGGTGAGTAAATTATCAGAAAATTTTCTTATGAAAGTATAGTAATCCTTTAACAGTGGATTCCTTGCTGCAAACAGGTAATGGTGTGTGTACTGACCTGGGTTTTCCCTGTCCCAGCATTACCAACCACAAACACTGAGTGATGAACAGATAAAAGCTCCTCAAGCTGGACCACCTATCATTTTTAAAAGACCAAAAACAATCAATCAAAAATGAACAAAGATTTAAACTCAAGATTGTCAATCAGAGAATTTCTCACTTTGAGAATGAACGAGTCTTCGGGTTGGAGCTTCAACTGTAGACTCGTCTGTCTGACTTGTTGCTCAAACTCAGCATCTGTCCACCTTTCCACCTCCACACCAGGGAACAGATCACGAATCAGACCGAGGAATACAGGAACGTCCTCAGACACGATCTTCGGCATGTTGAAATCCCTTAATGCTTGCATTAACACCTACATAATAAAAGTAACAGAAAGTCAAATGAGAATACAAATAAATAACACGTCTAGCTTTGAAATCAACTGACAATTTTCATCACCTGATCTTCTGGTCTAGTCCGATCCATTCTTTTTAGAGCTCCAGCAACCATCAGGACAGGTTTGACAGCCCGTAAACCCCAGTCATAGTGATCCTACAGCAAATAATATATGTTGATTATAAGCAGGAAAAAAAGAAAGTGTTTTTTTTATATGGTATCTTGTCGCTGTACCTGTTTAGAGAGCAGCTCCTTACAGAGCCTGTAGAGAGTGATGAACTTTGTTCCTAAAACTTGAGCCTTCTGAAATCCTTCAGACATTAACATGATCTCGCATATCAGCTCCATATCAGGAACCACCATGGCACACGGCCTGATAAAACAGCATGAAGTTCACTAAATACTGTGTTCAAAGACAAAACATCATGTATGAAATATAACCAAAATACTGCTTTATTTGGATCAAGGTATACCTGAATAAAGCTTTGAGGTTTTCTGGTAGCTCAGTTCTTCCAGAATATCCAGGGTTCATTGTGATGAAGATCCCAACAGAAGGTTTCAAGCTAATCTCTTCCTCGAGAAAAAGAAACCTGCAGGAGAGAAATCATTTTATTAAAGGAGGGGTCTAAAGCTATTTCATGCATTCTGACTTATTAATATAGTTTAAAAGTTGGATTCCTCATTATAGACATAAGCAAAATGTCAAAAAAGCACTGTTTTTAATCTGCCAAATGCACTTCTCCAAAAGTTTTATATGTTTCAATCTTGTTTTATTTCTTTTATGGGCAATTTCAGTGCTGGAAGAACAGTGGAAGTCCTTATATGGGCACCTTAACCGGAAAAGCGCACGCACACACCAAGCAAGATCTGACATGAAATTAACGTCACTAATGAAGTGTGTTGTTGTTTGTAAGGGAAATTTAAGCTTGTTCAGCTTCCCAAAAAATCCAGGCTTTTGGAAATAATGGATATAGTTTGTTTATCCGGGGTAGCAGTAGAGTTGCATGTGTGTGTTTGTTTAAAGGAACAGTATGTAGGATTGTGGCCAAAACTGGTACTGCAATCACAAAACGTGTGGCTAAAACTGGTACTGCAATCACACAGCTGGTGGCCAATATACCAAACGACAACATAAACATCAGTTGAGGGCTGCAACTCCACTTTTTAAATGACAATATCCTGGCCGGACCGCTGTTGTGAGTGATATAAATATTTGAAATGAAAATGATTTATTAATGTCTAGTGACATTTCAGGACCATTTAATGATTAATTGATATAAATTTCTTACATACTGTTCCTTTAAACACTGGATTTCGTTGAAATGGGGCGATCTCAACCGGGTCATGAGTCGAAGGCAGTGTTTTATTGGCAATCGGCACATAAGTGCATATCATGTAAACAACATGCACATATAGTGAATCATAAGTTATTCAAAGATAGTGGGATAATGTTTTGTATATGTTGCTTGCTAGTGACTCGCTCTGCCTGCGGTATGCCTCGAGTAGCTCAGATTTATTCTGAAAAAAAAATCGATAAAGCTGATCTGCCATTTATAAATCTGATAAAACTAAAGACTTTTTGGAAATATATGGGATGTAAATACTCTATAGGTACTCAATATTAACATGAGATAAGCAGAAACAGTGTGTGTTATGTGAGTTTTAAACAGAGAATTGATCTACAACTAAACTGCTGCTTACCTCTTCCTCCTGTTACGAATGGCATCTTGTATGGTCTTCACCTGCAGTGCTACCACTGAGAGAACTTCCACAGCGATCCGGTTAAATTCATCAAAGCAGCCCCAAGCTCCAGTTTGTGCCAGACCTTTAAAGATGTTCCCTATAGACTGAAAAGCAGAAAAGCCTTCTGTGTTAAATGCTTAGAGGAACCAATTTCCAAAACGCCAGCCAAATGTAATAAAGTTTTAAAGAGATCAGTCATTGATTTCATTCAATAGGGAGGTCAAATGGTATTTGTCAAAGTAATTATATTCATTATGAGCTCAGCTGAAGTGAGAATACAATAATTAAAGACTCAGTGCTTGTGACTCTACCTTGTAGTCCATCTGCTCAGAGCAGTTGAAGACATAGACCATAACCCCCAGAGCTCTGCCCAGGTCTTTAGTGGTCTCAGTCTTTCCTGTACCAGCTGGTCCCGCTGGAGCACCACTCATAGTCAAGTGCAGTGACTGTGTGAGTGTTATGTAGCACCTGAATTTAAGACAGTTATTAAAAGTGAATTCAAACATCTAACAAAACTCGTAAAGCCTTCTAATAATGGTCATCAGAAACACAATATTTGCACAAAGAGCTCATACAAGCCTTATTTTTATCAGGCTCTAATTTCACTTTAATGGCAATAAAAAGGTTATTAGTCACTAACTGAAATGCCTTATTTTCACAAATGTGTGTCACTGGTGTTAAACAAATTTGACTGTCTTTTGCTGCAAAAACCTTTAAGTGCATATATGGTTTCTTTTGGCAAAAACCTCAAAATTACTAAAGATGCAACTAAAAACATTGCAAATCATGAAAGTCACAATTTAAAATGCAAAAATGAAGAAACTGAACCACATATTAGGGGGAGCTGTGATACATGTCGCTGCCACTTTTCCAAGTACTCACAACAAGGGACCCAAGTTTGAATGTGATCCACAGTCGTGTCCCAATACAACCTATCTCTCTAGTCACTCTACACTGTCCTCTCTGGATAAAAGTTAAAGTCTCAGAAATTCGGTCAAAACCTCCATCAACGGGGTTAAAAACTCTTGCAACTCAACAATTGAAAAACAACTCATATGCGTGCAGTCTTTCATCCACTTTATATTCTGTGCACATAGAGGACTTTGCTGGCCTTTAACAGATTCTGCCAACAAACTGATAATTCTGAATGGCCTAAGGATTTGAACGAAAGTTTTTGATGAACGTATACTACGTGCCGCGAGCATTCGTAATCCTGGACTCATCAGTAGCACGGGTATACAGTATTTGTAGCAACAGCCAAAAATACATGGTATAGGTCAAAATTATAGATTTTTGTATGACAAAAATCATTAGAATATTAAGTAAAATATTTTGTAAATTTCCTACCGTAAATATATCAAAAATGTATTTATTATTAGTAATATCTGTTGGTAAAAACTTCATTTGGACAACTTTAAAGGTGATTTTTTTTCAATATTCAGATTTTTTGTACACTGTTAGACTTAATTGTAATTTCTACAGTTACTTACCACAAAATGCCCAGTAAAATACCATCATTTTCTTTTCCAGTTCATTACTGTAATATGCATTGCATTATGGTAATTAACATTTCATTTACAGTGATTTACTGTATGTTTTGAATTTGTGGTAGACTGCTGTAAAACAACAGCAGTAGTGCTACTGTAGTTGAATAAAACACTGTTATAAAAGCATATAAAATGGAAAAATAAAATATATCTATGAAATGAAATACATTTTATTTGTTATGCTTGTAGCAGTGAAGCGAATTTCAAAATGTGAATTGTTTTTCAGCAGTGTAAATAATTTATTGAGAATTGTAGGTAGAAACAAGAAAGGGATTATGGATAAATGCTTGACCGTCAGATTTGAATTTGACCTCAAGACTTCAAAACACTAGTTACACCAAGATTTCGCTCTTCAGAGTGCCGGGTTTGATTCCCCTTCAAGGTAATATATTTTTTTAAACTAGGTTACAGTAAGGGTATTATACTGTAAAATGGAACTGCGGTAAAGGCATCATACTGTAAAAACATGTACAGTTATGGTACTGTAATGTGGCAGTTACAGTCACCGCATACAATAAAAACAGTGTACCCTGAGATTCCAGATTTTAAAATAGTTGTATCTCGGCCAAATATTATCATTTCCTAATAAGCTTGTTTATTGAGATGTATAAATCTCAATTTCCAAAATTGACCCTTATAACTGGTTTGTGGTCCAGGGTCACAGTTGGTAAATATCATTATCTCAGAAGTGTGACATATTGTCATATTTAAATAATTGAACATACACTGACGTGTCAAAAACTATATACAGTAAACTATATAATGTTTATCAATGGCTTCTCAATAGTATTATATCCTTTTTTTATTTAACTATTGGAGGCTAAGACAACATACGCTGTCTGTTACCTGTCTGTAAGGGGTGTAATGACCAGTCGAGGTGTGTTGCCGAGGTATTCATAGGAGTAGCGAAACTGGGCGTCACAGATGTCGATGAAGCAATGCCTCTGCTCTTCATCCCAGCTGTGTCGGAGCTGAGAAACCCAAGCAAACGCCTGAGCGCTGCTCACCTGGGTAAATATAGCTTAAATGTTTATTAAAACTCCTCCAAAGCAAACCCAATGTCGAAATGCCCCAACTCAATTAATTAATCGATTGCTACTTGTCAATTTAAATCCCATTAAAATAAACACCATTAAATGATTTAAAACAAGGAAACAGAACGTGGGACAGTCAACGTTATCATTATGTATGTAAGACGGTAAACATGACCCAACCTTCTGAGCGATAAGTTCAGAGACCACATCTCTTGCATGAACGTCAATGGTGCACAGGGTCATGATCTTCTGCCTGTCAGCGGGGTTCAGCTCTCCCAATAACATGTTTATCAAGGAGTTTAGCTGGGCAATCTGGAAGAAGTAAAGCAGATATTTTAGAGTTTATGAGGGCACAATGATGGCCTCTGATAGCATACAGTGAGCTTTGTGGCCCCTGCTTACAGTAATTATATCAATTTACGTGCCAGAGAGAAGTGGATGGTAATGACTATAGTGACAGGGGCTCAGGGTCATGTGTTCATCACAGTAACCCCCCTCTAACCGTGCAAGGTCATATATTTTAAGTTCTGAGGCCAAATAAGCCCAGAGCTCATTTATCAATGTTGTGGGTACTGCGAGTGTCTCTCTGTGTGTGTATGAGGGGTCGACCGTGAATGAGAGCAGGCAGCTGGCGTGTGTGTTTCTGTGTGTGACTTTAAATGAGAATGGTGGGTCAACACACTTGTGAGTCAGGGGGGAGGTGGTTAAGATGCGATACTGTGGATCCCTGTCACAGACAGGCAAATGAGATGTAATCTTCCTCCCTGTATTTGGGGTAAAAGCGGCTTAGGTTGTACTGCATTTATCACCTCATGCTGTCTAACAGCGACTCCAATCAGGGGCTTGAAGGGAAAGAGGCAGATTATTCAAACGCCGGCCAAGGACGTGATAACCTTCCCGACGTTTGATGACAGGGCCCGATGCCGTGGGGAGGATACGGACAGGATCGTGGCAGTCCACACAGATCAGCACTATTTACTAGAGCCCGACCGATTTATCGTTTTGCCGATTTTATCGGCTGATATGAGCCTGTCGCAGATATATCTGTATCGGCGTATAAGCCGCAGATATGAAGATGATATGAACGTTCGTTACAGAAGACATTAAATGCTTTTGAAAGATGTAAGTACTTTTTTGTCCAGCAGAGTGCGCCCTACTGGTTGCTAATGGTGACCCAGGTCACTCACTGTAGTGACACCAGCCAACCCCCCTTCACTTCTGTCAGTCCCTCAGTTCAGGTGGTGGCAGTCACGCGGTTTCTTCACAACATTTTACACTTGGTATTAAGACGCGCTTTGGTCGATTGGATTATAAGTGGGCGAGAAAGACACATTCCGGTTTACATTTGGTGTTTTTAATCCGTCTCTTTTGTCCACTTGCGAGTTATTTAAAACGCAAGTGGAAGAAATGACGCGAGGCGGAGAAAGGACGCGCTTTAACTGCCGCGCAGTCTGTGGGAGTACAGCTGCTTGTGCTGTTACTGAACATGCTCATTTCAAAGCAATTGATTAAATAAGCTCGCGCAACTTTACACCCTCGCTAAATTAAAGCGGCGGAGATAAGACGCTTTAGTTTTATAAAAGTTTAAAGTCCCGGAAGAACACTGTGGGTTCGTGTTATAAAAACGTTGTGCAGTACATTAAACATAAGCCTACATCATTATGTTGTCAGCAAGTCAAGCATTGTCGTCTTAACGGTAAGTTTCTAATTAATTTGTGAAGCACATAACTTATTGTAAAGCTAATAAAAAATGACTTTATAAGTTTCCATTTTCAAAATAAGCCCAATATAACATTATTCTCGTCAAAACTGACAATCATTTAAGTTATATGTATTTTGTTTTGTTTGTGTTTAAAAGTTATTTATAATTAGTCAAGTTTACTGTTTTGTGCACTTATGTCAGAATCATTTTGGATAATAAAGTTTATTGTTAACTTGTAAAACCTGCCTATATTACATATCTTTGTCACGTCATTTTAAGTGTTTGATCACCACATTTGTGAGTGATCATTGCAAAAAAAGTATTTATATATAGTATATTCTGTTAATGTATATAGTGTATTATATGTACAGTAGCCTGCTGTAGTATAATATACTGTAGTATGTGTGTACTGTACTATAATATACACAAAGAATATCGGCCGATATATCGTTATCGGTGTTTTTTTACTCCCTAATATCTGTATCGGCATCGGCCCAAAAAAATGCGTATCGGTCGGGCTCTACTATTTACTGTATCATACTTACAGTAAAGAAGCAGGGCTGTGTTTTTAAAGGCTTTGTCATCGTACCTGTGCTTTAATGCAGGATGTCTCGTACTTCCCGTAAACCGAATGGGTTTATAGGGAAGAAAGCAGGTGTAGTTCCCTTTCAGTCGGTCACTACGACGTCACGTCGTGACCGACGAATTGGGAACTCGCTTAGAGAGACCAATCTGCTTCGTATACTACTAAAACGCCAATGAACTTGGCATTGAGATATTTGCATAATGCTGGCGCCGCCCCGCCAGGTGCCTTTATAAGCAGCAGGTGCAAATAGGGAAATTAGCTTTTTCGCTTCGAAAGCCGGCTTTATCTGCTACTGAGAAGCTACTTTACTCTGTTGGGATTTGATTGCTGAAGTTGGTTGAACTAGCAGTATCACAGCGGACGCTTCGCTTATTCCACGGCTCTACATCTGTTTATTGTTTTGAGTTTAGTGTGTGCGTTGCCTTCCTGTGCGCTCATCAACTAAGCATCTGAGTGAATTTCCCTAAAAGAGTGATACGAGAGAGCTTTGTGCCTTGTTAAAGGCAGCCACTCTCTCGTATATGCGGGGATCAGCGTCCTTTTCAGGATAGCTTTTCGCCCGTGCGATCTTGGATGCGAGAAGTATAAGGGTTCCAGTGACGGTCACGAGCGCTGTCTTCGTGCTCAGGCATCGAGCACTCCGGGGCTGCGTTCGTGGAGAGTTTCTGTTCTCTCTGTGAGAGCATAACCCTCTTGGATTGCGGAGACGACTGTCGTTTCTACGGGAACGCTGTCCGCGCCTTTGCAGTGCTGACGCCGCCATGGTGCGGCTGTCAAGCGCTCGCAGGGCGCCCTTCGCGTCACTACGCTGAGTAGGACGGAGGATGCGTCCTCCACCTACCGGCCTTCTCATCCTCAGCCGGTTGAGGCTCCGGTGGAGACTGCAGAGTCGTGTTCTACGATGTCTGCCGAATCCATTGGACCTCCTTCTGGTCCCGTCACTTCTGCAGCATCAGAGGGGTGTCCATTTTTCCTCCGAGGCAGAGTCGTTCCGGAGATGGCGGCCGTGCCCGCGAGCGGCGGAGACGGTAGAGTTGGAAAGGTTAACCCCTCTCCGCCCGAACCGTCCCGCCCACATGATTGGTACTTCGGAGCTGCTCGGGCCTCTCGGTCCTCTCCTCCTGTGCCTTTCTTCCCCGACGGCACGAAGAGCTGACGTGATTTGCGGCCGTCCGGCCGTTCAGCTTTCACCCCTCACCTCCCTCACCAACGGAGCCGCTGAGGGCGGGGACCCCTTCAGTGGAGCGGGATGCGTTCCTGGAGGGACCACCCAACCCTTCCCTCCCGTGTTTGTAGACAGTCGTCCGGTTACGGACGCTGCCCATCAGGCATGCCGGAGAGGCGGCTTCAGCCCTGCACGTAATAACGTTGCTGCAGGCTCACAAAGGATTTACCAGGGAGGCCGCGACCTTCAGTCGTGCGATGTCCACCTCAGTGGTTCAAGATCGCCACCTTTGGCTGTGTCTGGCTGACATGACGGACGCAGACGAGAACAACTTGAATGCTCCTGTCTCACAGACCGGCCTCTTCGGCGAGCCAGGGGAGTCGTACAGCTCCGCTGCACAGACTGAGGCGATCTCTTAGGTCATGCCCCGGCGGAACAGAGCTGCCCTTGGTCCACCACGCCGGCTCCTCAGTCTGCCTCTCGCCGTCGGCGTCCTGCGGCGACCACCTCCGTTCCCCTCCTCGGACCCCATCTCGGCAGCGCAGGGGAACCGGTCGTCAGCAGCTCGCCCCGCCCGCTTAGCCGCTTCCCGTGAAAATCGGGAGTTTAAGTGGCCAGTGAAGGGCGACCCGGATTGGCAGAGGATCACTCTTCAGGAGATGGAGCTCCTTCCCCCGATAGAGGGTCGGGTGGAAAATCCTTGGTTTGCATATGTTCCACCGGCTGTTTAGCCGGTACCCACTAACCACACATAGAGTGCATTCCTCTTCCCTCTCCAGGTCTCCAGAGGATCGAGAGAGCCGTGAGCGGGCACACACCAGCTCACCCTACCTCTCCTCTATCGCCAGCGGGTGACCTGAGGAGTCCGAGCTCTCCGCTGAGGAGACCGGACCACCAGCACCCTCATCGGAGTCTGCGCTCTCCGTAGAGGAGACCAGACGACCGGTACCCTCAGCGGGCTCAGGTCAGTGTCACACACACATACTGTAGATGTTTATGCTGTCACAGCAGACGCACCGGCAGTCCCACCTGTCTCGCTTCGCTGCCCCACCGCGGGTACTTCGGTAGTGTCGTTATTTCTCCTCGTACGGTGCCTGGGTGCTTGGCTTCAGTTCCCAGCCCGTTTCGTTGGGTTTTACGCACGATCCGCCTCGGTTACGAATCCGGCACACCCCAAAATTTCGGGCTTTCGTTTCACTGTAGTGAAAGCGTCCGATGCACATGTACTGCGTGCAAAAGTCGATATCCTGTTGGCGAAGGATGTTCGAGCCGGTCCCTCTTACCGAGATGATGATGATAGGGTTTTTCCAGCCTTATCTCATAGTACCCAAAATACGCGGCGGGTTACGATCGATTTGATTTACGCACCGGCTCTACGAAGGTGTTCTTTTTGGATGATAACGCCGAGGCTCGTATTTCAATATTCAGATCGGTTTGCAGCCTTAGACCTGTAGACGTGTACTTTATGTGTCCATCTCCCCTCGCTTTAGACCGTTTTTCGCTCTGCGTCGTGGGGTGGGCATATTAATACGAAGTACACCATTCGAGCTGTCTCTCTCTCTCCGTGTCTCCATGTGCTAGTCACGGCATTAAAATGTCAGAGAGAGAGCGTTGTTCGCATTCTGCTTTTTTCTACGTCGACTTATAATAGCCCGTTCTTGGCAGACGTGCGCGAACACAGAGAGTTAATGCTTTGGCATCTCGCTCGTTTAAGTCTTCAGGTCGACTGGGAAAGAGCAACTTTGCCCCGTGCAGAGGATCCTTTTTCTCAGTATGGAAATAAGACTCGGTCGACTAATTGACGTGTTTAACAAGAGCGCGCAACCAGTCAGTTCTGACTTGCCTCGGTTTAATTCGAGGGAAGTACGCGGTCCCTCTGAAACAATTTCAGAAGCTCCTGGACATATGACAGCATGCTGCGGTTGTGACGCCGCCCGAGCTGCTTCATATGAGACCGCTTCAGCATTGGCTTACGATCGAGTCTCGAGGAGAGCGTGGCACACCGACATACACCGTGTAAACATTGCACCTGCGTGTCATTTAAATTTTTCCCCGTGGTAGACCCGGCATTTCCGATAGAAGATATGCCCCTGAGGGGTCTCCTGGCATTCTGTATATTGCAATGCCCTCAGCACGGGATGATCAGCCACGTATGACGGGCTTGCAGTCTCAGGGGTGTGCATACCACCCCAACTGCCGCGAGCGGTGCGCTGTATATCTGGGACTTGTACGCTCCGCTATGGAGATGCGAGGGAAGGATGTATTAGCCGACACCAATAACATTGCGACTGTTGCGTTATTTACCGTTAAGGCGGTTTTGCGCTCTCGTCACCTGTCGCATCTCGCTCGTCATCTCCTCCTTTGGAGTCAGAAGCATCTGAGGTCCCTTCGTGCCATTTACATCCCGGGTTCGCTCAATACAGCGGCAGACGCGCTTCCCGAGCTGCGCCCCCGGCGAATGGCGACTCCACCTCCAGACGGTCCAGCTAATTTGGAAGAAGTTCGGTTGTGCGTAGATAAGATCTGTTTGCGTCGCCGGACGATACCCACTGTCGCCTATTTTATTCACTAACCGAGGGCAGCCTCGGCGTGGATGCGTTGGCACACAGCTGGCCGCGGGGGGTGCGTAAATACGCATTCCTTCCAGTGAGCTTTATTGCGCAGACACTGTGCAAAGTCAGGCAGGACGAGGAGAGCCTTTTATTAGTCGCCCCGTACTGGATTGGTTTTCAGAGTTAATGCTCCTCGCGACAGCCCCTCCCTGACGATTTCCCCTGAGGAAAGACTTACTTTCTTTAGGAAGGGGCACATTATGGCACCCGCGCCCCGACCTGTGGGATTTCCATGTATGGTCGTTGAGCGCGCGCAAGGTTTAGGTGATTTATCGCAAGCGGTATCAAACACCATCGACGCGGTTCGAGCACCGTCCACAAGACGGGCTTACGCGCTTAAAGAAACCTTTTTCGTCACCCGGTGCTCTTCGCAACGCGAGGACCCCAGAGAATGCCCATTAACATTGTGCTTTTATATCTTTAACATAGGTTAGATGGTAGGCTGTCCCTCCTCCATTTAAGTTGATATCGCCGCTATTTCTGCTCATCACTCACTTATCAACGGCAGATCAGTTGGCCAGCATGATTTAATTATTACATTTTAAGAGGCGCTCGCAGGCTAAACCCCTCGCGCCCTCCCTCTTTCCTTCTGAGACCTGTCCATGGTGCTGAAGCCTTCAGGTCTCCCTTTTGAGCCTTTGCAGTCTACGAGTCTGATGTTTTTATCAATGAAAACTCTGACCCTGATAGCATTGGCCTCCATGAAGAGAGTAGGGGATTTACATGCATTCTCTGTTGACGTTTTGTGCTTTTAGTTTGGTCCTGCTGTCTCACTGAGACCCAGACCAGGCTACGTGCCCAAAGTTCCCACCACTCCCTTCAGAGATAGGTGGTGAGCTTGCAAGCGCTGCCCCCGGAGGACGCAGACCCAACCATGGCTTTGTTGTGCCCCGTACGCGCACTGCGACTCTACGTGGTTCGCACGCAAAGCCTCAGGACCTCAGACCAGCTCTTTGTTTGTTATGGTGGCCAGCAGAAAGGGAAAGCTGTCACTAGCAGAGGATGTCTCTTTGGATAGTTGATACTATCGCCCTGGCTTATAATCTTCAGGGTATTCCTTGCCCCTTTAATTTGAGAGCGCACTCCACACGGAGCGTTGCCTCATCTTGGGCTTTAGCTCGTGGTTCCTCGCTAACAGACATCTGCAGAGCTGCTGGTTGGGCGACACCTAATACGTTCATTAGATTTTACAGTGTTCGTATCGAGCCTGTATCCTCTCGTGTTCTTTCCTCACCAGGGAGGGCACGGAGAGCAGACTCGCAGGTCGGCTTGCAGCCTCCAACTGATGCTTCATAACTGTGTCAGTATGGAAGGCCTTCAGAACAAAAATGCGTAATGGTTTGAATTGTTCTTCCTCCGCTGCCTTGGCAGCCTTTGTTGCGGAGCATTGGCTGTCAGCCTTCACTAGCTGCATCCTCGCGAACCTACGTGTTGGCTCGGGCTCCACATTGTGTCCCACCGGGTTCCTTTGTGAGTATTTTTCCGTGGGGTTAATCCTACTAGCCCACGTTTCCCTTAGCAGAGCACTGCTTTGCTTACACAGCCACGGCTGTCATTTTACCTCAACTACGGTTGACTTTCGCCCACCATTAACCCTTAAGACGGGTGGTGGCTTCCGCAGCGTTCCTATCCCGCTCAGGTAGGGCGCTTCCCAGTCGCTGGCACTTCTGTGGGGTTAAAGGAACATCTAGTGCCCGGCCTTCTGCCTTAAAACCTAATTCTCCTTATCCTTAAGTGGAACCGGAGGGCTTTACGCAGACACTGGAAGAGGTCAGCCCCTAGTGGCGTTTTGGTAGGGATTCCCAATTCGTCGGTCACGACGTGACGTCGTAGTGACCGACTGAAAGGGAACGTCTCGGTTACGGATGTAACCCTCGTTCCCTGAAGGAGGGAACGGAGACGTCACGTCCCGTCGCCACAGGTGCTGCCACCTGCTGTTTATCGGCCGGTCTCATTTTCCCGGCTTTCTCAGCGAAAAGAAGCTAATTTCCCTATTTGCACCTGCTGCTTATAAAGGCACCTGGCGGGGCGGCGCCAGCATTATGCAAATATCTCAATGCCAAGTTCATTGGCGTTTTAGTAGTATACGAAGCAGATTGGTCTCTCTAAGCGAGTTCCCAATTCGTCGGTCACGACGTGACGTCTCCGTTCCCTCCTTCAGGGAACGAGGGTTACATCCGTAACCGAGACGTTCTTGTTAGAGTAAGTCATAACCAATAAAACTGCTATTGATTAAATTTATGTATACTGTAGTATTTAGATTATCATAGGTTTAAAAATGGTTAATAATGAATGATAAATAATAGAATGTGGATAATGAATTTAATATAATTCATAATTAAACTTTCAATGTCTGTGCCTAAAACAATAGAAAAACAATTAAAGGGACACTTCACCCATTTGCTTTAAGCTTTGTATAGTTAGAACCCCAGTCATGTTGTTGAATGGTCATGCATCATTTCCTTAGTTGCCGCTGAGACAGGAAAAAATACAGATTTCAGTGTTGCACTTCCTTCTTTCAATGATGTAAAAATCATAATTTTGCATCATTGAAAGCATGAAGTCCAATATCTTTGAGACTACAAACACCCCTTTTCTCGGTCAAATAGGAACCAACTTCTAAATGTATGTTAAATTTCACCTACAAATATAACACACTTTCAATAAAGATGAATGTTTCTACGGATGAAATGCTCCTTTAAGCATAAAGATAATTTTATAGCATATTATTACACGGCTCTCTGGAATGCTGGTTCTGATTGGTCAGTTGAGACATTTGCAGGTTCGTTCTTTTCAAATAATAACCGCTCCAAAGTAATAACGCATAGCCGGTACTACTTGTACGAGTAAAATCGCTCCGCGCCAATAAAGATCAAAAAAGATTACTGTCTGTTTGGCGCCATCTTGTGACAAACACTCGACAACCACGACAAGACACAGACAGCTTACTGAGACTGAACTTGACAAAATAGAGCATGACAGCTACGAAGCCAACACACAAAAAAATACACAATGGCCATTAAAACTTCTCAAAGACTGGCTAAAAGAGAAAAAAATGGAGACAGACAAGTATGAAGCAGAGGATCTTAATAAGGTATTACGATCATTTTATGCATCTGTGCAAAGTTTCGCGGAAGGATAAAAATGTTAATTTAAAACAAATATGCCAATAAAATGTTTCAAATTCATATTCATGTCCGTTTTTTTTCTTATGTGACAAGTAGCCGTGTAATAAGCGGGACAATGAAGAGGCAGCCGGTAGTTATCAGGAAATAAGCCTCTTCAGTGTGATACAAGACCATCCGCTTCGCGTCGGGTCCTGATCACACTGTCGGGGCTTATTTCCCGATAACTACCGGCTGCCTCTACATTATCCCTTACATACTGTATAGTAATCTTCATATAACAAAAAAGAAATAAGTGCACAGAAATTATATTTCTTTGAACATGTGACAACCTTGCATGCAAATGTTTCTGATCGAATATATACATTTATACTTATTAAAATATATTAAAATTACGATATGCAAAATTGCTGTCAGTGATATTATGCATTTTTGTTATAATTATATTAAAGAAAAATAATTTTAGATTTTTAATTTTAAAATCAAATCTGTAGAAAGACAGGGTATATCAGTTTGAATGGGACTGGGTCTGTGTTATTAAAGGGATAGTTCACCTTACATGTCATCATTTACTCATCCTCATGTTGTTCTAAACCTGTATGAATTTCTTTTATCTTATGAAAACAAAAGAAGATATTTTGAGAAATGATGGTTAACACACAGCAGATAGTGACCATTGACTTCCATAGTAGGAATAAAATATATGATGGAATTTAAAGGGTGCCGTCAACTGTGTCAGCTTATCATCATTTATCAAAATATTTTCTTCATTATTTATCACAATACTTCCAAAATATTTTTTCCTACTATGGAAATCAATGGTCACTACACTCTGCTGTGTGTTTACCACATTTCTTCTCAAAATATCTTTTTCTGTGTTCATCAGAAAAAATTAATTCATACAGGTTTAGAACAACATGAGGATGAGTAAATGATGGCAGAATTTTCATTTTAAGGTGAACTATCCCTTTAAAGTGGACATTTCATGAAAATCTGAAATTTTCCATGTTTAAATGCTATAATTGGGTCCCCAGTGCTTCTATAACCTAAAAAATGTGATAAAGAAAAACCCAGTAACTGTTTTGAGAAAACATTCTCTGCAAGCATGTGAAAAAAAATAGGTAATTGAAATTTGGCTCCCCTTGTGATGTCAGAAGGGGATAATACCGCCCCTTAATCTGCACTATCCAACCATGGCCATGCCAGTTAGTGCAGAGATCAGCTCATTTGCATTTAAAATGACACACCCAAAAATGGCACATTTTTGCTCACACCTACAAAGTGGCAATTTTAACATGATATAATAAATTATCTAGATGGTACTTTGAGCTAAAACTTCACATACGTACTCTAGGGACACCAAAGATTTGACATCTTAAAAATGTCTTGTGAAATGTCCCCTTTAACATAAAAACTCAAAATCTCAAGTGTCATGCTATTATATAACAGAACAAGTGGCTTCTCTCCACTAAAAACGAAAGTTTTAAAGGAACAGTATGTAAGATTGTGGCCAAAACTGGTATTGCATTCACAAAACATGTGGCTAAAACAGGTACTGCAATCACACAACTGGTGGCCAATATACAAAATGACAACATAAACATCCGTTGAGGGCTGCAACTCCACTTTTTAAATGACAATATCCTGGCCAGACCACTGTTGTCAGTGATATAAGTATTTAAAATGAAAATGATTTCTTAATGTCTAGTGATATATCAGGGCCATTTTATGATTAATTGATATAAATTTCTTACATACTGTTCCTTTAACAGCAGAAAGCATTTGGATTGGCGGCACCTTTCATGTGTTTAAAGAAAAAATAGCTGTGCACCTGAAAAGAATAGCAGATAAAGAGTTTTATTCCTTGTGTCTGTATTTTAGGAGAATGTGTCGTGACCTGTTTCTTGTTGTAGTCTCTGAGCGCCGTCTCAAAACCCTCGGCCAGTCGCTGAAAAGCCAGATTCATATCAGCAGACCACCAGATCTGAGAGGCAGTAAGGACCACTTGAGCGGGCAGCTCAAGTATCCAGTGTTCCCTCGAGCGCTCCTCATAGACAACAACGGCTTCAGCTATGTGCCTTCTTATTTCCTCCCTCATCACATCCTCCAGACGAGTCAGCCAGAGCTCAACCTGACAGGAGAAAGTTCACTTTATAAGAAAGTCATCTCACATTGATCAAAACCCAACCGAACTTGTGTTTGTTTTTGCAATTCTGCAATTTAGTGCTGCTAATGGCACAAAAATTACACATGGCATCTTTAAATTAATGTTATAATAATAAAAAATAATAGAAAAGAAGATTGAAAAGTAGATTGTATTAGATGTTTTTTTATTTACCGGTCCAATGCAGTCACACTGCACATAGAAAGAAACATATTCTCTCTCTCTGCTGAACATCCCAACTGCTGTTGTGTTTTTTTCATCCTTGTCAGAAAACTCCAGATCGCTCATACTGTCAAACAGCTTACCCAGGTGACAGATCACCTAAAAAGCATTGAACCATAACACAACATTTTTGCAGAACAATACCGTATATGATATACAGCATCTCTGTGTATAAACGAATCAATCATGTATGGTTAAGTACATGCCTATTCATAGATAATAATGATAATGATATGATTGTGGCTATATTTGCAATTCTTATTATAACCGACATACAATGAGAAGATGAAGCGCTATGACACTCTTCTGGTTGAATGCTTCAAGAGAAAAGCAGCATATATGTAGGAGGATCAGCTCAAAGGTGAAGGTGACCAGGTCAGATTCAATCCTAGAACTTTTTTTTATTGTAATGATATTCATGGAGACATACTAGCTTTGAAATTATAACTATCATGATGAAAAAGCTAAACGGTGGAGATAAAGGTTACTGTACACTATTGAGAAGAGAGATGGCTAAGTATGGTACAAAGTAAAATGTATTTCAAAAAAATAATACCAGGAAAGTCTGCAAAGTTTACAGTTGACCTGTTTATGGATTATCTTAATACTGAAATGACCTGTAATGTAAAAACTAAACTTTCAAACTAAATCAAACTTAACAGTTTAAGCGCTGCCTGAAAATAGTCCCCTGTGTTACTTTCAATGGCTGGGGACTATTTTCTGGCGCTGCGTAATATTATTGCGCCTGCTGCAGCCATGTTACAGCAGCAAAGTCCTTGATTATTACGCCAGAATGAGAGTATAGTTCCTAGCCATATCTGCCTAGAAAAATCAAACTTTTAATTTTCCGTCTGTCTTAGTACACAAAAGAAGGGTCAAGTTTTAAATAGGAAAATATCGAAATTATTTGGTTCTTTTTTAGCGCAATGCTAATGATCTAATCAGATTCAATGGATTGTGCTAAGCTATACTAAAAGTGGTACCGCCAGACCCAGAGATCGGCTGTATGGATTCCAAAACGGTAAAAAAATCAAATGTTTAACTCTAGAGGAGCTGAAAAATGTGAGTGTCCCTTTAAGGTTAAATCCTACTGTAAGTATTAAAGCAATACCTGTCTGGGCTGTCTGCCTTTGGAAAGGATGTCCAGTAAGTCTGCTGAGGACAGGAAATAGAATCGAGGGAAAGCCACTCTCTTGGTCTCCAGGTATTTGGCTAATGCCTTCTCACATATAGCCAATCTAGAATCAAAACAAGAAACCCAAAAAAGTCTCTGTGCATTTGTCTTGAGGTGTGCAAGCGAACCTTTCAAAATCAGTCTACACTTTCAAATTAAAATGTAAGATGTTCAAGATTTTACAAACCTCTTTTGCAGATCTTCAAGCATCGGAAGAAGACTGGGCTTGCTGGTGGCAGCAATTACATTTTTTGTTTTGGTACTTTTGAACATGAGGTCCTTCACACATGCACAGCAACATGCAAAAGAACATACAATTATTAGGCTACTTTTTATAGTTTTTGACAGAAGGAACAGAATAATTTTTATTTCTTATATCTGCTTAATCTTTCTTAGACGGCTATATTCATGGTATAATTATATAAAGTAAGACTAGAAAAGATGTTTAAAATTCATGTAATCCAAAAATCGCACAACTGTGTTTGGATTAAAAACTTTTTTGAAAGTAAAACAGAAAAAAAAGGTTTCCCGCAGGTAATACAATCTAGTAGAATATGTTTAATGATAAATATTTTGGAGGATTTTCTCCTGAGAGTAAAAATTTATGTGTGATTTTTGTATGTGTGATTTTTGTATGTGTGATTTTTGAATGTCCTATTCTGCATCTTGTTCATGACTTAATCCCTATGACTCTCAAAATAGAAATTATGCTTTTTTCCAACATCAGAATTTATTTCATGTAACTTATTATTCAGGCATTGGCTTCTGCTTTATCAAAATGTTTGTAATGTCTACTATGCACTTTAAAAAGTTAGGTTGGAAAATGTTTTGTCTGGTTGTACAGTATGGTTCTATAAAGAACCTTTAAAGGTACAATGTATAGATTTTTAGCAGCATAGCGGTAAGCTTGCAACCAATGGCTCAATCAACTACTCATCGCTCCTTTCTAAAGCACATAGAAAAGCTACAGTAACCGCCACAGGACAAACATGTCATCATCTGAAACAATACAGTAACGAAACACGTTGTAGAGAGCAATTTGTCTGTTCAGAGCAAAATGGCGACTTCCATGTTAGGGGACAAGTGGTCTATGTAGATAAAAATGGCTCATTCTAAGACAATAAAAACATAACAGTTCATAATTTAAGGTCTTTTTACACCACTATGAAAACATTGTTATGTATATTATATTGAACTTATGTCAATAGATCCTCCTAAAATGTACACATTGCACCTTTAACCTGCACAGAACCATTCTGCTGCCCAAATTTGCAGTGGAAACGGTTATTTTAACGGTTAGAATGGTTTTTTTTATTTATTTAGTTATTAACCATTATAGTATTTATGGTTATATTCATATTGAGAATCGGTTAATCAAGTTCATCTATACACACATAGGGTGAGGGCAATTTAACTTCAATTCACAACCTGAATGTTGTCGGACAGTGGGAGGAAACCGGAGTAACCGGACTAAACCCACACTGACACGGAGAACATGCAAACTCCACACAGAAAGACCTCCTGAGCCAATAAGGGATCAAATCTAGGATTTTCTTGCCGTTAGGCAACAGTGCTACCCACGGAGCCCCTGTTCTGCTGTTTTTGCTCTTAATTTGTGATATTAATAAGTAAGGGAAAGACCGTTCTTATCGCAAAATAAACCCAGAAAGGTAATCAGGACCATGAGTCAATAATTAGACACTGAATATTTATTTATATTTAGATTGCAAAGTTTTCGCTTAGCATCATGGTCCAGTTTTATTTATATAATAACCTAATTTATATGAAACCAATCATAGAAAACAGATACTATAAATCATACCTTAAAGTCTGAGTCAATAGCACTGAACTGATGCGTCTCCTCTGGCAGCTGCTGGCAAATGTCTTGAGAGCCCATGAAGATGCTCTCAAGATGAACCCAGTTCCTCTGTACCTCCAGCCACAGCAACAGCACTGAGTCAGCCAGAGTCAACTGGGCCTGCAGAGCAGACACCTGCTCATGGAAAAACTTTGCTTGTTTAGTGTTCAGCAAAACCTGAAGCTGCACCTGAAAGAAAAACGAGAGACACAGAGTTAGCAGCATTCTGGGATTTTTTGATAGCTTAACTCATTTTAATCTTGTGCAATAAATAAATGTCATTTTGATATATACACTACTAGCCAAGATTTTGGGTGATGAGGTCAGGCTCACAGTCAAGTTCAATTTAAAAGAATGGATAGCAAAAAGTAAACATCTGAATAAGTGTGAGAAAAAAATTATTTTGGTTTGAGTAATGTTTTATATATTTTATACTAAATTGTTTGGTTTGTTGCATCTGTCCATATAAATAGGACTTTCATCCATCTTTCTATATTACAGCACTGGTAACTTAAAAAGTAAACCGTTTTGGATTTGGTTACTTTCTATTCCAGTTACTATGCTGTTGTGTCCGTCTGTTCTCTGTACTGTTTTTAGCCATGTGGGTATAAGGGGACCGCTTTTGAACAGACAGCAGAGTCATTGTCAACAGTGATGTGTATTGCTTTGGCCTCTTACACATGCAGCGTGATAACAAAGCCGGCGATGTGTGGTCTCTATAAATCAGATGTTTGAATACAGGCGTCTGACATTGAGAAATTGCTTTCCTCCACACAGTGGGACGGTCTTGGAGAAAGAGATAAACGCTCTGGCCACACCAAGCTTGTTTTGCCAAGCAACAGCTTGTTAACATTACTGATAAGCTAGTTAAACATGTTATCAGTATAGCATTTAGGTTTTACTCCAGGATAAACTATCTGGCTAATTGCATGTGACGTTTTGGAGATGTTCGTACCTGACTTTCCTCCAAATGCTCAATAAGTTCATCACTGCATTTCAGGAGTGGTGTTGAGGTGCGGTAATGATCTTCATAAGAAACCTCCATCCGGACCCATATCTGGGTAATTTCTGCCAAAACCTTTACCAAAGTAAATACAGTGTAGTTACAGTTATTCCTTATTTCAAGGTATAAAAAATTGAAAAGGGGGATTTAAAAAAACCTTCTCAGTGGACATCTCTTTGACCGCTCTGCCCACTGTACTGTGCACCACATCCTCAAATCTGTGAAGCTGCAGTGCCAGTAATTCCTCAAGAGATGTTTCTTCAGTTAGGGTAAAGTCAATCTAAGTAAACAGCCCAGAGGAAAAATGTATTGCTCAGCGGTTGCTTTTCCTAAACACAGTTTCTGATGTTTCTCTTAAAATGTACCCAAGGTAACCATTTACCCCAGTAGTCTTTATCAGCTGAGCCCAGTGCCTGTCTCTCATAGACGGGTGCTGAAGTTCTGTCACAGCCCTGAGAGAAGCTAAAAGATCCCTGAGCACATGATCCAAACCCACAAACACGTCCCAATTACGGGTCTCTTTATCAAGAACCTGCATTTCCTGCATAGACATAAAAATCAGTTTTAGATGTACAACAGATATCTACCAAATCCATTTAAAAATATAGACATATTAATACATATTATACATAGAAAACAACAGAAATGTGTTACATGTTAAATGTCTTACATACTTTTGTAAACCTTCTCAGTTCTGTCTCCATGTTTTCCACAATGATTTCTCTCCACTTAGTTCCAGTCCAGACTGCAATATTACTCTGCAATGGCATAGCATCATGTTAGATAAACGGCAAGAAACAAGCATTTTAAGTTCATATGCATATTGATTTTTTTACATTTTCCTGCTTTTGCTAGTGTTCTTTTTCAGGACATACTTGGCCTGTTGAATGACAGGTTTCCCTGCTTATGAAGAGCTCTTTACAGAGTCTATGTGGCTTATGGGTGCCAAAGAATGCATTGAAATTATCTGTTTAATTGTTCGTTTGATATTTACATAGAAGATATGTGACTTTATTAAGTGCAAAAATGATCCAGAAACGTTTTACATGTCCGTTTTCAACCCTAGGATTTGTCATGTAAATAAAATGGTCTACTTTTGCCCTATTTGGAAGGGTCATGAATAATAATGTTGAGCTCTGCTCTGATTGCTCTCTGAGGCTCATGTAAGGAGCTCACATTAGTAAACAGACCTTATTTGTTTGAGCCTGTATCTGTAAAATACAGATTTTGAGGAACAACTAATTCTTAATTGTTAATTGTTAATGGATGTTTCTGAGTGGTAAGTTTGTGTTTTTTTTTTCAGTATGGATCTGCAAAACGTAACTGTAAAGTCAGCAGTAGAGCTTTAGCCTAAACGCTAGCATATAGCAATAATTAGCATGTGGCGCTAACTCAGCAGTCACAACAACTTTGTTTGAAGCATTTTAACAACTTTGAAATTAATTTAATGTGTACTTTTAAAGGCGGAGTGCACAATGTTTGAAAAACGCTTTGGAAAGGGGAGTCGGGGAGACTACAAATGCGTTTGAGGCTCACATGCGTTACAGAGCTCTTACTGTGGGTTCACACCAGCCACATTTGAGGCGTCAAATTCGCGCGTCTAGTTTGCCGCTTGAAAATTTTGGGTTTACTCGCTTCATTCGCGCATGAAAGCCGCACTTGAATTTCTAGTCATAGAGACATTCACGTGGACATTCGCGTCATGGGAGGGGCTTCTGCGACTCCGCTCGCTTCCTGTAATCACGTCACTACCAGAGCAAGCTCCTGATTGGTTAACGGGGCGCGTTTTTCTGGCAAAGTTAAAATTTTTTAATGCGGCAAAGCTCAATTCGCACCATTCTCGAGTCTAGTTCGCTGCGCTAAATGCCTAATTCGCGCCGTGAGAGCTCCAGACGCGCGTCAACGTGTCTTCAAATTGACTTAACATTGAAATGACTCGCACTTGACGCCTCTACTGCGGCTGGTGTGAACGCTGCATTATTATTCATATATGCCTAGGTAAATAAAGTTTTTTATTCTATGGCACCTTTCAATATGATCAGATCTGTAAAACAAATTGGACAAAATCGTTCTGAAGGACCCACCTGAGAACATAGCAGTAGATCCCAGAGCTGTTTTAAAACAGTAATGTCTCTCTGACAGCGCTTGAGATGTTTTGAATCAGGGCAGGTCACGTCAAACAGCTTGCAGGACTTCTGGAGATCTGCCATCTCTTCTTCTAAAACAATCATCTCCCTATGACACTAACAAATACACAAACATACTTTTTAAAGGGCACATAATTTTATAAGATGTAATATAAGTCTCAGGTGTGCCTAGAATGTGTATGTATAGTTTCAGCTAAAAAACACACATATCATTTGTTAAATGCAAATGAGCTACTGCCATCACTTCCTTACCAATAGACAGTGAGCTCTTTAGGTTAAAAATAAATCTTATTCCTGTGACTACAGTATGAGACAATAGTATATTTAGCCATATCAGCACTACAATGTGGTAACAAACACATTTAAAAAATCTTTTGGGTAAAATTAACCAGTCAGTCATTGGCTGTGGGCGGGGATTTGTTTGTGTGAGATCACATTAACAGTGGAATCAAAACAGTATGTCTATTGAGACTGCTTTGGTTTAAGGGGGATTAAAAATAATGAGTGGGTAGCTTTTTTTCATTGCAGGGTTGTGCCCTTTAAGATATTGCAGCATACTATTCCAGCTGTCACAAAATGTGAATGTATGTAAATGCAAATGAATACTGTGGTATAATGGTTGGTGAGTTAATAGAAAGTCCCATTTACTTTATCCAGGCGAGTGTATGGTTTCTCTGTGGTGAATTGGAGGGGTGCTTCTGTTTTGAACCTCTCTCGAAAACGTTTTAGCTTTTTCTAAGAGAAGAAACATGAATCGGCAAAAACATTAAAGTTTTGTACATAAAGCAGATAATTAACCTGTAGATGCAAAGAAAGTAAGGCTGAAGCCTTGAACTTTCAAAATTTATAAACAAATAATTTACCACCAGCAAATGAGAAAAGCTCACCTCAAAGTCCACACACTTCCTGCGGATGATGACCACTTCTGCAGCGTGAAGGGGAGCGACCTCATGTTTCACTGTCCACGCCAACTTCTTCAAGCTCTTCCACTTCTCTGGCAACTCCTGATACAAGTATATAAATGTTATAATAAAGTTTTACATGCACCCCATACAGCATTTGCAAATAGAGTCTCCTTGCTTGTCTTAGCATATTTTAATTAAAAAATCTAGTCATGTAAAGCTATTTTTAATAGGATTTTTTTGGCAGATTTATTTTAGGTTTATGAAAATGTTCAATATATGTACCCAAGCTATAACTGGGGCTATACCTTCTCAAAAAAGCACTGAAAGAGTTTATATAAGCACCTCAGAGGTACATATTGGTACCAAATAGAGCTTATTAGGTACCAAATGTATACATATCTGTTTTTAATGGTACATATTAGAACTGATCCCATCTTCTGATAGGCTGATCAAGCTTCACTATTATTGCATTTACGTCATGTGTTAAAAATGCACATGCACTTTTAATCTTACATGAACTCTTGTATACCATAAACATAACAAATTGGTCAATGAATAATTTTGGTGAAATCACAATCTGGGACCTTTTGACAAAGAGATGAAGTTTGAGTGATTACAGCACGCAGCAAATTAATTTCAAGTGGCTGAAGAAACTTTATCAAAGCAAAAAGAACAGTTTTTACACAATGTGCGAAATAAAATAACTCATGAAGATTACGCACCTACCCCATCAAATCATTATCCCTCACCTCAAGCTGTACATGAACACTATCAGGTAGGGTTTCTCCATACTGCTTCAAGAGAGCGACAACATCTCGGATGGGTGTAAAAAGCTGGTCTGTCCCAAGCTGCCTGTTTCTAATAGCTAGCAGGTATCCCATGACCTGCACAAGAGCCTGGTAGTCTCCAATATGCGCTGGCACTTTAAGCCTTGATTCGGCTTGGAGAATAAAGTCCTGTAGTTCACCAATACTGAAATACATCAAAGTACAAACCAACAGTCATAAGTGACTTTTATTGACACAAAAAAAAGCATTTGGAGTGGAAAATGAGGGTATTAAAATGATTCCAACAGTATGCCATTATAGAAGGGGCTCTCACCTTTCGGTAACGTAAGATATCAAGTGCTCCTTAAACATCCAGCTCCATTTATTCACTATGTTTAAAAGACTGATTTTGAATGAACGGATATCCACTTTAAACCAGCCCTCGAACACCTGCCAGTCCTCCAAACAACTGACCTCAGCATGCACTTCTTCATAATGATTCATCTGTTTTCAATGGAAACAATTCTCTAATAACAAGACAAACACTTGCCCCTAGTATTAAAAACCAATTTATTGACTGATATCTACATTATCTTCTGTATGACAAATTAGTAGCATTGTACTTATTTATGGAGAAGCTTTAAAAGCTGTGAAGTTTCACCTGCTCTTTAAATTGCACTGTGGTGGGAGGATTTTCTGGAAATGCATCTTCTTCACCATATATTTCTACCTCCTGAGCTGTTAGTGCATGACCATACATGAGGAACTGCCTGAGAAACTCAACCCTGTCATCAAGCCACAGGGGAGCGTAGCCGTTAAATGCTTTCTGGTATTTTAAGGCTTTCTTCATGACATTATCAACTTTCTCCATCACTTCCTTTCTGAGATCCAAGAGGTCCAACATGTCCTCGACATCAGGCTGAAAAAACAGTAAAAGAATTCTTATAGAAGCACAAGTACTCACTAATGTAAACTTTTTTATACAGCCGTGAGAAAAAAATAAGAAACCACTTCAAGATTATTTTAGATTTACAATTTATAAGTATGTGTATAAGTAAAATTATAATTTTTGTTTCATTTTCTCAACTACCAAACAATATTTTCTGCAAAATTCCTAATAAAAGCATGTCAATTTGCATTTATTTAATGAAAATATGGAGGGAGTAATGTCAAAATAGCAAAATAAATTATAGATAAATGTAAATTATAAAATGCAATGAATTATAGATCTTCAATACTGCAGGGAAACAAATTGAAATGTATTTTTAACAACACAATACTAATGTGTAATACAAGTCTGTAGAAAACCAGGTCCATGTTATCTCAGCATAAGTAACCTGAAAAATCTAGCGTATGTAAGGTAAACTTACAGAATGTCCCAAATTTTGATTAGTGTCCAAAAGAATAATTTAATATAAAGGAGCTATAAAGTTTCACAGCAATGCCATAAAACAACTATTGAACTTTAAAGGGACACTCCACTTTTTAAAAAAATAGGCTAATTTTCCAGCTCTCTTAGAGTTAAACATAAAATTTTTCTACCTTTTTGGAATCCATTCAGCTGATCTCCGGGTCTGGCGGTACCGCTTTTAGCATAGCTTAGCACAATCCATTGAATCTGATTAGACCTTTAGCATCTCCCTAAAAAAATAACGAATAGTTTCGATATTTTTCCTATTTAAAACTTGACTCTTCTGTAGTTAAACCGTATACTAAGACCGACAAAAAATTAAAAGTTGCGATTTTCTAGGTAGATATGGCTAGGAACTAAACTCTCATTCTGGCGTAATAATCAAGGACTTTACTGCTGTAACATGGCTGCAGCAGGTGTAGTGATATTACGTACTGCCCAAAAATAGTCCCCTGCCATTGAAAGTTACTAAGGGGACTATTTTCGGCTGCTGCGTAATATCATTACGCCTCCTGCAGCCATGTTACAGCAGCAAAGTCCTTGATTATTACGCCAGAATGAGAGTATAGTTCCTAGCCATATCAGCCTAGAAAATCACAACTTTTAATTTTCCATCTGTCTTAGTACAAGATGTAACAACAGAAGAGTCAAGTTTTAAATAGGAAAAATATTGAAACTCTTTGATTATTCTTTAGCGCAATGCTAATGGTCTAATCAGATTAAATGGATTGTGCTAAGCTATGCTTAAAGTGGTAGCGCCAGACCCAGAGATCAGCTGAATGGATTCCAAAACGGTAAAAATCAAATGTTTAACTCTAGGGGAGCTGGAAAATGAGCATATTTTCAAAAAACGTGTCCCTTTAGGTTCCACAAATAACCATTTATAACATTTTTGTTGTTATACTTTTAAGCTATAAGTAAACTTAAACTTTCTCTTAAGTTTAAATTCTGTTGTTTGTCACAAACCTTTGGACCCCACTGTAGTTTTATTTTTCCAGTTTTTTAGGCTTCTAAATTTCATCCACCCTATTGCTTGTGTATTCTTTTCCATAATGCAAAACAATTTATAAACTAATTTATCAAACTGTGCATACCTGATAGTCTTCCATTCCCAGATGAGCTGCCAACCTCTTCACCTGAGTGGACATCTTAAACACATCTCCCAGTAACTCTTCCACCAATTCATAAAGTCCATCTCCAACATCTCGGTCAAGAGAGGGTCTAAATGTAATCTCAGATCCCATCAGCAGCATTTGAGCCTCAAACAGTGGAGCCTGCCCTACTGATGTCTCCATATTATCAACGAGAAACTCCAGAGAAGTAGAGATAGCACGAAAAAATCCCTCCACCACCATATCATCCACATACTCCAAGTAAGCTTTCCACATGCCTGAGGAACCCTCCACTTTAAAGAGGACCATGTTCTCCTGGAAAAGAAAAAAGAGTGTTAAAACAAAACAAGAGTTTAATAAAAAATAATCAAAATAGGACACACCTCTAATAACTTATGGATTGTTTCTCCATCATTCCTGATGTTACTGTAACACTTTGCAACTCGTGCTGCTCTATCTTCAAGTTGCAGTAATGTGTCTTTCCTGTTGTCCTTCCTTCTGAACATTGACTGTTTGCTCCATCCATTTATCAGATCTTCCACGATCCCAATATTGTCTTTGGTTTTCTGAAGTCTTCTCTCCAGCTGATAGATGGTGTCCTTCAGGATACATATGTAGTCCCAGCAGCTCTGGTCTTGCCATGTAAGCTCAGTTTCTGCTCGATGGAGCTGATGGTCAATAGTTTCCAACTCTTTCTTAATGAGAGGAGCCTCCACCTCAAGGGTTGTGTGTTTTATCTTGTTATACCACTGAACCAGTAAATGTAGGCTCACAAGGTTCTGCAGGAGATCAGGTAAAACTTGCAATGTAAAAAGCTAACTGAAAAAAAGTAAGAATAGTAGGAAATAATTTTTCACTAACCTTAAAAAAGATCTCCCTATTCTCATACACCTTTATAGCAGCAGACGGGATGTCTGACTGATTAAGAATTTTCAGTTGTTTCACATCCTTCAACACAGCAATCAGCTAAGGTAAAAAAGTCAATAATATGCAAATGACTACACTGAACAATTCCCCCCAAACTAGCAGTTAAATATTTAGCGTGCCTAACAACTGAAAATAATAACATTTAGTATGCTGTGATGCACATTTAAATTTACCTCTTGGTTGACATTTACTGACAGTAGGTCAGTACTGGGATCTCTTACGATCAAGGGTCGATCCAGGTTCATCTGACAGACTTGATCAATATCTCTACACCAGCTAAAATAGACATGCTTCTCATACTCATCTAAGCGTGTGGACATCTCATCATACATATGACAGACCACCTCCATCTCTGCTTCTTCCATAGACCTGTGAAAGACCAGCTTCCTCAGATTAATTTGTAGCATTAATACAAACAAACAAACACATTTTAAAACACTTACATATCAAAAACCAAACTGAAATTCTTCCAGGGGGTTTGAACTCTCTCCCTAAGCATTTTTATCCACTTCAGCGTTCCTGTCATTTCAGGCATGTTCTTGCTCAGGTGCATTTTGTCTTTCTTTTTCTGAAAATGAATGAAAAATGACACAATGTCAGTTATGCACAATAACTCTTATTTCTGAAGAATAGCTACATTACCTGTTCAAGGTGAGAATCCAACAGGTGTTTGCATCTGTCCAGCTCCTCCTCCAGAAGCTGAATAGCTTTGGTGAAATTAGGAGTAAAATTTTCCTTTATGATGTCTCTGTCCAAGAGAGGTTTGAGCACAGCTACCAACTTTAAAAAGATGCAGTTTGAAATATGCTTTAATACATTTTAACCATTTATCGGCGGTTTCCAGGACAGGGTTTAGATTAAGCCAGGACAAGGACTCAGTTATATTGGGACATTTAAGCAGTTTTTTAAACATACCTTAGAAAAACACATTACTGGTGTGCATCTTGAGACAAAACAATGGCCCTGATATATTTTAAGATGCTGTTTTCAGTTAAGACAGCTCAAGCTGAAGTCCTGTCCGGGAAACTATTAACTAAAACATGCTCATTTAAAAAAAAATCTTACTTTGAAAACAGATTCTAATCCGGAGCAATCTTGAAAGGCCAGATGTAGAATTCGGGATAGTCGTTGATCAAATTCTGCCACCTTTTCTTGGAAATTCATGTAGTCTTTGTCAAATTCCTTAAAACAAAATGCTACAATTGAGTCAAAGGATCAGCTATTCAATATCATTAATATCTAATAAATAAGTTTGTTTTAAAGGGGACATATCATGAAAATTGGACTTTTTCCATGTTCAAGTGCTATAATTGGGTCCCCAGTGCTTTTATCAACCTAAAAAATGTGAAAAAGTACAACCCAGTAACTTAATTTTGGTAAACCATTTTCTGCACGCATGTTAAAAAATAGGTCATTGAAATGTGGCTCCCCTTGTGATGTCAAAAGGGGATAATAATGCCCCTTAATCTGCACTATCCAACCACAGCACTGCCATTTAGTGCAGAAAAAATTAATAATTTTAAGTTCAACTGACCACCATCATGGCAATAAGTGTTTGCATTTCATCCGCTCATTTGCATTTACGAGGACACACCCAAAAAATGGCACAAAGTGGCAATTTTAAAATGTTATAATATATTATCTATATGTTATTTTGAACTAAAACTTCACATACATACTCTGGGGACACTAAAGTTTTATTTTACATTTAAAAAAAGTTTTGTTTAAGGTCCCCTTTAATATTTGTAATAAAATGAACATAGTTAACTCATGATCTATCTGCCACTAGGCCTATTAAATTTTTTTGTTACTTACATTCAATTATGTAGAAAAATATAAAAAGTTGACACACTAAAGCTCATAAAAACCGAACATGAAAATGCAGGCTCTTCATTGTACTGTATATGGTACACTTGTAGGTCAAAACAAACTTTATGTTCAGGAAGAACCTGAACAGATCTCAAATCAAATCATACCTGAGAAGTTAAATCTAGGGGATTGTATTCACAGTCCCGTATTACTTTGCAGAGCTGGAGAAACTCTGAGTGAAGCAGTGAGACTTGCTCAGTGTAAACTCTTCCTCTGAGTCCTCCAAACATCAACTTCTCCAACCTCTGAAACTCCAGCTCTGTGGAGAAAAAAACCTGGAAACATAAAGCATAAACTCTCAGAATAAACGGGTACTCTGGAGGTACAATTGTGCATTTAACTGTACCATTAAAGGTACACAACAGGTCCTTAGGGTACAATTAAAAACAAGTTATAAATGTACTAACTGCAACTTAACAGGTACAGTTTTGTGCCTTGAGAGAGTGTACAATTTTTCGCAAGTTTGATTAAAACAGTTTTGCCTGTGTGTATGTGCATAATGTACTGCAAATACAGAACAAACTGCCTCTTACAGGTAATACAGTTAAAAGTTGAAATAAACAGTAGAAATAAAATAAAGTATCAAATAAATATCTGCAAAAATACAAGAAATTAAAGTGAATATTATCACTCAACATGAAATTATGAGCGTACACACAACTGCTTACCTTCAGCTGTGAAACCCGTGATAAGAAGACATCAAATCTGGTAAAAACGAGAGCCAGAGGAAAATCCCAGCACTTCTGTGTACTGCAGGGATCGGACAAAGCCGCCACTTTCGCTCTGTATTTCCTAAATGTTTCCCTGCAGTGCTGAAAAACTTCCACCACAATCTGCAACTTCTCCAAGCCATCTTCAGTCTCTGTTCTCATCAGTTCTTCTGCATGAAGATATAAAGTGGCCTAGTTGGAGAAAAGATGTAATATTTGTGTTACAGGAATAATATTTTGAATGACTATTCTGACAAAAAATAAAACTTAAATGTACTTCAAGTCACTTTGGATAAATTGGTCTGCAAAATTCATAAATGTAAATGTAATGTGTGGTACCTGCTGAATGAGCAGGTTGTGTAGCTCCTGCAGCAGTACAACAACACGAGCCGGCGAATGATAAAATAAGCAGTGGGACCATATGAGAAATATCACATGAAAGACTGTTGGGATGAGTGCATGGAGAGATGAGAAGTCTTTTTCTTCTATTTGAGTTAGCAGTGATCTCAGAGGTTGAAGGTGAAGGTCTATAGCTTTGGCCTCCTGCAAAGCTTGAGGGAAAATAACATAATGGCTATGGACACATTTGTGCTACACGGGACAAATATTTTCGTTTCCAATACATCCACTTTGTGTAGAATGACATGAAATGAAGAGCTCAGCTCAGATGCAAAACCCACTACATGATCTTATTTTTATCAGGCACTTATATTTAGGTTCAGTTTTTTCACTTTAATGCCAATGAAAAGGTTATTAGTCAGTACCTAAAAATGCCTTATTTTCACAAATGTCACTTCAAAATAGTCATTTCATTGGTATTTAACAAATTTGACTGTCTTTTGTTAAACACATGCAAAAATATCTAGTTACTTTGCACTGTCCTGGCCACTGGACAGGATTAAAGGGATAGTTCACCCAAAAATTAAAATTCTGTCATCATTTACTCACTCTCATGTTGTTACAAACCTATATAAATGTATTTGTACTGAGGAACACAAAGGAAGATATTTTGAGGAATGTTTGTAACCAAACCGATCATGAGCCCTATTCACTTTCAGTGTAGGAGAAAATATACTATGGCAGCGAATGAGGCTCATGAACGGTTTTGTTCCAAAAATTCCTCAAAATATCTTTCTTTGTGCCGAGAGCCTTCGGTCAATATCATAATCTTGTTTTTGACAGAGGTGGCGTTCAGTGGCTTTCGCATCCGAGCTCTTCAATTACTAAATGACATTACAATGTTACAAGCTAGTGATTAAAGAAAATTAGTAAAATAACATACCTTTTAAAACGTCCTCCGTTAAAGTTTTGAATGGTGAGAAATAACTGCTTTCTATAATTTCCAGAATTCTCATCATCTTCTGAACATCTGGATTCTGAAGCTAATATTTACAGTGATTTAGTGCATTATAAACTGCAAAAATGAACCATTTGCATACCATTATTTGTTCAAATGCAAAATTATTTCAGCAGCTTATAAAATTTCTGGACAAACCTGTTCATGAATACTTTGTATATTCGTTTTCCTGGAACTCCAGAAGTCAAGTTCAGCTTGTGGTCCAGGGTTCAGTCCCTTTACAATCAAATCACCAGAATCTTCTTTTAAGACTTTATGAATCATGTTTGTCCAGCTGATGACCATTGACTCTATTGCATATATTCCAGCTCTGTTGTGACCATCTTGTCTTGTATGCAAAAGAAAAAAGAGAGTATTGTTATAAACATACTGTTATGCTTCTTATTCTTATATGATGCATAATAAGTCACATTACAAGACAATAACCAAACCAAATACAGCTACTTATTACTAAATTGATAATCTGTTAACATTTAAATCAAGCCTGTCATACAGTGTGATAGTTTCCTCTTCACATCGGTCTAACCAGTCACTGATGGCAGGGAATGGCAGAATGGTTTTCCCATACAACTGTCCTCTTACAACAGACATCTTGCTTTGGAATTTCTCTATGTGTTTCATCACATCCTGTGATATTGTTATTGGCCATATCTGGTGATTCTTCTTGTTAGACAGAACCGGCAAATAGACCTTGATACAAAAAAATGTCAAATTTACCAGAATTGATCACCTGAAATTACTTGCTGATATTTTACTGTTCTGGTTTTGTATTTATTTTAGCATATCAAATGTGCATCTGAATACATTTCTTAAAGGTCTAATAACAAGACTTCATTACCTTCTCCATCGTGTCTGACAGCTGTGCCAGAAAAGTGGGTGACACAACCCCAAAGAGTAAAGAACCCTTAAAGTTTTCTGGGTAGATGGGTACATTTTCCTTCTTGAGAATGTAAACATTCTTGCGTTCAGAAAGATGACAAACCTAATGTGCAAGTTGAAGTCATAAGTACTTATATAAAAGCAACCATCTCTGATCTTGCATGCATTACATATTAATCTCAGACACAAATGTAAACAAATACACAAATAGCCTATATTGGCTTACCTCTGTAGAAACTGTAAGCTCACTGGACGCAGTCAAGCTGAAAAATAAAAGCTTTGTACTTGTTTCGAAAAACTTTGTAAAAAGTTTTTGATTTTGTTCAAGGTTGACACATTTTCCCCACGTATTAGTTTGGAGGTTAAGCATCCGGCACAGTATTTCTCCAAAATACTGCACCCTGAGATCCTCAGAAAACTGCTCTTCCTTTTCTGACATGTTTGTTGTCCTTGTTAAGACAAACAGTCCAAAACTTTGATGAAGTCTTCTTAAAGCATGTTCAACGCGAACAACGTCATGTTTACATTTGGCCTGGTTAGTTTCATGCACGGGCTGCAGAGATTTAATTTCGAGAAAGTGCAGAAAGGGGAGGAACAGCGTCCCGTTGCCTTGGTTTCCATCCCACATCATGCAAATACCCCCAAGCTACTGCAACACTACTAGTCATTAGGTGTTTGACTTCACGTCTCGCTGCGCAGATTGAGCGACGTGTGACCTCAAATTACCGCGAGAGAGATTCTAAAGTTGTTTTTACAACTCGCTTTCGCGGGAATTTAATGTCATTTGACAACCGATCTGCGCAGTTCGTCAAGAAGTGGAAGGCTAAGTAGTTTGTTTAGATAAGTTTATTGTCAACACCAACGACTTAAAGCAAAGCACTTCGTAATAAAGATACAGGAGATAATTATAAATCATATGACACACATTACACATTAACAAAGAGTTTAGTTTTAATAACCCTCACACACAGTTTTACCACATGAAAACAGACTGTAAATGTTAGAATATGCTGTGTAGTAATCACAATTTTTTATGTATCTAATCACTGTTATTGTCAGTGCTATTAACTATAGTGAATTGATAAACTGTAGTTCTGTAGTATACTTTAACATGTACTGTGGTAAACATCATAGTATTTAAACAATTTACTCCAGTTTATTATAATAAATACGAAAGTACACTGATTTCATGTGATGTATAAAGTTCCTAAAAAAAATTGTGCACACACATTTTGTTATATTTTTAAAGATCACTATAATTTTTACATTATTAGTAGTTATTATGACTACCACGCTTTCACAATTATGCAAAGTTCATATTTCACAATTTAAGGTGCTGCGTGTTCACGTGAGTGCGCCTATAATGCCCTCTAGGGGCCTGGAAGCACACTAATAAGGGCCGACTGCTTCTGGCAAACACGACGTTGTGCTCTCTGTCCCACTGATCCAAAGCTCCACAAGTAAGGTAGGGTGCTTTCTGCCCACCTTTTGGGAACTGCTACTCAAATGGTGTACTTTCTGAAATATCCAAGTATATAGGTACATAAAGCTTAAGTCAATAATGTAACTTGCACCGCACCGTCAAAACAAAGCATCACTAGCACGTGAAAGCGGTCCTTAACTTTACGATCCGGTTTTCTGGTCTTAACAGTATACTTCAATCATGATGATACAGTAACACCTTAACTTTGTTTTATTTCATTTGACTGTAACTTTATAGAAAGTATTTGAAATAATTTTCTGGAATTTTGGGGGGAAACAGTAAGCAAAAATATATCTTCTTTCCTTGCCAATATGGACATTAATTTCCCCTTTGCTCTGAACAGTAAACTTCATTTCAGACTGGGTGTTTGCGGTGAACATCTCACTATAGGGAACCATGGGAATGTGGTTTGAACTGGGCAGAATGCGACATCCGGCCACATGCCGCCTTACGATTGCGCCCCTGCGGTGTTATGCAAGCTATATAAAAGAACAAATTTGTTATCCTCCACCCGAGGGCATCTGTTGATGGATACCTCCTCCTCCCGGGGGTCGAGAGGAAGTAAGCGTTCAACAGCCGCTGCTTATCTCGCTTTAGTTGTTTTAAGTGTTCCTCACTTGAGATATGACAGATTTAAGTGCTCCACTTGGAAGGTAATAAATGCCATTTTTATTTATTTAAACGGCGAGTTTCGACATATTCCTTTCTTTTATTGCGCAGGTCGGCCGCTGCTCGTGATGGTAAACATTTGTATAAATTGTATGTATACTATTTATAGATATACAGGCTATTTGGCAATTATTTATTTATTTCAAGAAAAAATAACTTTTGTAAAATTAATTTATATGAATAAATTAATATGTAAGTCCACGGCATGGTATGTTAATGTTTGTGTGTACGCAGAGGGTAGCTGGAATTTGGATATCAGAGCACATGAACTTTGAGCATTCCCAAAGGAAAGCATTAGCCGTATGTGTCTAGTGAGACGCTTTATCCTTTTTAATAAACCCCCCAAAAGACTGCTGCTACCCTATTGACCTAAAAGAAGATTAAAAGAGGACGTCATAGCTTATTTACCAAGTGCCTCATCACACTTGTAATGTCCAACCCTAAATTCTCTCCAACCATTTACATGATTGTTTTTGAACATCTGAATAATTAAATAGTTTGTTATCATTTCTTTTATGCAGTATAACGTTACACGTTTTATGCAGTGTATGCACATATATATGCAGTATATGTATGTGTTTGTGTCTCTCACTTTCTCTATATTCTATATAATGAGGGAGCACAATAACAATTTTGTAATTTATGTATATGCAGTTGGCACCCTGCCATGCCTTACGAAACATCCCGTCCCACTTAAAATGAGTGTGATAGAGTGTGGGGTGCGGGGTCTCCCGCATTTATCTGTTTTGTCTTAGATTTCTCAGGGGTCTGTGTGACATTAGCTTTTGATTCTTAATCCTAGCACAGGCGGTCCAATGCAGGCAGCCAATGAGATATTCCCCTCACAGCTTGTGATTTATGACCTTGCTGCCCAGCACTTAGTACAGAGAGATCACAAGGTGCTTCTGAGGCCAGTTTAAAAGTTTTAATATGCATAACCCATGGTCCCAACACATTCTGCACACTGACTTTACTGCCCAAAAAAGATGGGTCAATAAATGTTAAAAAAAAAAAAAACATCTGCAAAGGCGCTGATGTTATTGAAATCAACCACAGTTGAAATGTGTCAAAAAAGCAAAACAGATCACATTTCTTATTATACAAAAACATGAAATCAAAAATCACTTGAATTCTGGCAACATCAAATATTATTTTGAAAATGAATAGTCAAAAATAACAAAACAAGATGTAGTGTCCACGTTTATGAGCCCCTTTGAATAGTAATGCTGTTTGACTGTTTGCTTTCTTCTTCAGTGTGCACTTGCAACCATGGTGTTCACTTTACAAAGGAAACTAAAGACTCAAGTGTGCATCTTTTGTGGGCGTAAAGCCAGCCTTGCCTGCAGCATATTAATATTGTGTTTGAGGATTGTGGAGTGAAGATGACATTGTGTTTGGAGCTGTAACCTCAGAGTGATGTTAGATTTATCAGCGGCGCTGTGAATGAAACAGTTTGGCACGGTTGACTACATTCTTAGGGAGTTGTGTCTCTACATGAAAACATAAATCTCAGCTTAACATAAACTAATCTCCAAACTTCTTTCATAGCTTAAATAGATCCTTGACATTTTTATCATTTTTGTCAGATCATTGAGATGTTTTTTCAAAGATACATTAAAACAAAGACTGCAGTATTATTGTACAAAGTAGGACTGCACAATGTATCGAATTCATCGGAATATAGCAGATGTGCATAGTGCAAATCGCAATAGTTTGCAATAACTGAATAATTGTAATAATTTAAAAGGTTGTGTATAGTCAATGTTATAGGAAAGACACAGGCACACAAATGATTGCTTGTTTGTGCTCTGATGTGTGGAAGATGATCAACATTCAGAAATAATGTGAAATGTATGTTTGTTATATATTTTTTTAGTTTTTAAACATATTTTAAAGCAACACTAAAGACTTTTTGCTCTTTGGTCCCCCTACAGGTTGGAAGCGGAATTATCCATTACTACTGTTGTAAATAATTTAGCCTACCGCAGCAAAGTTAGGTCTGCCGTAAGGCAAGTTTTTGTAGTTTTCACTCGAACTACAGGACCGCTGCCCGACGGTTGGAAACTTCTTTAGTGCGGTTTTGGCCGATAGAGGGCTGCAAAGCGAATGTGAAAGTGCCGTTCACCCTGTTTCTAGAGGATGAACGACTAAAACTTTTGTGGAAACGTTATTTTGAGGTAAAAAAAAACTCTTTAGTGTTGCTTTAAAGGGGACATTTCATGAAAATCTGTCTTTTCCATGATTAAGTGCTATAATTGGGTCCCTAGTGCTTCTATCAACCTAGAAAATGTGAAAAAGATCAACCAAGTAACTTAGTTTTGGTAAACTATTCTCTGCAGGCATATGAAAAAATAGGTAATTGAAATTTGGCTCCCCTTGTGATGTCAGAGGGGCGTATTATTATAATAATACTGGCCCTTAATCTGCACTAACCAACCATGGCACTGCCATTTAGTGCAGAGAGAGAGAGAGATACAAAAAAATTGACAGCACAAGAATTGAACCACCATCATGAGGATCAGTGTTTGCATTTTATCAGCTCATTTGCATTTAAAAGGACACACCCCAAAATGCCACATTTTTGCTCGCATCTAAGTGGCAATTTTAACATACTATAATAAATTATTTATATGATATTTTGAGTTAAACTTTTACATATGTACTCAAGGGGCACCAAAGATTTATTTATCTTTATTTATCTATTTATCTTAAAAAGTCTTGTGAAATGTGCTACCCAGTCTCACAAAATTATATACCTATAGTTACATAATTTTTTGATTCTTTATCGTGATACTGTCATGAATTTCCACATTTTTTTGTGATCGTATTACGAATTTCTGTTTATGTGTCATTGTCACGTGACACACGGCATTTTCGCTTCGGTTTAGGGTTAGATTTGGTGCTTGCGTTAGGATGTCACTTTAAGTATTGGTTTATACTATTTTTCAGATTTTTTTTATATTTTCTAAATTGAAAAAAAAATTGTCGCCTGGCGTTAGGGTTAGAGTTGGGTTTGGGTAAGGGTAAGGATGTCTTTCTATGTTTATCTAGCCCTAAACCGAAGAGACAATGGTAAGAAAATAGTACAAAATTTGTGACAGTATCACAAAATTATTACATGACTATAGGTACGTATTTTCATGTGTGGGCTGGAAATGTCCCCTTTAATAAGTTCCAGTTGAATTTTCAAACTTTAAGCATTATCGTATCACATACCGTTCATTAATTTCCATTAATATTTTGAAGCCCTAGTGCAAAATATTTTGCAGTTGCCATTTTTACATTGCATAGTTTTACACTATTAGGAAAAGATTAATAACATGTTTTAACACACCCTGTAAAAAAATGCATGAAGTTTAAACAACTAAGTCAATTTAACCTACTTTTTTAAGTTTTGACTTGTGATAAGTTGACATAACTTGTCTAACTTAATTCGTTAAGTTAACTAACATAAAAATATATTTTTTACTGTGCAGTCATGGCATGATACAAGCATTCTGATTCACATTTAATTTAGTAACAGTGATATGAGAGCTTGCCTCCCCCCCATTTAACGCACTGTGTTTTTTTTGTATGTTTTCCTCTATGCCAGGGGATGTGCATTAAATGGCAACACCAATTCACCTGGACTTCACTAGCATGTAATGGGTGCATTACGCTCCAGCCCCCCATCCAGTGCCTATCAAAAGGGACAGAGGTCAGCTCTCTCCTCCTTGCACCTGATTGAAGGCATTTATGCCAATTATGGGAAACAGCCTTTCTAGGCTAATGACCCCAGCAACCTTGGACTTTTTCTCCTGGTTGGCCTTGGTGACCAAACTGCCTGAGGTCACCGTCTCTTTATGGGTCCCCTCTCCCTTTTGGATCTGCTGAATTGAGACTCATTTGCATTTTGCTTTGTCGCATCTCTGTATTCCAATGAAATACACACAGCTGGTCTTTGTTATGCATATTCATCATGGATATGTATGTAATTGTGCCGCCTTACATTGTTTGTAACAATTACAATCTGAATGAGTATGAGTATGTGAAAACACAAATGTGTGAATTTCTATATTTGTAATGCTTAAACTAACCTATAGAAACTGGACAATCGGCTTACGAATAATTGTGGGATTATCTTGCCGTTTACTGCTGATACCAAAACTAATTATTTACTTTAATTTCCTCTATGAATCTAAAATGAGTTTGTAACTTTCTCTATTAAATATAATTGCAGTTTGTCTAGTTTCATAAAAAGTAATGATAAAAATAGGCCTGTGGTTAAGATTTGAGTTGAAGTAAATGATGGGGCAGGAGTTAGCCTAAAGGCCCCCATCATTACCTCGATTAGCTTCTGTTTGCAGGACAGAAGACACAGACTATCATTTGTGCACCACCCTGCTGTTGAGTTGGTGACTAAAACTGGGAGTATAGTTAGTTGTTTTTATGTTTACGTGAACGTACGTGCACGGTCGAATGCACAGCCTTGCAAAACATAGTTTATTTGACAGGTACGCAGACGTTTGATGGACGCGCGTTGCGACAAAATGCAATGCATCTACTGGACTACATACAAAATTCTCCCGTACGCGACTACGCCCATGCGTGACCTGTGTGTACAAAGTATGCACGATTACAAAATCTACTATTCCGATGAAGAACAAATTCACGCGCACATTATGCAAACTGTAAAAATGTATGCGTAAAACTGGACTATGCTTCGCCTTTACAGTGCAATATTATAGATTTTATTGAAACATTTTGGAGAATGTGCTAATATTCCCAAAATACAGAAAATACAGGAAGACAAAAAAAATGTTTCAGACAATGGTTTTTGTCTTTTTTGTGCTCTTTGCACCTAGGCCTTACGCACATGTAAACATTATCTGTTTTCTTCCCTCTTTCTCTTACACCTGGCAGTATAGTAGAGCAGCACCCGTTTCTACCGCTGTGAGATTATTAAGTTCATTATTTTAGGATCAAACGACCGGCGGTTACAATGAAGCCCTGTGCAAAAACTTCTAAGGTCCTCCAAGCCCCCCAAACCACCGTCCCCACCTCCCATTTGCACTCAGATTAAAGCTCAGTGGGGATCTCTCCACACCTCTCAGGTGAATTCCCTCTGTGCCCTACATCCTCCCATTAGTAGCCTTTTAGCTGCAGGCCAAGGTAGGGCTCGCTAATTGGCCTCGGGAACAAAACTAGCCCACTGGCAGGCTCAAACTAGCAGGAAGCAAAAAATGGCCAAATTGCCCCAATCCTGGGCAGCTACTGTGTGACCAGAGGCTGACTGGACCCCCTCTCGTGAACCATATCAAGTGACAGATTAATACATTAAGGATATATTTTGTGTGTTCATGTAGCTAAATGTGTAGAGTATTGCATTAGCAGCTCAAAAGGTCATGGGTTAGATCCAACGGAACATGCATATTGATAAAATGTATAGCTTGGGTGCACTGTAAGTCCCTTTGGATGAAGCATCTGTATATTGGGTATTTTAAATGTCAAAATATGTAATGTTAAGTAGAATGTCTTTCTGGATTTTTGTCAAAGGAGATGTTTGAGTTAACTTGCAAATATTGTCACACAGGGGCGGCAACCTGAATTAGAATATTTTAGCGTTATTGTTTTGTATTGTTTTTATCTGTGCACATCTGTGCATTATTTTAGTGTGGGATTTGAAAACGTTTAGTCTCTTTATATGCAATTTCAAAATATCATGACAGAGAAAATTGTCTACGTTTTTTTCTAAGAAGTGCTTGAAGATCAATGGGGAAAAGCATTAAGTGCTGACAACAAAAGTTTTTCCTTTCATTGTGATGCAGTTCTAATGCTAATTAGCTAAGGGCCAAAGAAATTATACCTTTTGAACTTACTGTATTGCTGGCCATAAAATCTAATGTCAGTTCTTATACCAGATGCATAAATAGACGGTTTTATCGGACACACGGCTATTGGTCTGGTGCCAAAAATGATCTCTGAAAAAAATACCTTGTTGAAAATAAAGTGTTTTGATTTGCTAAAGATGCAGGGGGACGGCGAGCATGGATCACAACTGTGCAGAGAGGTTTGGCATCCAGGCAAGAATTAGCTAACAATGTTTACGATAATTTTACACAGTAACGTTAGCTCAGTGTAGTTGATATGCTTTAAATATGATGTTTGAATGAAGGTACAGTAATTTACTTGTCATTTATTTAGCTTTTTATCAAAAATAAACTACTCTAAAAAGATTATTGTTGTTGTTTTATGTGGAAGTCTACCGAAAGTTGTGTTTAGTCCACAAAAGTTTGTTCGTGGTGTTTTTTCTGTAACCGTCTATATGGTGTTCCTGTAGGTCAGTTGGCATTGAATTAGCAGTGCAAAGGTCGGTGGATTTGATTCCCATGGAACACATAATGATAAAAAGTGCAGACTGAGTGCACTGTTTGCTTTGGATAAAAGTGTCTGCCAAGTGCATTAATGTGAATATGTATTCCTGTATTGATCCTTTTAATTCAGAATAATATTCAATATTAACAATCTGAATGTTTCATGTTGCACCTGTAGTGCACCTGTGGGATGCTGTTATTTAGTGAATAGAAAACACACATAATGACCAACAATTAGTGGTTGACTAAGGCCGATATGAGGCCGATATAACACAAATGTAATTACGGCAAATGTGAGATGAACAGAAAATTTGTGAAACTAAATAAACTTTTGTTATTCATAATAGTATAAATATAACCTTTTAAAGTACTTAAAACATATTTACAAGACAATATTAATGTGAATCTGACATCTCACGGTACTGTTTTTAATAAGACTTCGCTTCACACCAGTGTGTTATTGTGTGTGACACAACAAAATGTCATGTAAAAAGTGAATAGTGATTGGTCATTTTACTGTCTGTCAGACTTTGACTTGGCATTTGTCTTTTCATTACAAACAAGAAATTCATAGGGACACTGATGTGCAATAATATAACGCAGTGCCCAAAAATAGTCCCCTGCTATTGAAAGATACTACGGGGACTATTTTTGGCTGCTGCGTAATATCATGCTCAAACTAATTTGGCCAAGTGAGAGATGTCCTCAGGGCAACATATTGTGTTGACCCAAGGATAACATTTTTCTAGAACCTAAACCCACCCCCAACCCTAACCATAACCAAACCCTAAAATCAGAGGGACATGATAAGTGAAAAACAATGGTCTAGAAACAGCTAATCCTGGTTGTAAGCTTAAACTTAAAACAAACTGTAAACTTATTTCTGAAATCTGATTGGTTGATTGAAATGTTGTCCCAGGGTCAACATACTGTAATGTTGCCCTGAGGACATCAACCCCTTGGCAAAATCAGGAGAGCCGTAATATCATTGCGCCTCTTGCAGCCATGTTACAGCAGCAAAGTCATTGATTATTACGCCAGAATAAGAGTATAGATGGATTTCAGTCATGTGACCTTTTACGTCATGCCGCCATCTTGAGGACCTACCGAGTACCAGTAGGCTATTGACAAGCATTGGCTACCTTGCTACGATTTACGATTTCTTATCTCTATGATTCTTACGGATACAGTAAAGGGCTACGAAAGACAACATGTCGCATCTCGACTGTCATGAAATTAAACGCTACTTTAAAATAATATATCTTGGTTAGGGTGTGATGCCTACTCGATCCCTGATGCGTTCTTCCAGCCGCTGTCCGCTGCTACCGAACTAACACTATTTTACAACATAAGAAGGCGCGACACAACATGAAACTCTGCTTGAAGTATTACCTGGATCTCTACACATGAACGCGAGCATTGAGAACATTGTTTGTGTACACGGAGTTTACTAAAAATGAAGGTTTTGTACAACTGACTTTGGCTGTTATGGTGTCCGCTCGTCATCTCAGCCAGACGTAAATAATCGATTTCCAAATGCGAATGAATAAATCTCTTATGAGGCTCCTTTTTCAACTAGAAGGTCAATATTGTTTTTCACTTGCGACAAAACAAACGAATTATCCGTGCATTTTTATGGAACTATGCTTTAGGACCTATCAATCTTTACTCTCCTCCCTCCTTACGTCGCAATTGGAGATCGATACATCTTGACTGGGAAGAAGGCGGCGAGCGCAAATCATCCAAAGTCAGTTGTTCAAAACCTTCTTTTTAGTTAACTCTGTGTTCACAAACAATGTTCTCAATACTTAAGTTCACGTGTAGAGACACAGGCGATACTTCGAGCAAAATATCATGTTGTGTTGAGCCTTCTTAGTGTTGTTAAAATAGCAATTTTGATGCTCACAGCATATTGAAGGCATAGCTTCTAGTTCTTTTGCGACCACTTCAGGTCCTCAAAATGGCGTAAGACAAGTGAGTGACGTCAGCTGATATTCATGTATAGTTCTTAGCCATATCTGCCTAGAATATCGCAACTTTTAATTTTCCGTCGGTCCTAGTACACGATGTAACTATAGAAGAGTCAAGTTTTAATTAAGAAAAATATCGAAACTCTTTGGTTATTTTTGAGCGTGATGCTAATGGTCTAATCAGATTCATTGTATTGTGTCTAAGCTATGCTAAAACTGGTAGCGACAGACCCAGAGATCGGCTGAATGGTTTCCAAAACGGTAAAAATCAAATGTTTAACTCTAGGGGAGCTGGAAAATAATATTTTCAAAAAAAGTGGAGTGTCCCTTTAAGCAAATTTAGTGGCAGATTGAAAAGAGTAATCGGCCAATGCAGGGAAAAATAATTCAAATATAGTTCGATATTTCTGCAACTACAATTTATCGGTCCATCACTACCGATAATCTTTAATGCACAGTAGGTTGCTTTGCATACAACTTTCTCTATAAACAACATACTCAAAGATAGAAAAATTAATTATTTTATATGACCGGTACTACACAATGAAGATCCTTATCTGTCTAGTTTAATACATAGACCAATGATAATAATAGCAGTGCATATATGTGTGTGAGAGAGAGCAAGTGAGAGAGACAATTTGAGCCATTTAGGTAAGTTCTCAAGCCATTATACAGTGATTACCCAAAGAGCATATGAAAGGTTGCTTTGATAGTCTGTTTTTAAATGGGTCAAAAGCTCTTCTCTGTTCAGGGTAATTGGAACTTGAATCAATTGTTTGTAATGCATGTCAGCATCAGCCATCAAACTCAATTGAAGTCTGTCTGTATGACATATTATGCATTTTAAAGGTGTTTGCAAAGCTGCGGGGAAAAAGATTCCAGTACCTTAACAAATCACAATGATAACAAAAACAATAGGAAAATGTTTAAGCAACTAAAAATAGGATAACAACCACAGGACATGAGAATATAGACCAGTAACAGAGAAAATAATTGTCCTCTGTCAGATTTTGTGAGGCTGTGTCATCCATCACATGGTCTAATTCCTGTTGGCCTCCCATTGAGAGTTTGAAATGTGCATGTAATTTAATTTAAAGCCCCCCGGTCACTCTCGGCATCCTCCCTGCATGTTTGTCAATGTGCTGTAATCTCATGCTCAGTGGGAATTTAAATGCTGATGAAATCGGATTGTCGAGTGTCATGTCATTAAGCGACGCTGCAAATCAAATGGAGAATGAAATATTGGGCATGTATCCATTTTTATTTTGATATCTTGCTGAAATGTTTGCATATGGTGGTGCATTCCACTATGCTTTATTGGGAAATTATTTTATTGCTTGTTAAGAGCAGTTTCTGTCCTGTGAAGATTTTCTATTGAAACTGAAGGTTTCAGCTGGACATTGAGGTTTTTTTTAGTAGCCAGTGGGTAAATGTAAATGTAGAGAGTATTTGAATTGACAAAATACAAAATTTTATGTATGAGGCATCAATATTTTTGGTTAGTTTACTGGAAGTGAACGACTATATTTTTAACATGCACTGATCCATTTAAACTCAGATGCTTTTAGTAACAAGATTAGTCTCATTCACCGTATGACACCAGCTTTCGCATGGTGGCTAATGCTCTTCTCCGATGGTTGAAGGATCAAGTCCCTCCCGCCGTCCTGCGGGTTTACAACGGTGCCACCACACCGTGCTGCCTTTTCACACATGATTAGTTCTGCCATCAGCAGCAGGTCTGAGACATGGGCACCAGCTTTCCTAAACAGGTTTTGTCCTGCAGCTGACCCCATCATTAGGCCCTAATAATCCAGTCCTTCACTGCCAAACCACGGCCGAGAACTGCAGCTCTCAGCCGTGTCTGGCCTTGCCAGGATACAAGGTTGTGATAAATAGGAAAAAGAGTCATATTTGGGACACAATGACAAGTTGTCCTCTATCATTAGTGCCGGGTTCTGTTAAGCTGCTAGATTAGGAGCAGGGCACACAGATGGTACTGCCAACACCTCTTGCTTTAAGATCAGCAGTGAGGAGGCTCTCTTTGCTGCCCATCAGCCTTGACCACCTGACCATGAGTATTGGCTGTGCAGTGCTATTATGGTCAGGGATTTATAATCATTGTCCATGACTGTGAGACCAAAAGTATTTTTGGCTCATTGGTGCATATTTTATGTATTCTTAAAAGAATGATTGTGATCGTGTTGGTTAAGGTTTTGTCTTCCTTTAAGACCATTACAGCTTTTAATAATAGCTGATCTAGTTAATGTGTAACCAGAAAACACATACTGACAAATTGTTGAGTTGCCAAACAGGTAAATTTAAATTAAAGAAAATTAAAATTTATTTTTTGAGTTTATTTCGAAATTTTTCCTCCCGCAATGTTTAATTTGCTCAGCAAGAAAATTCAAAGCTGTTCATGAGGTTTGGCTACACATCTAGCACACCCACTAGTCAGTGAGACAGCATCTCCGTTATCTTTGACACCTTTGAAAGTAATCCATTAAAATAACAATAAACGGATGCAAAAACAAAACAAAAAAGAGCCAAATGTCTTTGATTTACAAAAGCGAGGCTTCTTGTCCTTAATTTTAATGTTGGGACCTTTGATTTCCTCTTGAATGGAAGGCTTAACTGATGCTAAGAGTATAGGGCAGTAACTGAAGACAATAAGAGCTTTCAAAGTTTAAGTGCCCATTCAAATGCTAAGAAAGCAATGGCTAATTATATAGTTCTAAGACGCTTGAAAGTCTCTTATCTGTCTTACATTAATGCCGAGTCACTGATGTGCTGTTTATTTCCCAGCAGTCATCTGGTTTCCTGCCCAATGAATGACAAGAGAGGAAGAAGGAGGTCCAAGCCTCTAATGATTCCAGTGAATTTAGATTTCAATAGAGCACTGGTTCTTAATGACAGTCTTCACAGCTCCGCAAAGAGGAACACTGGAACGCTTCATTCGCTTTTTATTACAAGAATTTTACTGCTGTCATTTCATCAACGTTCTCATGTTTAGAGGTGCTGTTAACTCAACACTTGCACGAGTTAGCTTGTGTTTCGAAATACAATTTCGCTCTGTTGTTGACCATCGCACCAAAAACGTGACGTTTGGCTGCCTTGATCATCTCAGTGAGTGTGTTTGGCACTCACTTTGACATGAATGAAGCCTTTCATCACAGCCATTATCTCAGTATCTTTCCAAACTATATTAGCAAGTCAAAAGTACTAAGAGTTAAGCAGCCTGTGGGAAATTATCTCTAGGAAAATCCAATTAAATAAATTCTGCTGTTGTTTTTAATAATTTTGCAAATTTAGTTAAGTTAAGTTTTTAAGTTTTAATTAAGTTTCCACACATGAAAAATGTGCACAAAAAAAAAAAAAAAAAAAAAAAAAAAATATATATATATATATATATATATATATATATATATATATATATATATATATATATATATATATATATATATATATATATATATATATATATATATATATATATATATATATATATATACAAAAAGGAATAATTTATTTCAATAAACTGAAAATCAATTTTAATATTACCATTTAGTATATTCTTTTTGGGTTTGGCTCTATTATTCAAAAAATATTGAAGTTTAATGAATATTTTTTTACACAATCAACACACACATCTCTGCTACAAATGAACACTTAAAGTTTGTTTGTGCGATCTACTGTTATACATTTACACCAAAAGTGACAGGAGTGCAAACGTTACAACTTACCCCATTGGTGGGGTTAACTGTAACAAACAGAGGGTTTGTTGTAACACTTGCTAGAAAATGTAGTTTAAACACAAATAATTTAATAAAATTCTGTCTATATACTAAAGGTGGTTGTTGTTTATATATCTGACTATGCCTATAGATAGATATCCACACATTTATACATCCATGATCCTTCATAACCATCCTTGTATTATCAATGCATATAAATAGATTTGCGCAATTAAGACAAAAAAGTCATTATTTCCCTTGATATTGTATTAACAGTTCTTATTTTAATGAATACTATTTACATTGTTTTCATTTCATTATCATTGTTTACCTGAGGCTTAATTGTAACACTGTGTGACAACTAACCCTATTGTGTAAAAATGTTTTCAATCCCAGCTATCAGCTACTAGGAGTTGCTAACATGTTTCAAAATGGTGTTATGTTTTAGGTAACAAGACAGTGATTAAAATATTATATGGTTGGATATATTAACTTAAATCAACTAAAAAAAACCCTCATCAAAACGTTTCACAAATTCAGAGATCATCTTCTGACAGTAAGTGAAAAAGACCAAAAGCATATATCCCTGTATAAATACAGTATGTAAAGTAGCCATGCTACAATTAATTCAACCCAACTGTTGGATTATAAATAAACCTATGCTGCGTTGTTTCAAGCCATGTTTGGGTAACAACAGTTGGGTTTGTCCATATTTGACCCATTATGGGTTGAAACAACCCAGCATTTTTAGTGCATTTGTAGTAAATAACCTTTACACTTTAATTTAGCACAAAATAGCAATGTACTACAAATGTACTTGCTAGTATTTAAGTAGTATTTGTTATCTCGACTCCAAGTATACTTTATTTTTACGTGGATGGGTCTGTATGTTGTTTTTAATTCTTACCTCAAAATTTATTTTTTTACACTTCTTACATCCAAAGCATGGCTAATGTTTTGTTTTAACCCCTCCGGCTTTCAAAATCCCCCATGGGTTCTCCCCAGGGATGCGGATGTGAAAAACAATTTTCCTTTTTCCAGCCAAATAAAAAAGTACCGTATCACACAAAAGCAGCTTAAATTAGTTGTTGCCAAGCAACCAGCATCAAAAGGTCCATTGCTTTGGGTTGAGAATGCCTGTAATTTAACACTTTGTGGGTACACTGAAATCACAATCAGCCACCTAGTTTTTTTTCTTCTTGCAATTAGACCATCTCTGCACCCCCCATATACCACTGTTGCTATTAGAGAGGATTTTGTAGATGTTCATGCTGAAAAAATCACGAAAGAAGAGCAACAGGTACAGTAGTGACAATGGTCAAACATTTTATTAACCTTTTTTTAAATGTTACACTGTGTAATTTATTGTAACAAAGTTTGTCAATAAAATTAACTTCAAATTTGCAAAAATGAAACATTTACATATTCACATAGTGCACAAATGTGTATTGTTTCGATGCAAATCAGTTTGCATCTCTTGCAAATCATGCAAACATTTGTTCCATGATATCCTCGTTTTTGGTAAAGTTCAGCATGGTGATTATTCTCCTGTTTCCCCAGATGAAGATTGTTTGTTGATTGCACTCCGTATTTACGTCCGTCCTGTCTGATGATGGCAGATGAAGCCTTGAGCTTCGGCTGGGACGAAGACATTTACCGCAATCACAGCCTTTTACTCGCCTTATGAAAATTCAGTTTGTGCTGTGGCCAGACCGGCCTCGCACGTGCGAAGGTGGTCTGAAGGTGCGCGAGAGACTGGAGTGCTATTCTTTGCCCCTTTTGATTGACTCATCAAATCCGAACAGTTATCTGGCTGTCTGGTCGGACTTGTTTGCTATTGATTGATTTGATGGGAGAAAGAAATCATTAGGGCATTCGAAGCAGAAAAGAAAACCTTGTGATTCAGTGTAGTGGTCAGAGAGAGTTGATGACACGCAGACGTCCGTTGCATGTTTCATGCTACTCTTTCTTTTGTGGAAAGCCATGAGTTAAATTGTGCCTGTCCGTGCTTTTGCAAGTTTCACAGAGATTGCAAACTTTAAGAGACCACACTCGATTTCAATATCATCTTCCGATAAGTCTGTCTGCGGTTTTAAATCGCTCTAACATGTTTAACATGTTTTGGTGGGCGTGCCAGTTTTAAAGACTTGCTTTTGAAGACCTTATTTTGACTCATTGTGCTTCACCGAGAGGAAATGTACTGGGCTGTAAGTGGTAGGTAGCTGCTATGAAAAATTGCAGGAAAGAGAAATAGCTAAAGAAGTGGAGGAGCATGTTTCGGCATGTGTCTGTGGCGTATGGAGATGTGTTGCACTACATCTGAAAGAGACAGATTGTTGACGCCAACCAAACGTTTTATTTGATAGCCCCAGAAGGTAAAAAAATGTCTGAAGACAAGCAACCCAAATATGATATTAAAACATTATCATTATATATTCCTTCAAAAGTGTGTCTTTCTGTCAAGCACAAAAACATTCATACAAAGATTTATAATAAAATAATGTTATTGACATTCAATGTTCGCCAGATACTCGCATAATCTCATGCATAATCAGAGTTTACTGTTAAGTGAGTGTCTTGCGTGTATTTTGTGAACGCGAGCTTGTCTTTTATCATAAACTGTTTTGACACGTGTGCAGCAGGCACTTATTTTGACAAAACACGTGATGCACATGGTTCACATTATGCAACAAACACATTTTGAAATTTATCGATGATCGAACACTTATTTTGAATTTGTGCCCTTTGGATGAGCAGTCACGAGCCCCCACTGGGGGACATAACATGAAAATTTTACTTTTTCCATGTTTAAGTGCTATAATTGAGTCTCCAGTGATTCTATCAACCTAAAAAATATGAAAAAGTAACTAGGCTTGGTAAACCATTCTCTGCAAGCATGTGGAAAAATTAGGTCATTGAAATCCGGATCCCCTTGTGATGTCAGAAGGGGATTCTTTTATAATCATACTGCCCCTTAATCTGCACTATCCAACCACGACACTGCCATTTAGTACAGAGAGAAAGAGAGAGAGAAAAAATTATTGACGGCACAACTGAGTTTCAATTTCATCAGATCATTTGCATTTAAAAGGACGCAAACGTTTTTGCTCAAACTTACAATATGGCAATTTTAACATGCTGTGAAGTATTTTGAGCTTAAACTTCACATATGTACTCTGGGGACACCAAAGATTTATTTTAAATATCTTTAAAAAAGTCTTGTGAAATGTCCCCTTTAAAGGGAAAGTTCGGCCAAACATGATATTAAACCCATGATTTACTCACCCCCAAGCTGTCCGAGTTGCATATGTCCATCGTTTTTCAGACAAACAAATTTTCGGATATTTTATAAAATGTTTTAGATCTTTCAGTTGATTAAATGTAATGTTACGGGGTCCACGACCTTCAAGTCCAAAAAAAGTGCGTCCATCCTTCACAAATTAAATCCAAACGGCTCCAGGATGATATACAAAGGTCTTCTGAGGGTAATCTGTGCGGTGTTGTTGTAGAAATATCCATATTTAAAACTTTATTAACGAAAATAAATACCTTCCGGTAGCGCCGGCATCTTGGTCGCGTCCGCATTCAGGAGAGCGTATTAGCGTAGTGTACGCACTTTTCTTAGTGACGTATGAAAAATTTGGAGGGCGGGGGCACAGAGCAGCAGCAGAGAAACCTCCGTAGGCTGCGTAAGCTCTCATCTCATTACCCTCAGAAGACCTTTGTTTATCATCCTGGAGCCGTTTGGATTTAATTTGTGAAGGATGGACGTACTTTTTTTGGACTTGAAGGTCGTGGACCCCATAACATAACATTTAATCAACTGAAAGATCTAAAACATTTTCTAAAATATCCGAAAATGTGTTTGCCTGAAAAACGATGGACATATGCAACTCGGACAGCTTGGGGGTGAGTAAATCATGGGTTTAATATCATTTTTGGCCGAACTATCGCTTTAATTTTTAAAATAAGACAAAACAGGTGAATGACACATTTGTGGAAATCTTTATAAATAAATGGTGAGGGTGAAAAAAACTGATTTTATATTTTAGTGTGAACTTAACATAAAAACAACTGATCATGAAAAATCACATGAAAGGTAGGGACAGAAGTGGTCAGACACTAAGCAGACAGGTACAGGTGCTGCGTCTGTGTCTCTCAGACTTTGTTCGTAATCTTCTGCCGATGATCACACAGGCCGCCAGTGCACGCAGACCTCTGACCCCAGCATCAAACGCAGACCTGCAGTAAATCACACCATGGCAGTTGCCATCAACCGTTCCCACCGATCAGTCAACTCCCCTCGGGCCAAGCTCACAGGAATGCCAGCAATGTTAACCGACCACCTCAATGCGGTCAGCTGAAGAGACCAGAGACAAAATCATGCAGGTTGACATTTGTTTACAGTGCATACACACTCGTCCTTTGATTATTTTTAGAAAATCACCTCGTGTACCTAACAGTGGAAGCATTATTATGGGCCGTTTGATGTTTCCAAAGAGTATCCTGCCTTTTACGCTTCAGCTCACTCACAATGGTTTAGTGTTCCAGAAGGGGTCCGCTTTACTGTCACTTTTGTGGATGCTCCACTCACCGACATCATTCAAAGAGCCAAGGTCAGCGACAGTCCTCTGCTTAACATAAGCGCATGTTAAATGAAGGCCATTCAATCAGAGGAAGAGTGTGTATGCCTGACCACAATCAGGCCTGCCGTGACGGATGAAGAAATAAATCAGTTAGGCTTTAAGAGAGGGGGCGAGCTGTCACATTCAAGTCTTTTGCATACAGTACCTTCATTAGCATACTGCAGCCATAACATTTATTTAAAGGCATTTTCCATTTCACATAAAATCGCAGCGTAAAAACTTCCAAAACCATCTACATATCGGACCGAAAATGAGACTTTGTGGTACTTATCAATTCAGCAATAGGACAAATTGCACTGTTGCTCTCTCATTTGTCAAAAGTTTGCTCAATTTTTCTACCGCACAAGAGGCCAGCCACAGCGCACAAGTCCTTCAACGATCAATACATTATCTGCAGCCTGGCTTTGATAAGCAAGGTCCTAATACCCCTGTTTTTTCTTTTCCTTTTGCTCAAACGGAGTAAAACGAATTAAAAACACAGCGAGTCAGTAAAAGACCAATTCATAAAAGCACAGCAGCTGCCAAGGGCCCATGACAGGATGTTGAGGTGAAAAATCAGCGCTGACCTCTCCCCTGGCTCATCTATCTCCTCTTACTGTCCACCAAAGGGGCTTCACAACACTGATTTATGGGCCAAAGAAAAATGCCATGCTGGAATGGGCTTTTGATAAAATTGTTCAAGAGATTCCAGGCTATAAATCCTGATCTTTTACGTCCAGGTCGCTAGCTACTTTCACATTCTTCTCCCATCCATAAGGGGATGCCGGACATGACAACTAATCCATAATGCTACAATATTCCTGGTGGCACTTTAGGAAAACAGTAACATTTATATTTCTCTGTAAGGATCGTGTTTTATAGATCTTAAAGAACGTCAGATATTGTTTGTAAAGAAAAAATTTAACACTTATATATTGTAGATTTAGGGTCGAGACCCTCTTTAATGAGGAGAATGAAAATTTAGTTGTTTTTCTCTTTGACATTATACCTACATTTTTTTTAGATGTTTTCAATGTCCGTTGTTCATTTAAATAACAGTCACCTGTCATGAGCCAGACATTGTTCACAACAAAACAAAAAACGGTATATTCAAACTGTACAATCCTAGAGATGTCGCTTTAATGTGAGAAACTCGTGTCTAGCTTAAGTGCAGTTCACATATTTGTGGTTGCCCCGAGCGAAACCTGTTGAATTTATGTTGACAGGTATGATTAGCATCTGGAAACTCAAGTCGTCCGCATCACATGACCTGCTTTTTTAAGTGGTGACAGGAAACATACAGTCAGCAAGCTGGCGCCAGAAAGGAGGAGTGAGTCAGTGAGCGTCCCGCTGTCGTTTCTTTGGTCTCTCAATCTTTATGAGCGAGGGATGAGAAAAACAATGAGACAACCACTGAGCACAGGTGTTTGAGGAAGGAGGGGACGTGTAAAAACAGGTAGCCGCGTATTCCCGTATATAGTCTCTCATAAAAGAAACGGCTCTTCTGAGAGATCTCCACGCTGGCTGTTTTCCCAGAGTAATTGCAGTTGTAAGGGATTGTAATTTAGTTTTGCAGAGCTATGCGCTGATACAGTATGCAAATGTAATTTCTCTCCATCATATCAGCACAGAGGGATGAAGGCGATTGATGCAGTTAGGCAAGGCGAAACATTGGCAGGAAGGCAACCAATCGTCACCGGGGAATCTTATGCCACTTCCAATGAGATGTTTTCTTAAGAGCCATTTTAAAAGACAATGACATGAGCAAACGAAGTGGGAGGATGTCAAACAGCGCGGGGCGGCTGGAGTGGAGTGGCTCAGCTGAGCTCCTCAAATAGACGGCATATAACTTGCAAGGGGGGGCAACTGTGTCCTCAATGAGAAGAGGAAGATGAAGTGGCTAATCTACAAAAGTGAGTTTGTGTTTCAGATTAGGGGCCCTGCCAACAAGCACGGGGCAAAGACGCTACTGACAGGACGAGGAAATGAAATGTTTACTGATTGGTGGTGGGAGGGAGGGGTGAGGACGACACACGTCACAGCTTTGGCTGAAGGTACTACAGTCCTTTGGTATTATTACAGAATGGGGGGGTAGTGATGAAAACAGGTGTTATAGGAAGAGTTGGGGGGCTGCTGTTAGTTTAAGATTCAAGAAAATCTACACATTGCAGGGCTCAACTCAAATAATTTTTTATACTGGCCCAGTGGTTCAGGTTTTCACTTGCCCTGCCAAAATGTTTACTGGCCCCAATAGAAAAAATTCAGTGTCACGTATTTTAAAAGAATAATTAAAAAATAATTAATTGTATACATATACAACAGACACGTTCCAACGAAAAAAGGCTCCCAACTTTTCTTCTTTACCTTGTAAACTGACAGCAAACTGTGCAAAATATTGCATCGTTTCTTTGTCTACTTCCAAGATGTTAAATAATATACATTGATGAAAATATTTTTTAGTGACGATCAGGCTAGTGACAATACTTTTTGTTTAACGTCTCTCACGCTTGCCCTGGGCCACTGGGCAGTCCTTTATGTTGAGCCCTGCATTGAGTTCAGGTTTCAACGAGAAGAAGCCACCTGGGGCCCGTTCTTCGTACGTCGCTTAATACATCCGAGATCAAATGAGACATCCGAGAAGTTTAGATCTGGCTAATTATAATCTCGCTTATTTGGTTCTTTGAACACCACTGCTGTTGATGATTATTATGGCAGGATTGAATTATCTGAGATCACTGCGCGTTCGTGCACTGCAAGAAAAGTCAATACATATCGATAGTAGAAACACTGATCAGCCACGCTGTGATTGGCCAGTTGTTACAATGGCCAAGAACACGCCCATTTTTAACCCCTGCAGTCTGAGAGCTATTGATGGAAGGTTGTGAACGTTTTATGTGACTGAATTTAAAAACCCAGTTAAAGCTACTTTAGTACATAAATCACCATAAATAATTCAAAATTTTCTGTAAAAATATAATCTTGATATCTTTGCTATGCTTGTCAAAGATTGAAATTAATGATTGTAATTAAAATTTGATGCTCCTAAAGTACTTTAAGTCTCTTTTAAAAACAGTTAAATGCTATTTTGTCTGTTTGTAACAGCAACTTAAAAAGCAGAATAAAAAAACACAGGTGGTGGCCCTCCATCTTCATGTGATGTGCTGGCAGGAGTGATGTCTCTAAACTGGCTGATTGTACAGATAATCTCTGGAGCAGTTGCTCTTTCTTAAACCGACAGCCAATGCAACAATTTAATTCCTGATAAATAAAATTTTAATTGTAGTATATTATAAGATAGTGTTTTCCTCTCTTTTGTGCAGTTGTAGATAATACACCAACACTTTTAGCAGTTTCCAATAATGTGGTAAATAAAGTATGATGTGCAGTATAAGGGAATGGTAATGTTATTCTACATCAAAAGATTATAAAATACAACCGTTTCTGATAGCAATGCACATGACAGTAAAGAAATCCTCTCAGATGGTAGTCCTTTAGAGAAACTATATGCAAGTGGTTAAATAAGTTTACTTCAATTGCATTATTCTTAACTGATTTCTGACTATATTAGCAGTATTCCACGTTAACCGAAAGTCCTGCATCTGCTGAGTCTGCACAGAAAAGTGTAGTAAAGAAGATAAAGATATGTGAAAATATGTGCAAAAAACTTATTTGGTTATTTTGGTCATTTTTGTCACAGAACAGGGACAGGGTAACATATTTGTAGACAACGTTTTAAAAATAGAACAGATAGAAATTACTAAACGAAAACCCTTTTTATGCATGACATTGAAAGCTACTTGACAATCTAAAGACAAAACTAAAATAGGAGATTAGTTTATTCAAATGAAAATTATTTCACACTGAGTAATAGTCTTTATTGTACATAACATCTATTAGTGCTGGGTATGATTAATTGCTGTTTTTATTAAGGAAAATTCAAACAAATTTAAAATGAATGTGATCAGCATGTCATTCGTTTAAGAATAATAATCAAATACCTGTTACACAAAAACAAGTCGCACAAGTACAGAAAAAATATATTTGTTATATTATATATTTTTTAAATAACATCGCTTAAAGATTTAATTAATATATTCTTTTTTATTACGTGTTGAATTTGAAAAGCTCTTTATATTAATCATGCATCTTACGCAGATTGCGCTCGTATAATGAAGAATACGCGACTGCGTCAGACTTTCCGTATCACATCCGCTTAAAAAGGTACAAACTAATCTTGTTTACATGAAATAAGCCTGCTCCCGAGCAGGTTTGAGCTTAGGGACCTGTTGCTATGACACCAAGTTTAGAATGAGCTTCGAAGAACCAAATAATCCAAGATCATGCCAAATCATCAACAATCAAATCCAGCTAACTGAGTTAGCGACGTACGAAGAACGGGCCCCTGTAAATCCAGAATTATGCACTCAAAACATAAATAAAATATAAAAAATAAAGAAAATTCCTTGAAATTTAAAAACGCGTATCTATTTGTACTTGACTTAGACCATGACAATTAAAGTACTACCTATTTTTTTTCTTTATTATTCTCCAGTTTCTGTACTACTTTTCTCTGAAAATGTTGGGTTTCAATCCATGATTGGGTAAAATATGGACAACCCCTACCACACAAAAAATTGTACAAAAGCTGTCACTGGGAAGGTACTCCATTTAGGTACAGATATGTATACATTTGGTAACATATGTACCTTTAAGATACTAATATGCACTCTTCAGGTACACGGCTGTAATTTTTAAAAGGGTACGGCTTTAGTGACGGCTTTGGTATCTTTCTTAGAGAGAGCGCACTGCGTTAAATTAACCTAGAAAATGTCAACATTTTGGGTTAAAACAACCAAACAGGATAATTCGTATTTCACCCAACTACACTGTAAAAAGTGAAAGTTGGATCTACTTAAAAATATATATTTATTAAATATAAAAATATATCTACCGATAGCCGATTATTTAAACAGATATCTGCCAGTACAGAAGCCGATACTGATAGTTTGGTGGTTATATTAACTTGCAATTAACTAAATTCTAAAGATGAAATTTTCCCAATGTTATTCATTCATATAATGACCATTAATATTGAACATTAAACTAGTGATGTTTCTTTAAAATTTCTATACCAGAGCCCAAATGCATTGCATTTTCCTGTTCTCTTTTGATTGACAGAATCTATCAGCCATGACTAGCGGCTGTTTTTAAACTATCAACCGATAGCTGAGAGTGTAAAAAATAGCTTTTATCAATCGATACCAATTATTGGCCGAAATATCAGTGCATCTCTACTTTATTTCAACTTACATTTTTTTTTTAAACTTCAAGTAAAATCTTTAAGGTAAAAACTTTAAAAATTCAAGCTTTTTATCGTAAAATTTTCATTGTTTGTAAACTATCAACCGATAGTGTAAAAAATAGCTTTTATCGATCGATACCAATTATTGGCCGAAATATCAGTGCATCTCTATTTTATTTCAACTTACATTTTTTTTAAACTTCAAGTAAAATCTTTAAGGTAAAAACTTTAAAAATTCAAGCTTTTTATCGTAAAATTTTCACCTAAAGAAAGAACAATAACCTGGAAAAAATGTAACTTTTTAGGTGCTAATTGAAGTAATTGTTTAAGTTTAACAAACTTCCACTTTTTACAGTGGGGTTAAAACAAGGCACCATTTTTATTTTTTATTTTCTTAAATGTGATACTGCGGTTTTTGTAAATATGTGTGTATTTAAAATAGATGTTAATCTTAAACATAAGCAAACTTGAATATGTATCTGTGTCACATGAATATACTTAATCCTTCACAATGATAGTCACAGAAGCAGGTGATGCTATTGTGCAGAATCTGACTGATTTAATGGCTGATAGACAAAACAATCTTCTTGTGGTTTACCCAACTGTTCATGTTTATCTTTAGGCTTGATTCTAGCTTTCATGACTTGTTCAAACATATCTGGATATAACACAGACTGTGCTTTTACAGGAGAAAATGCCTTATGTCTTAATCTTGAAAAATCACCAAAACACTTGACTGACCGTGGCGTGCTGAATGTTACATGTGTTTACTGCCAACCCATATTGTTTGATCCTGAAACCTATCCATTAATTTATGAGACAAAAAGCTAGAACTGCATTCAAATATTTGTTTTTATTTGGTCACTTGCTGATCGAATTCTGCTTAGTATTAACTGTAAACTGTTTCTAAACTAGTTAAACAATCTTACTGTCCATTGTTCTCTCTTGAAGTGTTGCCTTATTACGATTGTTATAAGAAAGGAGTTATTTATTCAAAGCTCCGCTCATCTCTAGTGTATTCTCTGGGGATACAGTGAGAAAAGCTTTATGTTAATAGAAAGCATCTCTGTTAGCCCTGAGTACAGTGTCAATACTGAACCCTCTGAAGGCATCTTTGTGATCGCAATAATGAAGGCAGAAGCCAGACATCCCCTGCGTCTCATCGCCACGCTAATCTTTCATTTTCGAGCCTGCCGCACCATATCAAACACACACGTATACACGCACACACACCCCAAAACGACTCAATTTGCATGGCAGAGGGGGATTTGTAGCAGGGGCAAATCTGGTGTCAGCCTCTATTAAATGTTACATCGGTGTGCTATCATAATCAGGCTGCTAATGAGCGACGCGTGAGCCGCGGCGGTTTGACACGAGAGAGGGATTTCTGGGATATGTGGTGGAGTTTGGGTTTTATCCCGCCAGCTGTTGTAATTGACAAGGAATTGAATACTGTCATTGCAGGATCTCAAGAGCAATAGAGATGCGGAGCTTGAAACTAAGGATAATTCACAGTGATCTAACAAATACAAACAAATGCAAACTAACTTGTTTATTCTAAACAACATACAACTTGCAGTAAATGTGAGTATTTGTTGGATCAGTGTTAATTGGCTTTTACGGTCTCAATGTGACAAGCATTCAACCTTAATCAGTATAAAAATACCATAAATACCATAAAAATGGGAATGTACCAGTGGTGGCCAGTGACTTCTTTTTTCGAGGGCGCACGATGTGAAGTTCGTCACATGTATGTAGCCCGTCATGTGTGTGGTTCGTAATTTCAAAATGTGTGTTTGCCGCGTTGAGTGAACCTATGTGCATCACGTGTTTTGTCAAAATAAGTGCCTGCTGCAGACGCATCTAAAGGGTTTATGATAAAAGAGACTCTCGCGTTTGTCAGATACTCTCATAATCTCATGCATAATCAGAGTTTACTGTTAAGGAAGTGTCTTGCGTGTATTTTTTAAACGTGTGCGTCTTTTATCATAAACGGTTTTGACGCGTCTGCAGCAGGCACTTATTTTGACAAAACATGTTATGCACATGGTTCACATGATGCAACAAACACATATTTTAAAAACACGAGCAACACACATGACACTCCGAACACATATTTTGAATTAGCTCCCCTCGGAAGAGCAGTCACGAGCCGCCACTGGAACGCCACCTGTACCCTCTAAAAATGGCTGGATTATTTTTGACCCATAATGGGTAAATATTGGACAGAACACGTGCTGGGTTAAAAATGGACCCAATGCTGAGTTATTATACCCCATGGTTGCATAACAACAACCCAGCATTGGGTAATTTTTAACCCAGCACGTGGTATTTTTTAAACCACCCCTTTTTCCTTTCCAATATTTACCCATTATGGGTCAAAAATAACCAAGCCATTTTTAGAGTATAGATAGATAGATAGATTGATGAACTGGAGAGGCCAAAATGTAATTCCCCAATTTGCGTATAGATAACTTGTGTATATACTGTCCGAAAAAAATAGTCAATATATGTACGGCCCTCTCACTGGGACGGTACCCTTTCAAAAATTACAGCTTTGAACCTAAAGAGTTCATTAGTACCTCACAGGTACATACTGGTACCAAATGTACATATACATATCAGTACCTATTTGTAAATTTTAGGACATTTTTAAAGGGTACTTCCCCAGATGGGGTACATATTTTGAAATAAAAATCTAACAGTGTATTCAAAGACATCTTGTTTCTATTTTTTTCTCACCATGAATGTACTCCTAGATGCTGGAATAGCATAAAAGGAGTAGTTCACCCCAAAATGGTCCCCATTTACTTGACCGTAGTCATTTTTATTCCTACTAGAAAAAGCTTCAATGGACCCCAGTTTTGTGGTGGACTACTTCTTTAAGAAATACAAAGTAAGTATTTTAAAAGAAAATCCAAAGTCTGCAATTCTTAGACAATAATATTAAATAATAGTTAGTCTTATGGGTACGTTTTCCAGTTGAGACAAACTACTGTATATCTAAACATGCACACATACAAACTTTCATACAAAATCCTCATCCAGTCAGGAATGATATGAAACAGTGATAACTACACGTTTGGTTTAGGCTTTTTTCCATCTTTAGTATGCAAGCAGTAACATATATTTACATACAGATATGGACAAAAGCCACTTGCTCTCTGAATGATTGGAGACTCAGCACGTAATCATGTTGCAGGAGCACCTGATGTGTCGATCTAATGTGCCAGCAAACACGCAGGACTCCATGCTTCAGCTGGAAAACAGAAACCTCAAATTACAGTAGGAAAGATTGCAGCGGGTGAAGCAGATAATCTGCACTTGACTTTAAAAATGTTTTATTAATCAAATTAGTAGTGAATCGACTCATCTATTACGCTGTATTCACTTGATTAGGTGTGAAATGGGAAGAATTCACTTCCTGATCAGTTACCTTTCAAAAAAAAAAAAAAAAAAATGCCATTCCCTCCTCCCTTCTTGCTAATGTACACATATACAGGAGTTTCACTAAAACACATCCTGTTTCTTTGAATCACCTCTTCATGCAGAATCTAAACTGACACTAATGTCCCTGGGAAAAGCGTTTTGTTCCACACTTTCCTTTCGATGTCATCGATGGCAGCACACACATACGCCGCTCGGTTGACCCCTGCACACTGTACCGAGGGTCCCTCGCAACCCAAAATCTGTCAGCAGCCCCCTTCCCTTCCCATGAGTGGCCCACACAATAGAGAAAGGGTCCCGACTGCGGAGTTCAGTCGCCATTAACCCCCACCAGCTGTTCCTGCCGGGGCCATTGGCCGCTCAATACGGCCCCCCCGAGGGGGGCCCTCACGTTGCCTAATCTAACCATTGTTGAAGAGGAATGCTGACAGAAAGAAAAGAGTTTTTTTCTACTTCTCCTTGTGTCCATGCAAGCGTGTGTAGCCAAGTGTGAGAGCGCAGAGTAGGCAAGGGCTAATTTCTATAGTTGCCCGTGAAGGAAGGGGGCTGCCATGGAGAATAGGCCTGTTTAGCTGCTTGACAAAATTCTTTTTCTCTTTTTCACTCTCTTGCAAATGCGCGGTGATTGTTGGATGCGGATCACCCCCCACCGTCCGTATCTCGTAATTCCTTTTAGAGACTTTTGGCAATTGAATTAGATTAAATGTATTAAAAGGCGTTTTTTCTGTTATCAAGCCTTTATCTGAAATAGAGTGGATCACGAATCCATCAGTCAGATGTGTTTAATATAAAAAAAAAATTCTAGTCAGAAATTTGGAAATGTGTGAGCGAACATGTATACAGGTTGTGTATGACCTCGGCAGCCTGGCAGTGTTAATATTTTAATCAGCGTAAAAGAGAAAACTAATAACATTGACAATTTTTTGTAATTTACCGATTGTTATTTGCCATCCAGCGCCAATATGATTTCGACAGAAATCAAAATCCCATTTCGACTGGTACTTTTGCCTTGTGAATATATTAACAATTAGTCCATTTCAATTAACATGAAAATTAAAACAGCATTTTCCAGGCAATTTAACCTGGAAGCAGTTAGGCTGCCATTATGTTGAGCTCAGGCAGAGGCCTCTGCAGGGTTTGAACATGTGTGCCACAGTCATTTGTGCTTACCGGAACAAAAAAACAACCTTTCTACATTTTTCGAATATCATTACACGAGACATTTTGTCACTTTTTTGTTTTTTTAATAAATTTTGAGACCAGGGAAAAGAACGGTGCTTGTAGACGTGCAGCCACACGATCAAATGGATCATCGCATTCATTTCACAGACGGAACGAGCGAGCACAGACTTCATAACGCCTGAAACCATGCATGTGCGTATCCCGTCATGTTCTTTTTAAAGCAAAGAAATCCAAAACAAATCCAGTCAGATGCCGTAGCTCCAAACTACATGAAAACAATTATCATCTGTCAGCGAGAGGCTTACGTGCAAAAACCACCACAGGGTAAAACGCCTGCACATGAGCGTGAAGGCGAGAGGAAAACCAGCAGGTGAATTGAGGAAAGAACTGGTAACTGTTAATGCAATGTGATGGGATGTGTTTGTATCATGTCATTGAAGGTGGAGGGGTGGGCACGGGGTGTACTGTGTGTGTGTCGCGCACACAGAACTGTTGTGACAGGCTCCGGAGGAGTGATAGTTGAATCTGCCTCAGTCAATTATCTGTCCGCGCTAGACGTTTTTGTGCTAATGAGCTCGCCGGGTCCCGTGGGCAGACTTCCCCTGTCTCGCGGCTAAAGATCACTTTCATTGCTTTCGCAGAACTAATTCAGGCCCACAAAAAGTGGGAGCTTCACGGGCGCGGCCCCCTTTTACTGCTCCTTTTGTGGTGCTTTTAGAGGCGTGCTGAAGAGAGTAAGGGCTCTAACGCTGCCTCCTCTTCATCCCCACTCCATTGCCTTCCATTACCATACATATCCATATGAAAAGTCAAGCAATGCCCGAACAGCTGTCCGGCAAAAGCGTCCACAGAGAAAGCCAGGTCCCTCTGGCCCCTCCTCTCCTCACAGGCCCCACAGAGGATCACTTTAGCCCTCAGTGGGCAATAATAAACCACAACCATTTAAACAGTCTTTTAGCCGAGGAGAGAGAGCGATGGCAGCAGAATGCAGCGTTTCACAGGCCGATGGAGAGCCCTCATTGGCCGATTCCCACTTCCAGTCAGCCCCCGCAGAAGTCAAGAGAGCGAGGGAGGACCGGCCCAATTGCTCACACAATACAAAATCCCCCATCTCTTAAGAGAGAGAGCATCATGAATGGCAATTGTGTGCCATTAATCCCTTGTTTTTGAAAACCTCTCCACAATGAGAGGAAATGTTTCATATCTCATCTAGAATCTTGTAAAAAGCACATTTTTATAGAGCCGTTGAGGTACAGTGACGTAACATACAGGTGTGCGCAATGGTTCAAATCGGTCACTTTGTCATGGACAAAAAGTGGGAAAAATAAGTTAAGATAAAGTGGTAATGTATGTACATAAATTTACATTAACGTTAGTGCTAAAATATAAAAATAAGTTTAAGTTAAAAGATCATTAAAACACAGACATATGGGGCAACTGTGCAAAATAGGTTTGAATGCCAGTTCGAGATCCCGTGGCAGTCATGTTCCTTTTTTTCCACCCTTCCTGTCCATAATCTATGCTGTCCTGTTTAAATAAAACATTTTAAACAGTACACTCTAAAATATGCTGGGTTGTTTTTAACCCAGAATTGGGTCAAAAAGGGACGAACACAACCTGTTGGGTTGTAATTTAACCTATGTTTGGGTTTTCAACCCAAAATGCTGGGTTATTTAAATCGTAAGGTCAAATATAAAAAAATTCTGTGTTAATTTATACCAACGGGTTTGTCCCTTTTTGACCCAATGCTGGGTGACAGCATTTTTTAGTGAGTAAAAGGATGTTTAAAATTATGACGAGACACACAGGTCGATTTTTGCTAATTCCCCCGATTTTGCGTTGCGTGTAAACACCTTAATCAGCTTTCTCGCAGTGTTGTTCATGTGCGCATGCCTCCGGGTGTGAAAGAAACACGTCACATGCAGAAGTGCAAAGTAATGAGACTGTCCTCCAAAAAATAACGACCTCATAGGTCGTTTGTGCAAGCACCTTATTACGACGTAAAGTGACGTATTAAGGGATTAGTGTCCTCTAGCGGCAGTAGCTTATACAACCTGTTGTTACGTTTTAAGGTTTTTGCATTATACATCAGATTAGACACATTTAATTTTATGAATTTGTAAATGTAGAAACGGTTTCATAAACATTTCACAAACATTATGTTTTAAAGATATTTTGGAGCATCTAACCCCACCCTTACCCTAAACCCAACCACTTCTCAACCATACAAAACACAACACGTAAGTAAAAGCACAGTCACAGGTATTTATTGCATAAAACAGTATAAAAGTATTACAAACCATTCGCGTTGCAAACCTTGCTAACTGAAGCCATACGATTACTTTATATGAAGAACTCACAGTCAGATCTCATTCAAACATAAACCAGCATGACGTAGTCGGTCACAAGAGCCAATAGCGCTTTACATTCTTAGCTAACGTAATGATGCGATCGGTCACGAGACACACGAGAGCCAATGCCTTTTTACAATCATAGATGACGTATCATCGCTGCTTCTAGCGGCAGTTTTTGAATCAGTCTACACTGGATCTGATATTTACAGCTGATTGTCATCTTTTGCATCTTTTCTTCAAATAAATCGATTGTTTGACCTCGGTATACTGTCTTGGAATATTTTAAGTATATTTTTAAAAGGTTTTGACTGGTTTTGTATGCTGTGTTTATATCATACACTCTCAGAAAAAAAGGTTTAAAACTGTACCTTTTCTGTCACTGGGGTGGTACCCTCAAAGGTTCAGTTTTGTACCTTTTATGGGTATACGATACATTGAAATGTTGTACCTTTTGGGGTACAATATTATACCTTAAGGACCTATTTTGTACCTTTGAAGGTACAGTTAAATGTTTTGTACCACTAACATTTATTTTCTACAAAATTGGTCCTTAAAAGGTACACAATAGGTCCTTTAGGTATAATTTTGTACCCCAAAAGGTACAACATTTCAATGTGTTATATACCCATAAAAGGTACAAAACTGAACCTTTGAGGGTACCACCCCAGTGACAGAAAAGGTACAATTTTAAAATCTTTTTTTCTGGCAGTGTGTAATAAATAAATGGATATGTTAGTTGCCCTAAATGCCTGAATAGTGTAATGTGTAATAAAATACAATTAATCATGTTGGTTTAAATAAAAAATCTTATCCCAGTATGTCATCATAGCACAAATGACCCCCCAAAGTATAATTTTATACCCTAATATATGAAGTTTCACCTGCTGGCGGTAGAGGCGCTAATTTAGTAAATGCATCTATTGGTCGTATTTGGTGAAATGGACAAAAGACCAATTTCTCGTCTGCTTTTTGAACGACTATTATGTACTATAGGCGATGACGTCACTGACCTGCCAAATTTTCAAATCCCATGTAAACGCAGTTTTCTGCATAGCCGGTTTATTGATTTGCATGTTAACGCATGAAAACAGTTTTCTATAATCAGCAGATTATATATAGTTATCCGGTTATGCTGTGCATGTAAACGCATGCAACGTTGCAAGTGGACTTGATGCATGCTGCCTCAAGCGGGATATAAAACGGTTACATTCTGCATCCCAGTGAACGAGTGCCAAATACAAAAAAGTTTTTCATTTCAGATTTCCCCTAACACAAACTGCTATAAACCTTCATTTGCCTGGGGATTTCCCAGCCAAGTCTTATGAACCTACATGGCTTCATAAATTGGCTCGGATGGGACCCCAAAAGTGCATCAAGCAGTTAAATTCCCTGTGCTGGTGGTGCTGCTGGCACAGTGAGGGTTAAATAAGTGGCCTCCCATCTTTTAGTAAGATAGGATTTGAGCACATCGCCCTGCAAAGGTCTCCTTCACGCTGGGATGATGAGGAGGGCAGCACTGACCCAGAGTTTGTGTGGTAATGTCCTGCTGTGTTGGGTGATGTTAAGTCACGAGCGATGTCACACAAGCTTAACACACCTTACGCGTAATTGTGAATTATTGCAAACTGTTATCGCTCTTCATCCCAGACAGCACATTTGTGATCCTAATGCCTGCTCTGATGTCTGTAATTTATAATATTCGGTCTCATAAATCCAGCTACCCATGCAGATGCTCAGATCTTTTGCTTTTTTTTGTTCCAGATGTGCTTACTTCCATCGAGAGAACAACAAGAGAAGAAAGGCAGGTTTAAGTATGTATCTAATGAAGATAAAAAGCCAGACCAAAAAATAGGATTGCTTGGTGCCTTCATTCAAACGGCCAGAAGGTATGTAAGTGTGTGTGTGTGTTAAGATAGGTCCTGTCCTATAAATCCTAACACCCCCCACCCATCCTCTTCATGCACCCACCACAAAGCGACTGACCCCAGAGTCATCACACACAAAGCCCTGCACCTTCTCCTTCTGAATGTCCATTTTAAAATGAGGAGCAGTGAATTTGAGTCCATTATAGGGGCTTTGACATGCACCTGATTATGGTCAGCTTCCTACCCAATAGGCTTATCGGCCACTTGCCACTCCGGCTCACATTATTAGCAATCCTTTCTGTGCCATGTATCAGCGCTGGTGCACACGCACACACAAACACCAAGACCTGTTGCATTCCCTCAGGGCGCCGACACACCCCCGCGACAAGCGGAAGCATTTCTCAATACTCGCATACACGCTGTAAGCCATCGCCTTTGGTGCTTACCTACTCCACCTACTCAACCAAAACCACATTCAATCCGAAGCACTGTTTGTTGTCTTTGCATAACTGTGCAACTCAATAAAAGAGGAAAGGAGAGAGAGCGAGAGAGCGACAGAGGGTGGATGGGGGTAGGAAATGGACTAGAAGGGGGTGTGTGGGATCAGAATGACTTCTTGAACGCATCTCTCCCTTTGGCTGCAATTAAACAAAGTATGATGGTGATTAGTTCAGCGCGAGGAGCAGAGAAAGAGACACTCTTGAATCCAAATGGAGGGACCTGACTGGCCTTTCTAGAGGGACAATGGGCCGAGTTTATTGCAGAAACCTGCTTACCCTCCTGCATGGCAAACCATGGGAACTCCAGTCAGGTGGAAACTTTTCTCTCTTTCTCGCTCTTTCTCTCTTGATTTCTCCCCCACCCTCCTCAACCTCTCCCCCAGTGACTATGGATGTTCACAAGGGCCACAAGGGTGAGGGGTCCCTCCACCTCCGGATTGAGTATTTTTCCCTTCACTTGATTTTTTGTGCGTCACTTCGTCTCACTGTACCTCCAATTTTTTGCTATTTTTTGTTTGTGCAAAGCAAGTTAATTATTAGCTTCTCTCTTTATCCTTGCTCTCTCCAAACAATCTACTTCTCTCTTTCTCTTAAGCTTTGGAAAAGTCTCCCTCTCTTTCGCTCTCCAGCTCCTGTGGGAAGCGTTTTTCCGATCTCACTTGTGTGTGAACGCATAAAGAAAACAATTTTACGCTGCTGAGGCAAGTGAGGACCAATTACAAACCTAAAAGCCACCTGCAGAATCAAAATCCCTTTACCCCACCCCTCCTCTCCCCACCAGCCAATCCCCCTCCTTTTCTCAACCTCATGAATATTTAATAGGCTGATACTGTTATGAATGGCTGGGCCAGGTGAGGAGGGGTGGGAGCAATAAGTCTCCCAGCTGGAGGTGATGTAGTGGGCCCCTGTCTCCTTGTGCCAGTCCTTATACTCGGCGCTCTGGGACAGCTGACCCCGGGGGGAGAGAAGTGACAGGGGCGTGCAATGCTGTGTGGCGTTCCCTAACCACAACTATCACCACCCTAAATCTCTTGTTGGCCGATTTTACACATGCTGCTCGTCCAAAGGGACCGGCGTCAGCCCTGACAGAACCCCCCTGTTTTAATTTGATAAGAAGCGCACCCAATGGGAATTAAACAAGTATTACACGCTGCATTTATCCCTAAACCAGTCTCTCTCTCTCCATAAACTATATGCGGCTTGTCCTTGTGATGAACTGAACTTGTGACGGTCATAAATAATCTACGAAACACAAGCACCGTTTTGTTACGAGATTATGAGAGAGGGTGCAAAAGCGAATTACATTTGTATTTGATCTACAATCCCCGAGGACTCAATGTCAAAAGTATACAATACTAGCATACAAGTTGTCTTATAAATATTTTTAAAGAGGATGTCTTTCATATAGAATTTAATTTAATTGTATATCAATCTTTCGCAATTTTGGATATTATTAGAGACCCAAACTAAGGAAGAAAGAAATGACAGGAAAAAGCGAACTTATAAAATATAGAGAATTTACAGTATTATTGAGATACAGTACTGTGTAAAAGTTTTAGGCCACCACCACCTTGTTTTTTTAGAAGTTTTAATGCTCATTCATACTTATTTTTCAATCTATTTTAACAGAAAATACAGGAAAAGTGTACAAAATTTTTTATTTTGTGTGACCTCTCTTGGCACTAAACATATCTTGAGCGTTTTTGAGCAGAATGAAGTAAAAAGACAATTTTTTTTTAAAATTAGAAATTAGGATTTAATTTTATTTAGGTTTAAAGGGGCCATGGCACAAGACTTTTTTAAGATGTCAAATTAATGTTTGTTGTCCCCAGAGCACATATGTGAAGTTTTAGCTCAAAATACCCCACAGATAATTTATTATAGCATGTTAAAATTGCCACTTTGTAGGTGTGTCCTTTTAAATTCAAATGAGCGGTTTGTTGCAATTGAACTCAATTGTGCTGTGAATTATTTTCTCCCTCTCCTTTTCTCTGCACTAAATGGCAGTGCTGTGATTGGATAGTGCAGATTAAGGGGCGTTATTATAATAAGAGCTCCTTATGACATCATAAGGAGAGCCAAATTTCAACGACCTATTTTCTCATGTGCTTGTAGAGAATGGTTTACCAAAACTAAGTTTCTGGGTTGATCTTTTTCACATTTTCTAGGTTGGTAGAAGCACTGGTGACCCAATCATAGCACATGGAAAAAGTCAGATTTTCATGCCATGGCCCCTTTAAGAGATCCTGCAGTTTCCTGCTATTGCCCAAGTGTTAGGGGAGTTTACCCTAAAAACTTGACACATAATTTTATACAGTTTTTAATACTTTATACACATTTCCTTGTGTTTTCTGGTTGTATTATATTAAAGAGACTGAGAAACAATTTTATGATCCCTATAACATTGCAAAAACAACAAATCTAATTCTGGCATGGTGGCCTAAGACTTTTAGCATCACTGTAAAAAATTTACATACTCATAGCATTAGTATGTGTCTTAATATAATCACACAAAGAATGTCAAATATAAAATAAATCCATATATGACGTCTCAAATGCCAAATCCCAGGTACCTGCTTGTTTAGGAATTTCTCGTTGGAAAGAGTCGATTTTATGCTATTTGAAGAAATTAATGCTCATCAAAAATAGCTGCATATGCATATAACTACTAAATATACATCATTAGAAATATAGAAATTCTATTTAATAATTTAAATGCGCTTTCCTGAATACAAAAAGTATTTGTTTCTAAATAAAACGCAGCATTGTTTATGTGTATCAGTATTTGAAATTGGCAAGAACAATTAATCTATTAGAGATTGTGTGTTGTCAAGGTGCTATAGGACATCCCTGTGTATTTTTAGGATTCTTAAGATTCGATGCATAACAAGAGTCACTTGTGTACATAGACCCTATCTATTGGGCTGCCACCTAGAGGATCTGATCTGCTCTCTATGTGCTAAGATTAAAAAACAAACAGCCCTGAGGAAAATCTGCCCCTTGAAAAATATGAGTCAAGAAATGTATAGGTCTGTATTCATACATTTGGCAGATGCATTCATCCAAAGTACCTTACAGTGCATTTAGACTATACATTTCCTTTAGCAGTATATATGTGTTTATTTATCAACATGTGTCCCCTGGGATCAAACCTATGACCTTTGCATTGAAAGCACAATGCTTAACTGAGCTAAAGGATATATACAATTCCTGCTGTCAGTACAAATTAATTAGTTAATTAAAATTCTTCTGTATATTTTGATATACAGTATAGGCCTATACAAATATTCCTGAGAAAATGTGGGCTATAGTTTGACTATACTTCACTGCCAAATGCCTAAGTTAATATTTTCAAATCAATAACTAACTTGCCCATAAAATAATTACAAATTTTTAAAAAGAAAATGAAAGGGAAGTGACTAAGAGGTTTGCACGTACAGTACATGTGCATGCTGCATGTCATTGTATATCGCGCAATGCCAGTAACATGCGTGTATTAATATTTGATAAATGAGCGATGCTTTTCCGAGCACACACTGTTACGCAAACACAATCCCATGATGAGTCCACATCAGAGGAACCGGCTTGTGAAAAATGATCCGGAAAAAAGTTGCGATTATGCAACGGTTTTCTCCCCCATCAATCCCCGGCGAGCACGACAAGCGCGCTTAACACGCGTCCCGTTTACGATATAATAGATGAGCCTACGAAGGTTAAACAGGAGCGCGCAGGGGAGCGCAGCACGGCGATACACAAGGCGACAGAGCCAGTGTATTAATCTTCTCCTAATCCCAGACTCGCGGAAAAACACCGCTGACTTTATTCCTAGTAACAACTGGTGACAAATGAGAGCCCTCGTTACATTACATCTGCTAAAGGACATGCTGGAAAGACAATGGCCCTCAGTTTTTGATTTAATCAACCCTCTCCGTGTGATGTATTTGAGCAAATGATAAAAGAGATCAATCAAGTGAGATCAGACACAGAGGGGAAAGGGGGAAAATGTTTGATTTTACCTTGTCGGCTGATACCGATGAAATATACGCGGTTTAATAAAGAGGCCTCTGTACACGCCGCCCGGGTCCGGGCTAATACGGGAGAGGAGGAGAGATTGAGGCCGGTCGCAGGTTCGGCTGGCTGGACCCGGTCAGGGCTGGATTGATGAGAGAGATCTGTGGAGTCTTAATCTATCTCCTCAGAGCGGCTCATTTGTTACAAAAATGACAGTGTCTTCTTATCGATTTTACACTGAGAGATCAATCAGCTTCTAACCCGCAGCAGGCGAAATTTACAGTCTAGGCCCTGAGGCCCAGACTCGCACACATACACACCCTGTCTGAAAACAAATCAAAATTAGCTAATCTGAGTGAAGAAATCTGTTGCTCTGGGCTTCAGACTACAGAAAAACACACACGCACAGACTCTCAATCAATCACACACACATTGTTCATGCCATAGCAGCATAGCTGTTGAAGACGTGCTCATCTTTTTCCTTTAACATTTTTTTATGTTTCGGAGACACGTGCGCAACATTAATAAAAATCACTTTATGAAAGGACACTAAAATAGGATTATACAAAGTTAAACCTTTACAATGGCCTTTAAGTTGGGTACAAGTGCCTCTAAATATCTGTGACTTATGAGATCAGGAGCATCAAAGTTTGTTTTTATTGATGTCAATATTAAATATATCAAGATTTTATGTATGTTTCACAGACTGGGTCACTAATCTATAACAGAATTGACATTATTGCTATAATTTTGCATTGCAAGGAATATTTATTTGACAAATCTTATAATTTGTGTTGGATAGGATCAGATTTTAAAGTCCTAGGTTTAACTGGGCTGACTTGTGCTGTCTTGCCGGCGCATAATAAATTAATGCATAATAAATATATTCATAAATTCATGCATATACTGTTAATCATATTAAGAGGGCTTGTTTTTACCAAGTAAAGATTATTTATTTCATATATTTTATAAAAAATATACTTTTGCCATTTGTAAAACTTTAATAATTAGGGGTCTTCATTTACACTAATCAATGGCCTCGTACCTAAATACTGTATGAAGACAAAAAACATGTCAACACGTCAGTATTCGAAAGCGTTTTCGCTATAGATAAAACATTCATTTGAATCCAGAGTTAATATACTTGTTTTCAAGGATCTGACAAAATATTTCACCGTCTGAGTCCCTAATTGGTCCCCGGCGCAGAAAAGCAGCACTAAATGAGGGGTCAGTCAAAAGCAGGGCATGACTTTGTGGCTTTTGCGCCTCCATTTGCTTTGACAGTCTCAGCCTCAAAGAGCTTTCAAATGCAACATCATAGCAAACAAATGAGTCTTTATCCTCCATCAGTTATATAAAGAAATAATTGGAATCTGAAAGTTCATTTACAAAGGACTAGCCATCGCAATCACAGCTATAATGTATGGGTGTGGGGCGAGAAAAAAGGCATAATTGGTTTGGTAAAGATCGCTTTCCATTACACCATAAAGCACTACACAATAGAAAAGGTCACCAATTAAGCAATCATGAATACCAAGTACTGTGGCTGATGAAAATAGGCCAGTGGTTTAAATAGATTTGCAAGCAATTTACCTTTTCACAATGTTGGCAATCTGATGCAATTTGCTTGCAATTTTGCCCGCTTTCAGTAGCACTCCAAGCTGACACTACACGGACCAAATGGCCGAGCGGAACGCGTCGAGAAAATGTAAAACTATCTTGGCTGCATCAAGGTATCAGAACGGGGCTTCATCAGGAAAATTACAACAATTAGCGTAAGTGGTTAGGAAGCAACATTTTAAATGTCAGCGACTGAGGCGGTTGGTGGAGGTTCGGGCTAGGGACAGTCGAGAAAGCGCCGCGTCCTCTGCGATGGACTCGCGGGAAACGCATGAGGCAATCACCCATCATGCGGCAAACGCTGATGGGCCCGCAATTGCCGTGACATTCTACTTGTCGCTGGCTGTCATTCCCTGCCACTCACATTTTTTTCTCCCTGTGTCTTCCGTCCTGTTTTCTAACTGCCGCTTTTCTGTTTTCTTTCACTGCAGAATTACCCCACATAATTGTTAATGCTGGAACACATTCGCATGCATTTTCCATATTTGCGCCTGTAAATTATCTCCCAAACCTTCAAATGTGTTACACACTTTTGGTCTGACTCGGTTTTTTGTAGTAAAACTTTGCAGATGTCTTTGTTGGTGTCTGACAAGTTTGCAGTACTATAGAGACTATAGTGTCTTTTACAGTAATCATGTAATTTCTTAAGAATGACTGTTCCTAAACTACTAATTGTAAACTACTTTGTATTTCTAAGCATATACAATTGTACTCCTCTTCATACTTTTTATTTAAACTTAATGGATGCAAGTTAAGCTGATTATTTAAAGACATACACCCGACCATAGGGGTTCAAGACATAACATACAAGACTGTTGGCCTTCACTCTTCAAGTGTTTTTATGTATCAATGTCTGTTTGCAGTGTTTTGAAGTATTTCATGATCTTGATTTTCATCATGAGTGTTTGTGTGGTGTTTGTTCATGCACTGAGTGTTTGCATGGTGTTGTTCACGCGATGAGAGTTTATGTGGTGTTTGTTCATGCTATGAGTGTTTGGGTGGTGTTAGTTCACAAGTTCAATGTTTCATGTTGTTTGTTCACGCGATGAGTGTTTGTTCACATGATTAGTGTTTGTGTGGTGTTTGTTCATGTAATGAGTGTTTACATGTTGTTTGTTTATGCGATAAGTGTTTGCATGGTGTTTGTTCACGCAATAAGTTTTGCATGTCGTTTGTTCAGAAAATTAGTGTTTGGGTGTTGTTTGTACACATGATGAGTGTTTGGGTATTGTTTTTTCATGAGATAAGTGTTTGTGTGGTGTAAATTCACAAAATTAGTGTTTGGGTGTTGTTTGTTCATGCGATAAGTGTTTGCATAGTGTTTGTTCACGTCATAAGTGTTTGGGTAGTGTTTGTTCACATCATAAGTGTTTGCGTAGTGTTTGTTCACGTAATGAGTGTTTGCATGTTGTTTGTTCACCCTAAAAGTGATATTGTGGTGTTTGTTCACCCAATGAGTGTTTACGTATTGTTTGTTCACTCGATGAGCAATTAAGTGGTGTTTGTTCACCCAATGAGTGATTATATTGTGTTTTTCACACGATTAGTGTTTGTGTGTTGTTTGTCCACACGATAAGTGTTTGTGTGGTGTTCGTCACACGATTAGTGTTTGGGTGCTGTTTGTACACGTGATCAGTGTTTAGGTGTTGTTTGTTTATGCAATACGTGTTTGCGTAGTGTTTGTTCATGGGATGAGTGTTTGCATGTTGTTTGTTCATGCAATGAGTAATTATGTGGTGTTTGTACACTCAATGATTGATTATATGATGATTGTTCACCTGATGACTGTTTAAGTATTGTTTGTTCACTTGATGAGTGTTTGCATGTTGTTTGTTCATGCAATTAATAATTATGTGGTGTTTATCTTGCCGATGAGTGTTTTCGTGTTGTTTGTTCACATGATGAGTGTTTGCATGGTGTTTGTTCATGCACCATGAGTGTTTGTATGGTTTGTGTTTACAAGATTAGTGTTTTGATGTTTGTTAATGTAACGAGTGTTTACGGCATGTGATAAGTGTTATGGTGGTGTTTGTTTTAATTTTTTGTCAATAGTTTATAACAACAAGCATTTTGTGAGGCAACTTATAAAGACTAAATCTATTTGACTGAATATATAAAGCCGCAGGTAAACTAGTATTTTATGCTTAGAAAGAACATTAAACCACCTAAAAAATGAATGTTTTAAAACCTGTTTAGGATGAGAATCTAAACAATATTGCCACATAAATTAAGTATTTACACTTATGTACATATTCTCATGAATGCGTGTGTCATGGACTTTGAGGCTTGAAATGCGTTTCTGTTGACATTCTACACTGTAGCTGCACAGAGCATAAATGCCTAAGATGGCCCTAATAGCTTTGCTGTAATTATGTTTCAACATTCAGAGATCTGAGCCTTACGTGAGCCAAGTAGGAGGTATTGCCTCGTGTCACGATGAGTTTAAAAGCAGGCGTGGGTAGCACTACAATTACAGAACAACAGTTCAACTCTTTTTTTCAATATAATAACCACTAGTCAAAGATTATCAGTGTGTTGGGCTTGTTGAGGTTATAGCGGTCCGCTTGACCCATGGTAGAGAAATCTGCCTGCGAAGAGTCCTTGATTAAAACATATGGATTTACAGTCAAAATCAAGAGTCATCAATAAAAGGAGGTATGTTGGTATGTTTTAGTTAATGAATTATGACAGGAGCTACCAGCCTGCTTATGGGGTCTTTTTTTTTTGTTTCTACATGATGTTGATTAAATAACACGTGTACTATTAGGCGCTTAAAGGGATAAAAAAAGTCAATAAAAGTGGTTTACATGACTTTATAATAAAAGTGGTTCATTTATAAGTCTTCTGGAGCCAAACTTTCACTCAAAAATAAATTTGAAGAATAAATATTTAAAAAAAATATTTTTTTTAACAACCTATAAAGTTATCATATATTTGTGTACACATCACATGACTTTTTTGCATATTTTTCTATTTACTGTATCTGCATTATTAAAGAGGATCCAGAACAATTCTTAAAAACTTCCCTTTTTGTTTCACACAGATGGCAATTTTTTATTTATTTTGCATATTCATTTTCTTTTTGTTGCTGAAAGTCAACTTGTGTCAAGAAATGGATGCAGGGTGTATGATGGGCCACTGTCCCTTTATTTCCATTTTTCAGGGGTGTGTATGTGTACATGCCAATGTGTGTGTCTGTGTACAGATGGACATAGCTCGTTCCCCTCTATTTTGCTCTTTTGTGTCAGCGTTCTCCATAATTACGTCTGATGAGTGGTGGTTGCGGGGGGAGGGATGAGACCCAGTCAGTCGGGCAGGTGACGGGATGGGGGAGAGAAACCTGTGGCAGCCCCCTTTACCATCCGGCACACCGTATCCCCGTCTGACAACTAATTAGGACAGACACAGATTTCTCCCCAATGTAACAGATGTTGCCTAATCAGTCCAGCTTCTGAGCTCCCTGCGCCAGCTACATTTCATGCACAATTTAACTATCTAAAAGGAACGAGAGACTTAATGCATTGTAAGGCCAGCACAGCTGTTTTGCTTAGCAGAGAGAGAGAGAGAGAGAGAGCTCCTCAATATGCTTCCTTGTTAGCTACGTCCTACATCCTAAGACCCAGAAACCCATCGAGCTCCGCCATCTTGTAGGACATCTCAATTCTTTAATAAAGGGTATGTGTTGATGTCACTTTTCCACGTGACCACGCCGGAACTCGCCCTGTTGAGTGGCAAACATTCACCAAAATGGCTGGTTTTCATAGCGCTGCTGCGAAAACGGCAGTAAAACTGACTATTATCAGCTTAAATTGAATTTAGTTGGACTTTATATCAGAGGTGAACAATACTTAGTTACATTAGTTACATTTTCCAAGCATCTGTGCTTTATTAGGGTGTTTATCTTGGGAAAAATTTTACTTCACTACATTCTAAAGCATAAAATCATACTGTGTATTCTTTATATTGCATATAAAAAATTATTAAAGACCTAATTAAATTAAAATTGTGTACTTTTACTTGAGTAAAACTTGTATTTATGAAATGAAAAAAAGAAAAAATTATGATAATATGCTTTGGAATGCATGTTTTTTGAAGAAAAACACAGATAAAATATAAAATAGAAATATAAGCTGACAGAATAACACAGATATTGGATTTTGCATTAAATGAAGAATTTACTTTTTAATACTGACCTGATACAATACTGATATCGACGGTAATTTTTTTTTTAATGGCGATTATCGCAGTTTGGAACCAAACTCTTCATATTCAAACACACAAAAATGTTAGAATTAATCATTAAATTATTGTAAATGCAGACTCTTTCATTTATTATTTATTTATATACACATATCATATTAATTTTACAGCAATTTTTAAAATGTCTCTATTTTACCATAATAGTGAGGCTATGAACCTTAGCTTAACAGTGCATTCACATGGGGCGCCTGCGTTAACGCTTCTGATTTACTTTTAAGGGGTGACATCATGCATTGCCGAACTGAATTGTGGTTCCGTCTGTGTCACGTCACTGCCGTTGCTTGCGGCAGAAGTTGAACTTTTCTCAACTTTCAAGTGCCAACGCGTGCGTCAGCCAATCAGATTGCCTTATGCAAATACTCTAGTGCAGAGCCAGCCAATTACATTTATACAAGACCGGAAAACACAGGAGAATGTGTTGCGGCTACTGTGATTGGCTGTTGGCAATGCTTTAAACGAGAGAGAGAGAAAGAGAGAGAGAGAGAAAGAAAGAGAGAGAGTTTATGCTAAAAGATGTGTAGAGCAACATTGTATAAAGAGTTAAATGTTAAATGCAAATTTTCTGTGAAAGGTGTGATTCCTAAGTATGCAAATTAGTGATTTCGGAATCAAAAAAATGATTTGCCTTTATTAATCTTGTTGTTTTTAATTGGTGGTTCGTGGGTAGCACTGTTGCCTCACAGCAAGAAGGTCCTGGGTTTGAGCCTTGTCTTTCTGTTGGGAGTATCCATGTTCTCCCTGTGTCACCATGGGTTTACTCCGGGTAGTCTGGTTTCCTCCCACGGTCCAAAGACATGAAGGTTAGTTGAACTGGAGATGCCAAATCGTCCTTCCAAAAACTTGTGTAAATCAACTTGTGTATAGATTAACCGGTTTTTGCAACGAATATAGCCATAGACACTGTAAATATATAATAAATATATTTGAGGTGGTTCAAAAACAATGACACGGTGCCATCTGATATGACAAATGTACTTTACACTTTCTTGCAGCGCTCTTTGCCCTTCCATTGCCATATCTGCAGTCCTCTCATCATTTCCTTCCTCATCTGATGCATCTGACAGCTAATCCCCCCAACTTCAAACAATTGCATGTGTATAGTGCCAAAGAAATCTCTGACTGATGAAATCAGTTAGTAGTTATTGTGCTAACCATTACTGTCAGTTACTCTGCTTCGATTCAAACGGGCATCAGTTTCTGAAGAGGAAATCAAGGGCGAGGAAAGTCAGCCAGATAAACCCTGTATTTTTCTCTCTCGGTCTTGCTGTTATTTTTGATGAAATGCAAGTGAGACCTGGGGAGAGCCTCTTGAAGAAACTCATAGACTCAGTAGATGTTTTGAGACATCCCTTTCCAAAATGTTAAAATGCGTAAAGGTTTGTGTAAGCATAAAGTTTAAATGTAGATTTACAGTAAAAGAAAAAATTATTAACTCAGTATACTAATAACAGAAGTCAATATAAATCAAATGTGTGCACCATGGTATCCATAGTGTTTCATTTTTTACATTTACATTGACAAACAATACACATACAATGGATAAAATACTTGAATGCATGAATATAAACAAACATTTTAAATCTTTTATAATGTTTGCAGACCGTGAGCTTACAGAAAAATAGAAACGTTTGGCCTCGTGCCTGGAAAATGTCAGCGAATAAGCACATTCTGCCATTTCTCACCTTGACTTCCGTGTCTAATATTACTAAACTAAACTAAATGTCCCTTCACTCTCCTCTCATTTGAGTTGTTATGTTAGGAAACTGGAAATCCCCACAACACCGATGCAGATCCCGACTACGGAGGGGAAGAGTGGTAATTATATGCTATTCTGCGGTCTGTCAAGACAAGGTGTTGTATATACCTAAAAACCTGCTGTCAATTATGTTTGCTACCCGGACCGGCCATGTAAACCAACATGGCCTTAACCTCTCTCGACAACCCGTTGAGATACTGATAATGCTTGCGGTACACAAACCATTAAACCTGCCAATATACCACAACAAAAAAAAGTATTGTGCTTCTCTTTGATGCTATTTTGTTTATATACACTATATAAACTAAAAAAAAAAATATTTCCAGTCTTAACTTAAAGATTTGATTCACCATTATCTCCGAACGTCCTGTTCCTTTCCCGTTTAAACCTGTTATTGATGGAAGCAGCTCACTCACGGTTAGTCAGCTTTTGACGCTTGACCCCGCTCGGTAGTCTCTCTCTATTCATAGCCACTGATAGCTTTTTGTTTGTTATAACCACCCAATTTATACCTCTCTGGATAACAGGGAGCATTGATTGACTGACAAAGGGTGCGACGCCGATTGCGCGAGGTGAGGAGAGCCTATAATGGTGCCTGTAAATGCTCCTCCGTGCATTAAAAACTGCAACACATCATCCAAATGACTTTGAATCTCACGTCGCACATTATGAAGCACTCCGTCCATACTACGGGGAATCGATGGAATAATAATCGCATTTGTTTTTACCCCCCACCCCAAAATGTAAAGGGTCCATTATATGTTGGCTCTCTGTAATGTTGTGGGCAGATTTTTAGTTTTGTTTCTTTCTCTCGTCTGAACGTTGGCTAATCGGTAAGTTTTGTAGCACCACATGAAGCTGTCAGATGAACAGAACACATCCTCCTACACTCTAATTGACCCAATCTTAGTTTCTCGTGACGAACAACATGACCCCATGGCCTCTGAAATTATTACTCTGACTCTGAAGTCTAAAAAGAGAGCTAATTGCTACTTTAATCCACTTACGCCATGCTTATGCACACATGAAGTTTGACTTTAATTTCATTGGCACGAAAAAGTTGAAGGGGTTCACACATGCAGTTTGTGAATGCTAGACGAATGGATGAGGTGAGAATTACAAACCCACATTTGTGCACGTGACAGCCAATGTTAATGTACTTTATTGCATATCAATATAATCAATATTGTTGACCGACTTAAGAATTTCGCAGTCAAATGAATGTCCACTTATATAAGCTTATTATCTATACACAATAAAAGTCATTCAGATATTCCCCACCGCCTACTTCTTCATCTTTGTGCATAACACGCTTGTTAATGTGTGTGCGTGTGTGTGTGCGCGCATGTTATTCTTACCGGGACCACCCCTTCACTCCCCTGGCTGTGTGTCACACTTAACAAGATTAGCCCTGTGGACTCCCGACACCCCTAACATCCCTGACCGCTCCCACTGAGCCAATCACCCATGGTCCCATTCACAAGAGCAGCCCCCTCTATGCCCCACACGGGGGCCATTCAGATCACAGAGCGTATGCATCTTGGTTACCATCGAAGTCAATATGGAGCTCCTGCCTAACCTCTTAGCTGGAGTGCTTTAACCAGAGTCACTCTTTAAAGAGAGAGAATGATGGCTAATAGATTCTCTAGAGACCTGAGAGGGGCTGCTAACGGTCAACGGGTCAGTGCTCTAACCATTAACCCTCGAGCTAAACTCACCCATTCTGTACATTCAAAGCTTGTTACAATGTATTTCAAGCGACTGCGGGTCAAAAAACTCGTAGATCAGGAATTCCGAAGCATGATGATAGATCCCCGGATCCTCCGGCTAGGTGTTTTTCCTCCTCTGCAATGGTGTGAAGAGTCGAGCGTAAAATGGAAGCGATTTATTAACGAACCATTAGGGACCGCTTTATAAATGTCCCTTCCCAGCATGCTCGGCGGGTGGTGTGGCCAGGCGGATTAGGCCGTGCCGGTTTCGGTGACATGAGAAAGGAAGTTCCCCGCCGTGCGTGTGAAGAGCGGCAAGGGAAACACAAAGCAGGGGCCGCCCTTTCCCCCTGCTCGCTACAGGGCCCTGGGTTCCAGGGGCCTCACAATGGGCTGAAGGGACATGAATGAGCCGGCCAGGCCGGTGGCAGTGGAGGTGGCTGGGTGACGGGGTGTGAAAGGGGCCAAGGAAGGAGAATAGCACAATGGCCCAGATAATGAGGTAGATTCCACGGGTCAGCAAAGCATTGCATTCACCTTCACCGAGGTTCACACACACGGTCGCATATGCACACACATATACCTGTGGGACCCTCGCATCGCTTGTTCTCCATTCACGAAAACTCTTCCGGTTTCTGTATGTGGGTGTGTGAGAATGTTTTCCCTGAACTTTTCAGCGTATAAATACGACAGCCTACGCATATTGAAAAGTCGAAGCACCTCTTAGGCTTATTTCTTGAAGATGCACATAAACTCCCCGCTCTGTAACCAAACACATTTTAAACAAGCAGAGACACGCAGCGCTAGCAGAGACTCGTCGTATATGTGCAATTTCCAAAAGAAAAACAAAACTTTTCCGCACTGACAGATTGCCATCAGGTTGTTTAGGACAAAGTGTGGCAGATCCAGTTTAACCGACAAATCAGGGCCGCAGTCTAAGCGTAAGGGAAAGGATTATCCAAACTGAATGGTTGAAAGAAACTCAAGGCTATCAAATAGCACATGTTCGTGCGGCGCTGTGCAAAATAGCCACATTAAGAGCTTTAGACGGGAGAATTGGCGCTTATAATGCTTTTAGTATGGAGCTTTTGTCATTCCGTTCGGTTTAGGTGATTCCAAACATGCATTCAGCGGCCAGGCGTTAAAATGGTTGTCATCCAACTCGCTTCCGAGAAATGATTCCCAGTAAGTGCAAACCATCAAAATTAGACATGCTCGCTAAAAAGCATTTGAACATCGACTATAATCCACCTCAGGAACGTACAGGAGCGCTTTTAAACAAGAGATCTGGAAGATGCTCGGACATTGTGCCGGAGACACGGTGAGATAATGCGGATGGGCTAGATACGCCTTCTCACTTCAGACGGGCGCTCCTAATCTAATTAAGTAAATAACTTTATAAGTGATCACCTTAGTGACAAAACACTACTGAGAAAGCTAATTTGCTTCTTCCCAAGTGCATGAGATAATACTGTTTTATTACACAAAGGTCACAAGGGAAATTAACTTCGAGCCAACAAGCAGATAAAGAAGAAAGCAGAGGCAGCCCGAATAACAAGTGCATACTGATTACATTCAATCCAGTGAGTCCCAGATGGGTTACAACAAGTGACCTTTCTCTAAGCTCCTCGGAAAATGGGATATGCAAACGTCACCCGGCCGATCGCGCGGGGTGAGCTGGTGTTTATGGGTGAGGTAATAGGGTAAGGCATGAACCACAAGTTGGATTCTGGGGATTATTCATTTGTCAATTTTAGACCGCTTTTTGGGCAAGAAGAAATAAGATTTTGTTTTTCCTCAAAGCACATCCTAATAAATTGCTTGGCTCCGGTGAATGCACAACTAGTTTTCGCTCCTTTTTTTGTTGTTTTCTGTTCGTCTGAATGAGATTAATTCGCTGGACTAAAGCTATTGTCTCTGTTTACCACAAAATGGAAGACGTTTAAATATGAGACCCGAAATGTTTTAGCATTCTTTGAGAGATTTGTTTACATAGCAATGCTTAAAATTTAACTCCTTGGAATTTGATTTCATTTGAAACTGCTGATATTTGATACAGAGGTCCCACTTTTTCAACACAAGAACCACTCTTAAAAATAAAGGTGCTTAAAAAGTCCATTTATGGTTCAGTCAGCAGTTCTTAGATTTAACATTACTTTCATATATATTTATAATCTAAAGAACCTGGTTTTTTATTACAACGAACCTTTTGTGGAACAGAAAGCACCATAAAATTTTTAAAAAGTGAACTTAAAGGGATAGTTCACCTAAAAATGAAAATTCTGTCATTATTGTCTCATCCTGATGTTGTTGTAAATCCGTATGAATTTCTTTTTTCTGATGAATACAAAAAAAGATATTTTAATAAATGATGGTTAGCACACAGCTGATTGTAACCATTGACTTCCATAGTAGGAAAAACAAATCGATGGAATGGAATTCAATGGGTACCATCAACTGTGTGCTTACCATCATTTATCAAAATATCTTTTTCATTATTTATCAAAATACTTTGATAATATTTGTTTTCCTAGTATGGAAGTCAATGGGTTCCATCATTTCTGAAAATATCTTTGTTTGTTTTCGTCAGAAAAAAATAATTCCTGCAGGTTAGAAAATGACAGAATTTTTATTTTTGGGTGAACTTTTCCTTTAAGTCTGACCTGTTCAAATATTCAAGAAAATTTTTTAACATTTAAGTTATTCTCTTTCAGTGATAATACATGTCAAAGTTTGCACAAGTTTTAGGGCACACTTAAAGGGATAGTTCACCCAAAAATGAAAATTTTTTCATCATTTACACACCCTCAACCTATAAAAATTACTTTGTTATGATGAACACAAAGGGAGATATTTTAAAGAATGTTATTAACCAAACAGATCAGGGGCACCATTCACTTATAGTATTATGTTTTCTTCTATGAAAGTCAATGGTGCCCCAGATCCACATTCTTTAAACTATCTTTCTTTATGTTTAGCCAGCCCTTCTCACAAAATGATGTACCTATAGTAACGTAATTTTTTTATTCTTTTTCATGATACTGTCGCGAATTTTCACGTTTTTTCGTGATCGTATCACAAATTTCTGTTTATGTGTCATTGTAACGTATTTGTTACTCAACTGTTTATCCTATTTTCTTACAATCTTCGCTTCGGTTTAGGGTTAGATTTTTACAAAATGACATCTTTACCCAACCCTAACCCTAATGCCAGACGACAATGGTTTAAAATGTAGAAAATATTTAAAAAATCAGAAAAAATCTTATAAACCAATGCTTAAAGTGACATTCTAATGCAAACACCAAATCTAACCCTAAATCTAGGCGAAAATGGTTTGAAAATAGGAAAAAGCAGTTAAGTAACCAATACGTGACAATAACACATAAACAGAAATTCATGATACAATCACAAAAAAAATTCGTGACAGTATCACGAAAAAGAACAAAACAATTTCCGTGACTATAGGTACATAATTTTGTGAGACTTGTTAGGTTTAGCAAAACAAAGTAATTTATACAGGTTTGGAAAAATATTTTGGTAAGCTATCCATTTAATTTGATCATACATGATTTAAAAAAACGCATATAGTTTTTCATAATTCTTATAGATGTTAAAAATCTAAACTGAGCCTTTGGAGAAAGAAGGTTAAAGTTTCCAGTGGTATGACAATATCTCCCAGAACTATTGCATGTTTCAATCAATGCAGGACGGAGTAAATAAAAAGCAAGGGGGGAGATTCACCGCCATTGATCGCGGCTCAACACAGACCCTGCTGACAATCTAGAGTTTGCGCCAGTAATGTCCACAGTCATCGACAAAATCAATGAAACTCATCCTTTCAATAGCATCCAATTATTAGCACAAAGTAAAGGTAGCCATCCCTGATAAATCACAAATAGCTCATTGAAAAGATACTGACAAGATAAATGTTAATTGAAATGCAAATACTGTTCAAGCCCTGTGTATGTGAGGTGAACGGTGAGAACTAAAAGATCATTTCAAATATTAAATCAAGACCTGGCTGGGTTTGAGCAACAAAAAAGCTATACAATTAAGTAAATGATTCAAAATCTTCTATCTTACCAGTAAAACTACTGACAAGACAAAAATAATGAAATACCCTTCGTTCCCTCAGTGTGCCAACTGTTACCAAGCTGCCGTTCTGGCAAAAGTTCAGGGAAATTTACCCCTTCTACCCATGAGTGATCTGAGTAACACATCACTTCTCTCATTCTAATCATCATTAATTTCTCATCATGGTTTGTGTTAATTAAAAAAGCTACAAGGCTGATGAGTGTTAAATGTGATATGGCTGGATCTCATGTTCATTGGTTCGGATCGTCCCATCTTAAAGTCATTTCTTAAATGTGCCAAACGTAATCAGATAAAACGAGACGCATTCGGTTCTAGTTTGTCTGCCAACTGCAGACTTATTTTTCTGGATTATTAGGACTACACAACAGTCAGTAAAATGTTTTAGGTGTGACGAGATCATCTTTATTGTCTGCACATGGTTAAGGCAGACAGTTTGAGACACTGTCTGTGAAATCCAGCCTATTTGGAACATCAAAGTTGGATTTCAACCATTAATTTCACTATGATAAAATTTTTTTATAGTAAAGATGTCAAGGTTATATTTTCACAGAAGGTTCTTTACATTATGTAGGATGATTTTATGTAGAAAACAGTAATTCACAAAAGATTACTTTAGCTGGTTCTGGGTCACATTTGATCAGTCAAGAAATTATGTACCTATAGTCTTTTCCGTGACACTGACGTTTTTCCGCCTTTTTGTGTGAGCATGTAACGTATTTCTGTTTACGTATTTGTTACTCAATTGTTTTGTCCTATTTTCACACCATTGACGCTTCGGTTTAGGTTTCGATTTGGTGTTTGCGTTAGGATGTAACACTAATGCTGCGTTAATACTTTTGTATTGGTTTATACCTTTTTTCATTAATTTTTTTTAATATTTTATGATTTTTAAACCATTGTCACCTGGCATTAGGGTTAGAGTTGGGTTTGGGTAAATATGTCATTTTATGTAAATCTAACCCTAAACCGAAGCAACAATGGAAAGAAAATAGGACAAAACAGTTGAGAAACAAATACTTGACAATGAAATGTAAACAGAAATATGTGACATGTTCACGCAAAAACTCATCCAACTTACAATCTACAAGTCAAATTTAAAAAGTTTTATACTTGTTACTTATGTTACTTACCTAGAGATGAAGATTAAAAACACACTGGGACAATTAAAGGTATAGTACACAAAAAAAAAAGAAAAGTCTGTCCCCATTTACTCACCCTCATGTTGATCCAAACCTGTATAACACAAAGGAAAATATTTTGAGAGATGTTTGTAACCAAACCGTTATTGAGCACCATTGACTTACTATAGTATTTTTTCCTCCTACGAAAGTTAGTGGTGCTCTTGCTTCATACTTGAATACAGATATCTTTGAAATAATTTTGACGTATAAGTCGCTCCTGAACTGAATTTCCAGGATCTGCCAAATTATGAAAAAAGGTGTGACTTATAGTCTTGAAAATACTGTAAATGATTTCATTTTTGGGTGAAGGGTGAACTACTCCTTTAAGCGGCGGTTTCCTTAAAGGACAAGTTCGGTATTTTACACTTAAAGCCCTGTATTCAGATTGTTTATGATGAAATAGAACGGTTTTGACTGAAATTTGGACATATGATGCTGGCCGGAGAATTTTCGGTTTCTGTTGTATCACCCCACACCTCTACAATGGCTTTATAGGTGCACTGGAACAATCCTTCCTAAAATGCATTAAACTTTCGTTTACAAAGACCTGAAACTCATCGAGTGGTCAGGGGTGTTCACTGATATGCTCACACAAAAATCGCTGCAAAAGATGATTTCAAACAGGTGTTTTAGCATTCGTTGTAAACTTGTGGACCTATTTTTCCAAACGCCTCACACCCGTATCTTCCGCTAAGAGCTTGAATAATAAACACTCCAGCCCAGTTGGTGGCGATAATCCGCCTTTGACAATTGCAAGAATACAAACAACATTTCCAGCGGCGGAGTAATACCGTACCTCACAGCACATCTAATACAAGTCAATGGAGTTGGACAAAAACTAAGATAAAACCTGTTGGAATGCGTATTTTGCAGCGATTTTTGTGTGAGCATATCAGTGAACACCCCTGACCACTCTGTGAGTTTCACGTCTTTGTAAACAAAAGTTTAATGCACCTATACACCCATTGTAGAGGTGCGGGGTGATACAACAGCAACCGAAAATTCTCAGGCCAGCATCATATTTCCAAATTTCAGTCAAAACCGTTCTATTTCATCATAAACAATCTGAAAACAGGGCTTTAAGTGTAAAATTCCGAACTTGTCCTTTAAAGGAGCCTTACAAAACCTTACAAAACAATACTGGTGTGCATTTTGAGACAAAACAATGGCACTGCTATATGTTAAGATATGCCATTACATGGTGTTTTTAAATAAAGGCAGCTCAAACATGCATTTTAGTCAGGGACTATTTAAACCCTCTCTGTGAAACTGCCACTGGATGTAATAACTTAAATATAATAAAAGAATTGTGATTTTTTTTTAATTGCCTGAACTTAAACTGACCTGCACTGCCATATCTTAAAATACATCACTGTTTTGTCACAAGATGCACACCAGTAATGTTTTTGTAAGGTATGTTTGTTTAAATGTCCTAATATAACTAAGCCACATTCCTGGTGGATTAATCTAAACCCTGGCCGGGAAACTGTCCCTATATGTGTTTTGATTTCACATCTCAACTGGAGGAAAACTTACTGAAATATTTCTTCATAATTTTGTTCATCTTGCTGTGGTTACATTTCTATCGATTTCCACCTCTGTCAGGATACAAAAGGCCCTTGCGTGATTTATGAAATGAAACGGGAAGACCCCAGCGATTTAGATTCTTTTAAATTAATTCACAGTCACAACATTTATAATAACTTGGGTAAGAATCATTGACATCAAAGAAAAAGCTCTTAACCCTGCAAATTCTCCAGGAACTCATTACTTTGCCAAAAGCCCCGGCATTATGCTCTGTAAGACTCCACGTTCACAGCGTGAAAACATTTCTTTTGCATTTTCGCTAATGTTAAATATAGAGCCACTGTTTGTCTAACATTTTTGGCTAATGAGCCATGAAACACATTTGCTACTGTTGACCCAGTAATTTTAAGTAATATGGCTATTATAAGCCATTATGTGTCAGTCAGCTGGAACAGAGTGGGGTTGATCTGCTCTCATAGGGGTTTGAAGAGCACTTGTATATCAAACTGACTCCTTAACAGGCCTGCTGTTAGCACCGTATGAGAACCTGGCTGAAAGCTTAAAGGAAAACACTACAGTTTTTCAATATTTTACTATGTTCTTACCTCAACTTAGCAAATGAATACAAACCTATCTTTTTTCAATGCTTGTACTTTTAATGTGAATGTGTTAGCATTTAGCCTATCCCCATTCATTCCTTAGGATCCAAACAGAGATGAATTTAGAAGCCACCAAACACTTCCATGTTTTCCCTATTTAAAGACTGTTACAGTAGTAGTTACACGGGTAAGTATTGTAGCACAAAATAAAACGTTTGTTTGGAGCCATAGGAATGAATGGGGCTAGGCTAAATGCTAACACATTCAAGAAGCGCTGTACAAAGATTAAAAGTGCACACATTGAAGAAAGATAGATGTGTATTAATTCATCAAGTTTATAAAAACATAGTAAAATATTGAAAAATGGTGGTGTTTTCCTGTAGTTTAGCCCAAAAAAAATAATTACCCTTAATTTTCATAAGGGATGCCACATGTTTGGTGCGATGGAGTTTACCCACCCAAAAACAACTGATGTAAAAGAATGTACGACAAAAGGTTGAATACATGTATAAGAAATGCTGATTCATTCCTTCAGATGCGAATATAGTACGGCTTGTGAATGTTAAATATTTCGCAACACAGTTTTTCCATTATTCTTCCTCTCATTCACCTTCATAAATGCAACGTTAGACGTTCCAGGAACTAATTCCCCTCCATATGCATGAATCCTCATCACACACACACATACATCCATAGACTCACTAATATTCTCCCAGACCTCATTAATACAGTGCTATGGATGACTGCTCTACAGGGCCTGACTTAGATTCGCAGTGGAAGGCAAGAAAATCAGATTAAACAATTAGTGTCAATTAGCCCCGGCCAAATCATTCCACAAACAATTGGTCTCTAGTGCCCTGCTTAATTACGAGCGACTCTCAGCTCCTTATCAAGAGCCTCGTCTGGCCCGTGATTCATGTCCGACTCTCCACTGTCCCGCAGGCACCATCAATTATCCTCCTGTAAACAAATCCTTGATAATAAATGACATGCCTTGCCGAGCTCTATTAGCATAGCCTTATTTATGCTTGTTTGCTAGGCCCACTGCAAAACTGCAAGTGATCATGAGGCCTTCCTGATTAGAGAGGGACGGACGCTGGGGGAAACTGTGAAATGATGAGGATGTTAATAGAAAGTCGGGTATTTTGGGGCTGAAGTGATGTAGTGCAGCGTGTTTCTCCCTGTTTTTTATGAAAATGATACTTTTTCCTTTCTAAAATTCTTACTCAACGTCATGTCGATCCAAACCTGTGTGACTTTCTTTCATGTAAGAATGGGCCGATAACCTCAGCATCCTTCACTTTTGTTGTGTCCAAAAGAAACAGGGTGTAATTTATAATGACAATAAATAATTACATTTTGGGGGTGAACTATCCAGCCTGACCTCACAGGAATTCGTATTTTACGTGGTGGCTTATTTGTGTGGATTAAAAACGATTTAGCTATTTGTCCAAATTATACTTGTATATTTTTTTGCAACAAAAATTTCACTTTGATTTAGTCAAATTCAAAATCTTTTATTATTTCACACATAGAGGAAATAAAAGTATAAATAAAATAAAAATATTATATTAAATCATGTGAAAGTTACAAATACCATGTGTAGGGGTCTTTACATTTACTGTTATATTTCACTCTGAAAAGTCAAATAAAAAAGCTTTTCATCTATGCATGGTTTGTTATGACAGGAAAATATCACTCAGATACAACTTTTTGAAAATCTGGAATCGCAAAAGATGTAAATATTGAGAAAACTTAAATTTTTACATTTTCTGAATTAAGTCCTTATTACTAATGATAAATACATTTTTTGTAATATTTATGCTAGGAAATATACACAATATATTTATGGAACATGTTCCTTACTTAATATTGTAATGATTTATGGCATAAAAATATATAATTTTGACCCATACAATGTATTGTTGGCTATTGCTACAAGGCTCTTCTGATTTTGCCAAGTGGTTGATGTCCTCAGGGCAACATTATGTTGACCCTGGGACAACATTTCAATCAACCAATCAGATTTCAGAAATAAGTTTACAGTTTGTTTTAAGTTTAAGCTTACAACCAGGGTTAGCTGTTTCTAGACCATTGTTTTTCACTTATCATGTCCCTCTGATTTTAGGGTTTGGTTATGGTTGGGGTTTGTGGTGAGTTTAGGTCTTATTTAGAAAAATGTTGTCCTTGGGTCAACACAATATGTTGCCCTGAGGACATCAACCACTTGGCAAAATCAGTTCGAGCATTGCTACAAATATACCTGTTCTACTGAATGGTTTTGGCAGGGAACACAAATGAATGTTATTCTTCACGGTATAAAATCTACGGCACCCGAACCGATACCGAACCTTTGATGTACAATGTCAAAAAAACATACACAATTTAAAACAAAAAAACACGATATAAAATTTGCGGCACCCGGAACCGATACTGGACCATGTCAAAAAATATACACAATCTAAAAAAAAGATATAAAATTCACGGCACCCGGAACCTATACTGGACCTTTGATGTACCATGTTAAAAAACATACACAATCTAAAAAAAAAAACGATATAAAATTCTCGGCACCCGAACCGATACTGGACCTTTGATGTACCATGTCAAAAAATATACACAATCTAAAAAAAAAAAGATATAAAATTCTCGGCACCCGAACTGATACTGAACCTTTGAAGTTCCATGTTAAAAAAATATACACAATCTAAAAAAAAAAACGATATAAAATTCACGGCACCCGAACCGATACTGGACCTTTGATGTACCATGTCAAAAAATATACACCATCTCAAAAAGAAACACGCTATTAAATTCACGGCACCCGAACTGATACTGAACCTTTGATGTACCATGTCAAAAAATATACACAATCTAAAAAAAATAAAAAAGATATAAAATACACGGCTCCCGAACCGATAGTGAATCTTTGATGTACCATGTCAAAAAACATACACAATCTAAAAAAAAACGATATAAAATTCACGCCACCCGAACCGATACTGGACCTTTGAAGTTCCATGTTAAAAAAATATACACAATCTAAAAAAAAAACGATATAAAATTCACGGCACCCGAACCGATACTGGACCTTTGATGTACCATGTCAAAAAATATACACCATCTCAAAAAGAAACACGCTATTAAATTCACGGCACCCGAACTGATACTGAACCTTTGATGTACCATGTCAAAAAATATACACAATCTAAAAAAAATAAAAAAGATATAAAATACACGGCTCCCGAACCGATACTGAACCCGAACCGATAGTGAATCTTTGATGTACCATGTCAAAAAACATACACAATCTAAAAAAAAACGATATAAAATTCACGGCACCCGAACCGATACTGGACCTTTGATGTACCATGTCAAAAAATATACACCATCTCAAAAAGAAACACGCTATAAAATTCACGGCACCCGAACTGATACTGAACCTTTGATGTACCATGTCAAAAAATATACACAATCTAAAAAAAAAACGATATAAAATTCTCGGCACCCGAACCGATACTGGACCTTTGATGTACCATGTCAAAAAATATACACAATCTAAAAAAAAAAAGATATAAAATTCTCGGCACCCGAACTGATACTGAACCTTTGAAGTTCCATGTTAAAAAAAATATACACAATCTAAAAAAAAAAAACGATATAAAATTCACGGCACCCGAACCGATACTGGACCTTTGATGTACCATGTCAAAAAATATACACCATCTCAAAAAGAAACACGCTATTAAATTCACGGCACCCGAACTGATACTGGACCTTTGATGTACCATGTCAAAAAACATACACAATCTAAAAAAAAAACCGATATAAAATTCACGGCACCCGAACCGATACTGGACCTTTGATGTACCATGTCAAAAAATATACACCATCTTAAAAAGAAACACGCTATTAAATTCACGGCACCCGAACTGATACTGAACCTTTGATGTACCATGTCAAAAAATATACACAATCTAAAAAAAATAAAAAAGATATAAAATACACGGCTCCCGAACCGATACTGAACCGGAACCGATAGTGAATCTTTGATGTACCATGTCAAAAAACATACACAATCTAAAAAAAAAACGATATAAAATTCACGGCACCCGAACCGATACTGGACCTTTGATGTACCATGTCAAAAAATATACACCATCTCAAAAAGAAACACGCTATTAAATTCACGGCACCCGAACTGATACTGAACCTTTGATGTACCATGTCAAAAAATATACACAATCTAAAAAAAATAAAAAAGATATAAAATACACGGCTCCCGAACCGATACTGAACCCGAACCGATAGTGAATCTTTGATGTACCATGTCAAAAAACATACACAATCTAAAAAAAAACGATATAAAATTCACGGCACCCGAACCGATACTGGACCTTTGATGTACCATGTCAAAAAATATACACCATCTCAAAAAGAAACACGCTATAAAATTCACGGCACCCGAACTGATACTGAACCTTTGATGTACCCTGTCAAAAAACATACACAATCTAAAAAAAAAAAAACGATATAAAATTCTCGGCACCCGAACAGATACTGGACCTTTGATGTACCATGTCAAAAAAAATACACAATCTAAAAAAACCGATGTAAAATTCACAGCACCCGAACCGATACTGGACCTTTGATGTACCATGTCAAAAAATATACACAATCTAAAAAAAAACGATATAAAATTCTCGGCACCCGAACCGATACTGGACCTTTGATGTACCATGTCAAAAAATATACACAATCTAAAAAAAAAAAGATATAAAATTCTCGGCACCCGAACTGATACTGAACCTTTGAAGTTCCATGTTAAAAAAATATACACAATCTAAAAAAAAAAAACGATATAAAATTCACGGCACCCGAACCGATACTGGACCTTTGATGTACCATGTCAAAAAATATACACAATCTAAAAAAAAAAAGATATAAAATTCTCGGCACCCGAACTGATACTGAACCTTTGAAGTTCCATGTTAAAAAAATATACACAATCTAAAAAAAAAAAACGATATAAAATTCACGGCACCCGAACCGATACTGGACCTTTGATGTACCATGTCAAAAAATATACACCATCTCAAAAAGAAACACGCTATTAAATTCACGGCACCCGAACTGATACTGGACCTTTGATGTACCATGTCAAAAAACATACACAATCTAAAAAAAAAAAACGATATAAAATTCTCGGCACCCGAACAGATACTGGACCTTTGATGTACCATGTCAAAAAATATACACAATCTAAAAAAAAAAAGACATAAAATTCACAGCACCCGAACCGATACTGGACCTTTGATGTACCATGTCAAAAAATATACACCATCTCAAAAAGAAACACGCTATTAAATTCACGGCACCCGAACTGATACTGGACCTTTGATGTACCATGTCAAAAAACATACACAATCTAAAAAAAAAAAAACGATATAAAATTCTCGGCACCCGAACAGATACTGGACCTTTGATGTACCATGTCAAAAAATATACACAATCTAAAAAAAAAACGATATAAAATTCACGGCACCCGAACCGATACTGGACCTTTGATGTACCATGTCAAAAAATATACACAATCTAAAAAAAATAAAAAAGATATAAAATACACGGCTCCCGAACCGATACTGAACCCGAACCGATAGTGAATCTTTGATGTACCATGTCAAAAAACATACACAATCTAAAAAAAAAACGATATAAAATTCACGGCACCCGAACCGATACTGGACCTTTGATGTACCATGTCAAAAAATATACACCATCTCAAAAAGAAACACGCTATAAAATTCACGGCACCCGAACTGATACTGAACCTTTGATGTACCCTGTCAAAAAACATACACAATCTAAAAAAAAAAAACGATATAAAATTCTCGGCACCCGAACAGATACTGGACCTTTGATGTACCATGTCAAAAAATATACACAATCTAAAAAAACCGATGTAAAATTCACAGCACCCGAACCGATACTGGACTTTTGATGTACCATGTCAAAAAATATACACAATCTAAAAAAAAAACGATATAAAATTCTCGGCACCCGAACCGATACTGGACCTTTGATGTACCATGTCAAAAAATATACACAATCTAAAAAAAAAAAGATATAAAATTCTCGGCACCCGAACTGATACTGAACCTTTGAAGTTCCATGTTAAAAAAATATACACAATCTAAAAAAAAAAAACGATATAAAATTCACGGCACCCGAACCGATACTGGACCTTTGATGTACCATGTCAAAAAATATACACCATCTCAAAAAGAAACACGCTATTAAATTCACGGCACCCGAACTGATACTGGACCTTTGATGTACCATGTCAAAAAACATACACAATCTAAAAAAAAAAAAACGATATAAAATTCTCGGCACCCGAACAGATACTGGACCTTTGATGTACCATGTCAAAAAAAAATACACAATCTAAAAAAACCGATATAAAATTCACAGCACCCGAACCGATACTGGACCTTTGATGTACCATGTCAAAAAATATACACAATCTAAAAAAAAAAAGATATAAAATTCTCGGCACCCGAACTGATACTGAACCTTTGAAGTTCCATGTTAAAAAAATATACACAATCTAAAAAAAAAAACGATATAAAATTCACGGCACCCGAACCGATACTGGACCTTTGATGTACCATGTCAAAAAATATACACCATCTCAAAAAGAAACACGCTATTAAATTCACGGCACCCGAACTGATACTGAACCTTTGATGTACCATGTCAAAAAATATACACAATCTAAAAAAAATAAAAAAGATATAAAATACACGGCTCCCGAACCGATACTGAACCCGAACCGATAGTGAATCTTTGATGTACCATGTCAAAAAACATACACAATCTAAAAAAAAAACGATATAAAATTCACGGCACCCGAACCGATACTGGACCTTTGAAGTTCCATGTTAAAAAAATATACACAATCTAAAAAAAAAAACGATATAAAATTCACGGCACCCGAACCGATACTGGACCTTTGATGTACCATGTCAAAAAATATACACCATCTCAAAAAGAAACACGCTATTAAATTCACGGCACCCGAACTGATACTGAACCTTTGATGTACCATGTCAAAAAATATACACAATCTAAAAAAAATAAAAAAGATATAAAATACACGGCTCCCGAACCGATACTGAACCCGAACCGATAGTGAATCTTTGATGTACCATGTCAAAAAACATACACAATCTAAAAAAAACGATATAAAATTCACGGCACCCGAACCGATACTGGACCTTTGATGTACCATGTCAAAAAATATACACCATCTCAAAAAGAAACAGGCTATAAAATTCACGGCACCCGAACTGATACTGAACCTTTGATGTACCCTGTCAAAAAACATACACAATCTAAAAAAAAAAAAACGATAAAAAATTCTCGGCACTCGAACAGATACTGGACCTTTGATGTACCATGTCAAAAAATATACACAATCTAAAAAAAAAAAACGATAAAAAATTCACAGCACCCGAACCGATACTGGACCTTTGATGTACCATGTCAAAAAAAATACACAATCTAAAAAAACCGATATAAAATTCACAGCACCCGAACCGATACTGGACCTTTGATGTACCATGTCAAAAAATATACACAATCTAAAAAAAAAACGATATAAAATTCACGGCACCCGAACCGATACTGGACCTTTGATGTACCATGTCAAAAAATATACACCATCTCAAAAAGAAACACGCTATTAAATTCACGGCACCCGAACTGATACTGAACCTTTGATGTACCATGTCAAAAAATATACACAATCTAAAAAAAATAAAAAAGATATAAAATACACGGCTCCCGAACCGATACTGAACCCGAACCGATAGTGAATCTTTGATGTACCATGTCAAAAAACATACACAATCTAAAAAAAAACGATATAAAATTCACGGCACCCGAACCGATACTGGACCTTTGAAGTTCCATGTTAAAAAAATATACACAATCTAAAAAAAAAAACGATATAAAATTCACGGCACCCGAACCGATACTGGACCTTTGATGTACCATGTCAAAAAATATACACCATCTCAAAAAGAAACACGCTATTAAATTCACGGCACCCGAACTGATACTGAACCTTTGATGTACCATGTCAAAAAATATACACAATCTAAAAAAAATAAAAAAGATATAAAATACACGGCTCCCGAACCGATACTGAACCCGAACCGATAGTGAATCTTTGATGTACCATGTCAAAAAACATACACAATCTAAAAAAAACGATATAAAATTCACGGCACCCGAACCGATACTGGACCTTTGATGTACCATGTCAAAAAATATACACCATCTCAAAAAGAAACAGGCTATAAAATTCACGGCACCCGAACTGATACTGAACCTTTGATGTACCCTGTCAAAAAACATACACAATCTAAAAAAAAAAACAATAAAAAATTCTCGGCACCCGAACAGATACTGGACCTTTGATGTACCATGTCAAAAAATATACACAATCTAAAAAAAAAAAACGATAAAAAATTCACAGCACCCGAACCGATACTGGACCTTTGATGTACCATGTCAAAAATATACACAATCTCAAAAAAAAAAACGATATAAAATTCACGGCACCCGAACTGATACTGAACCTTTGATGTACCCTGTCAAAAAACATACACAATCTAAAAAAAAAACGATAAAAAATTCTCGGCACCCGAACAGATACTGGACCTTTGATGTACCATGTCAAAAAATATACACAATCTAAAAAAAAAAACGATAAAAAATTCACAGCACCCGAACCGATACTGGACCTTTGATGTACCATGTCAAAAATATACACAATCTCAAAAAAAAAACGATATAAAATTCACGGCACCCGAACTGATACTGAACCTTTGATGTACCCTGTCAAAAAACATACACAATCTAAAAAAAAAAAACGATAAAAAATTCACAGCACCCGAACCGATACTGGACCTTTGATGTACCATGTCAAAAATATACACAATCTCAAAAAAAAAAACGATATAAAATTCACGGCACCCGAACCGATACTGGACCTTTGATGTACCATGTCAAAAAATATACACAATCTAAAAAAAAAAAACGATAAAAAATTCACAGCACCCGAACCGATACTGGACCTTTGATGTACCATGTCAAAAATATACACAATCTCAAAAAAAAAAACGATATAAAATTCACGGCACCCGAACTGATACTGAACCTTTGATGTACCCTGTCAAAAAACATACACAATCTAAAAAAAAAACGATAAAAAATTCTCGGCACCCGAACAGATACTGGACCTTTGATGTACCATGTCAAAAAATATACACAATCTAAAAAAAAAAAACGATAAAAAATTCACAGCACCCGAACCGATACTGGACCTTTGATGTACCATGTCAAAAATATACACAATCTCAAAAAAAAAACGATATAAAATTCACGGCACCCGAACTGATACTGAACCTTTGATGTACCCTGTCAAAAAACATACACAATCTAAAAAAAAAAAACGATAAAAAATTCACAGCACCCGAACCGATACTGGACCTTTGATGTACCATGTCAAAAATATACACAATCTCAAAAAAAAAAACGATATAAAATTCACGGCACCCGAACCGATACTGGACCTTTGATGTACCATGTCAAAAAATATACACCATCTCAAAAAAAAACACGCTATTAAATTCACGGCACCCGAACTGATACTGAACCTTTGATGTACCATGTCAAAAAATATACACAATCTAAAAATAAAAAAATGATATAAAATTCACGGCACCCGAACTGATACTGAACCTTTGATGTACCCTGTCAAAAAACATACACAATCTAAAAAAAAAAACGATAAAAAATTCACAGCACCCGAACCGATACTGGACCTTTGATGTACCATGTCAAAAATATACACAATCTCAAAAAAAAAACGATATAAAATTCACGGCACCCGAACCGATACTGGACCTTTGATGTACCATGTCAAAAAATATACACCATCTCAAAAAAAAACACGCTATTAAATTCACGGCACCCGAACTGATACTGAACCTTTGATGTACCATGTCAAAAAATATACACAATCTAAAAATAAAAAAAAGATATTAAATACACGGCTCGCGAACCGATACTGAACCCGAACCGATAGTGAATCTTTGATGTACCATGTCAAAAAACATACACAATCTCAAAAAAAAAGATATAAAATCCACGGCTCCTGAACCGATACTGAACCTTTGATGTACCATGTTAAAAAATATACACAATCTCAAAAAAGAAAAGATATAAAATCCACGGCTCCCGAACCGATACTGAACCTTTGATGTACCCTGTCAAAAAATATACACAATCTCACCCCCCATGATATAAAATCCACGGCACCCAAACCGATAACGAACCTTTGATGTACCATGTCAAAAAACATACACAATCTCACCCCCCCCCACACACACCCATATACACGTGTTGCAAGGGGGAGACAGCAGGCGTGATGACATGTTAAATTACCCTGGTGATGTATGGTTTAATGAACCCCCTTGTGTTGATCATGCTCCACATTAATCAGACCGCTCCAGCAGATTCCCTTATTTTCTCAATGCTTCCCTGATAAACTGCAATTTCATTTAACCTTGGACAGCAACTTTAATAGCTTCCACAGGACAACTGTCAATACTTGCCTGGGTATACAGTGATTAAATTGCATGGCGAGAAGAATGTCCCGACTTCCTTTATCAAGCCCCTCCCTCAACCCTCTTTTCCTCAATTCTCTCATTTCCCCCCAACCATCCCCGACGTGATTTTTACATGAGACGCACAATCCACGCTGCATGCAAGGTGCCCAGACGTGTCGAGCGATGTGCAAATTGGAGCTAATGGAAATTCAATACGACACTAAGGATAATCTGATTACATGCTCATTAGCTTGTATGTAACTACATGTGATGTCAAAGATCATACAATCAAACAAGCAACATCATTTGATAAGTGCGAGTTTAGTTAGTTTTAGTTAGAGTTAGTAGTCATTATAGTTTCTCATACTACTACATAATTAATAATAAAAATGTTCTTGCTGCCGTAATTTGTTTTGTTTAAACGATTTACAAGTCATTATAACTTACTTTAATGGTAACACTTTACAAAAAGTTCTTTAGTTAACATTAGTTAACTACATTAGTTAACATGAACTAATAATGAATTGAACTTATACAGCATTTATTAATCTTTGTTCATGTTCATTTCAGCCATTACGAATACTTTATTAAAATCTTGTTAACATTAGTTAATGCACTGTGAACTAACATGAACAAACAATGAACAGTTTTATTTCCATTAACTAACATTTAACAAAGATTAAAAAATACTGTAACAAATGTATTGTCCACGGTTTGTTCATGTTAGTTAATACATTAACTAATGTTAACTAATGAACCTTATTGTAAAGTGTTACCACTATTATTTATCTGGACCAGAGATGAGTTGTTATAATTTATAAATGAAGAGTTTTGTTGCAAAACGAGATAAATCCGTTTTTAACATTTTTGTCAAAACATGTTTATTATTATGTTATCATGTTATTATTTTGTTTTATGGTGCTACTTAGTTGTATTTTTAAGTTATGAAGGTTTAAATCAAAACAAACCAGCTGCAGTTGTATTAATATTAATTGGAATGCACAACCAAAAAATGAGATTTCTGAACAATAAAAAAAATTGAGTTATCTTGTTTTACAACGAAACTCTTCAAATATAGTTTGAAATAAGTCAACTTAATTTTTAAAGTTGTAGCAACTCATCTCTTGTCAAGATAAATAGTCAGTCAAAGTGACTTGTAAATCTGAGTTGGTAAAACAACAAAAATGTACAACAGCAAAGACTTTTTTACAGTTTATTATTATTGGCAAACAATGTAAGATTCAAAAGAAGTGATGAATCAATGGACAGAAACATGATGACAAAATACATGGGCTGTGATGCTCAAAAACATATACATTAAGGAGATCATACCTCTCTTTTTTTAGTAATTTAAGTAATTTTATTGTACATTTTAATGAAAAGTAATATAAAATGCCACACTTAAAATACCATAAACAGTCAAATAAATTCGAAAATTTACTACTGTTGGCAAAAAACTTTATTTAAACTTTTTAAAAAAATAACCACAAACTGACTTTTGAGAGTTTCATGCATGATCTATCGCATTTGATTACATTTTCGATAAGTAATTATATTTCTTATATTTGTGTCATTCGTTTCGTTGTGGTGTTTTGTGTCACATTTTATTTTGTAACGCTGTCAGTAATGACAGTACAGGCATATGTGTCGCGAAGACATGCCGCCCCATATCTCAGTCTCTGCAGGTGCCTGCTGACCTCAGCACAGTTAAAGCGACTTTCACTCTGTGACATCTAAATTCTCTTCATGTCAACTGAGCACAAATTATAAGCCAAGAGACATCAGCTGACTGATTAAAAACAAGTGTCAGGGAATGGAAGGACAAAGGAATGTCTGAATAAAAAAATAATCAATACACCTCAACCCCCCCCCCCCCAAAACCAGGGTTATATAAAGTAAACCATCGTTTGGAGGGCATGTAGTATGACATCTTTCAAAATATAATGTATACTTAAAATTGAAATTTGTTCAGGGATTCCATATAACTAGACTAAACGGATAGTTTGAGCAATTTTTGTAACCAAAGCATTTTTGAGCACCATTGACCTCCATAGTATTCTTTCCTACTATGGAAGTCAATGGTGCTTCTGTTTCCTGCTTGCTAACAGTTATCTTTCTTTGTGTTAGTAGCATCGAAAAGGTCATGGGTTCGATCACCAGAGCGCACACACACACACATAGATAAAATACTGATAAGAAAATGATAATATACTGTATAAATTAAATGCACTGTATATCGCCTGGGATGAAAGCGTCTACCAAATGCATAAAGTCATTAAGTAATTTACAAGTCATTAAGTTGATGTAATGCTCTACAAAGGTAAGCAAGGATAATGATGCAGGGCCTCTCAAAATGTGTTTGCTAACTTAAATGTTTTGTCACAGTGACAAAAGAAAAAGGAACTTGCTATTGTGTCATCGCAATGACATAATGAGGTAGGCAAATACTCTTCTCTCCGCCCTGTCCCTTCCCTCCCTTTCTGTAGAGGTGACAGGCACACGCTCTGGTCTCCATTATGGCTGTAGATGGACAGAATGGGCAGTTGTGGATAATTACTGAAACTGTAGGAGTCAGAGCTGACTATCAGCACTTTACTTAGTGTAACCGGCTCCTGGTCTGTGCCTCACACTGACAAACTGCAATAACCCGCTGAAGTAACGTTGGGAAGAGTGAGAAAAGTCAGGAATGGTTTGTTGGTATGTAATTTCATTCGATTGGATATGTAATTAATTGCATTCAGTTTAAATACTTAACAGATATCAGTCCGGGTTTGAATGTATTGAGTGAATTGTGTTTGATTTCTTTATAATCTGGTTTACAAAATACATTAAATATTTTACTAATATAACATGCACACTTACATATTAGCAACTCAATGAACTGTTTGCAAACCACAAGCTACATTATTCATATTATAATGAATATCATTTGCTCCTTTTTCCTTCCCGTCCAAATGCTTTCATCTTTAAAATAAGGAACGTTACCTCATTTAACTAGAAACTAAAGGATGAGAAAGCCTTTCAGAATGAAACAACGCCCCCCATACACACACACACACACTGCTACCCATCCCTCCCAGCCAAAGGGGCTCCCATCCAGGCTGACAATAACCCAGTGGCAGCTGGTCGATCGATACCCGACAAAAGCTCGGAGGTTGGGGCAGTCAAAAGATTGTTAACTAGCCATTTCATCTCACAGACATTTAGATGATTGTTCGTGCTTCACTGCACTCCTTCAGCGAGGGCTGCTGCCACACCTGTGCTGGGAGACTTACAAAGACTGCTTACCCACTTTTGATGACCTCACTGGCCAGCAAACATCCCTCGACAAACCTTTGCGGGCAAAAGCATCGCGCCCCATAATGGATCATACTTGATGACTGCATTTTCATGCGTGGCTAAGGAAACACACATGTTAGATACTGTATTCGGTGGTGTTATATACATTACAAACATATACATAACAGTTTAAAGTGTACATGTTAAATATACAATTTAATACATCTGTCTAATTCGGTTTTTCTCTTTTGGGTCCTTGCCGCTGTCACCCTGTTGACTGCTGAGATTAGTTTAGCTTGTAAATTCTGTTAATATAGCTTTTCTTGTAATCCTCTGGCTGGAATCTTAAAGACATCATCATTTTAATTTTGTAGGTGGGTGGTGCTGGGGAGCACTTAATTCTGTTGCTAAAGTTTCTGTGCTTTTTTCCATGGTATTACAAATTCCTTATGTAATGTAAAACTCTTGCTCTTAATTTTTTTTTAATATTCTATTATTCTATTAATTTAATATTCTATTATTCTATTTCTTGTATATTTTATCATCTTTTCATTCTCTGTGGTTTCTTTACTTCGTCTTTCATGTAAAGCTGCTTTATAAATGCATCCAACTTGAATCCTGGGAATGTCTAGTAGTGGTAACACAGTTATTATACAGTTATAATTTTAAGAGATCTGTATTTCTCAATTATGTTTCCTGCTACTGAAACTGCAGTCAGTCGAGGAAACCTCCAGTCCAAATCACATTGCAATCAAAAGGATTATTGTATTTCTCAATCTTCTTCATGCCCTTTACCCTTACAATTAAAGTTTTTGATCACACAAGTCCCTCGGATCACAGCGAGATCTGACCTGTTGTCATATTTTAAACCTAACAAAAATTTCCATCTGTCATTCAGTTAAGTACATTGGTTCTTTAATGCCGTGTTACATTAGCATGTGATTTGTTGGTTAATTAGAGGCCTTATGATAATGATAATGACCACATAGCCCATGATGCCACGTTTCCAGGTGTTTAGTTTTGGTGATTAGCCGCTGGAAGCCCCCACCCACATCCAGTGTCCACACACAACACTGATTAAATCAAGATGAATGAGTTATTTGACAGAGGAAGCGCTGTATGCTGTCACATGACAAATGTCACCTTATGTGATTGTTGTAAAATTTGTTATTACTCAAAAGGAGGCTAGATTTTCGGCAAAATGGTGTATTTATTGAAACACAAAAGCTCATAATGACACTTTTGCAATTGATTCAGTTTTAAAATTCTACAGGTCTTACATTAAAATACAGCAAATGCATTTTGGCAAGTGTGTGTGAGTTTTCTGACCCTTCCTGTGAAAACCCAGAAGTCTTTTTTTTAATAAAATCATAATTTAAAGAACATTCTTTGAAATATAACCTTGATGTTTGTTTAATACTTAAAGATGAAATTAAACTTTGATTCTCCCAGTCTCATAAATAAATGTAGGGTCACATATATGTGTGTTTATGCCCACATATGTGTGCTTTTACACTTCTGTGATCATGTCTACGGTTGTGTGATCTAGCAAAAGGTCAGCACATGGTCCATGGCCCTGCTCTGGTAGTTCAATGGGACAGTGGGACACGGGCCGAGGGTTGGGGCCGGGATGTGGACTGGCGCTCTCTGAGGTTCACCCAGGCAGAGCCAGGCTTCCTGCTCCTGCTTTGTCACACCATTTGGGCTCTTGTGTCTCGGGCTCCACTGCTCTAGCCTCACTTGGCAACCTCACACACACAGGGACATCTGGTCTCTCTGTCCCACCTCCTGCTGTAAAAAAAAGAGTCCGGCCATGGCCTCACATTTATATGAAATTTACAATGGCTCTACACTTAGGCTGAGATGTGGTAACAACTGTAGCATATTGGCTTGAAATAATGTGTGATGTACCAGGATCAAACGTGTTTTTAATGGATGACTGAGAGTAACAAGCATTTCTGTGTACAGTGCAGCTGACTGCTCTTAAAAATAAAGTTTGTTAGCAACGATCCCATGACAAAATATTTTTTTTAATTTATGCCCAAAGAAAAGTTTTATAAATGTACAATTTTTTTCTCACATTTTTATATTGTTTTCACTATAAGGAACTTTTATGCAAACAGAAAGGTTCCGTATAGAGCCATTACAGCTCGAGACATTTTAGGAACCTTTATTTTAAGAGTGTAAATTAATAATTACTAATTAATATTAAATAATTTGTAATAAAATAAACAATTAATGCATATTTAGACTGTAAAGAAAGTAATGTTAATATAATAAATATGTTGATATCCAAGAGAAAATTATAACACTTTGAGATCCTATTAAATTATTTATTCGTTCGTTCGTCCATACATTTGTTTATAGCCTACATTTAACGCAGTCCTAAATCTTTATTACTGGTTTCCAATTGCGGCAATTAGTCTTCTGATGTTTAACAGGACTCGGATAGGTAAACGGCTGGATTATCAGTTTTCCTGGATAATCATAAGATTAGAGAGAAAAGTGCTCCCACCATCTCCGGGACACAGCCGCTGACTTCCCCTTTTTTCTTTGCGCAAAATTATTGGAGAGCACGCAATATTAAACCCATTTTGTTCGTGAGCACTGGGCCAGAATAACGCGATGATTAGGGACAGGTTTCTTTAGCTTGATTTCATGACGATAATGTAGCCCAAGCATGGGAGAAGAAAGGCAGAGATGGGGACATCTGTTCAATGGGTCACAGAGAATACAGGCCAAAAGGGAACCTCAGTGGCCTGTATTGCATCTTGGGAATGAGAGTAACGGGATATTTGCATGTGCACGAAGCTTGTCTTTTTTTAGTGATTGAGTAGCTATATAAAATGTAAGGTTTAATGTAAGCCTCTGATACGAATTAAAAGTCCCTCTGGCTTTTTAATGGGCTTTTAAACCTTCAAACTATTATTTTTTTAAATCAATAAATTGTTTACAGTGCCATTTTTAAATAATCACATCCCGCATTGCTCGCTCGCGCTCACTCACACCCTGTTGCTGCAGATCATCCTCTCTGCGCCAGGAGTCTCGAGCATCTCTCGCGCGCTGTCTTGTCACAGGACATGAACACATGTTTTGATTACACCACCGGTGGCCGAGCGGCTCCTCCGTTATTCGTAATTAAACTCAATTCCCAAAGTAACATTTATCTTCCAGGGTCTGCGCGTTCAGTGCGCGCGAGCGCCACTGCCTTCTGCTGCACGAGGAGAGATGTGCGCGGGGTCAATCAATAAAGCGAGGACAGACACACGGTATGTGCATCATGCATCTGTTGCAAACAAACAATGCTTGCAGTTTATGTGACATTTGTATTTTGGCATGCATTGCGATTGCACGTTCTGTTCTGGAACCTGCTGTAAAGTTTCGCGTTAACACTTATTTTTCGGTTACTTACACATGCTTATGTTGAAGCCATTTGTGTTATTTTTTTATTTTACGCATGTTTTGTTGCGTGGCATGCTGTCGTTTAAAATCTTGGAAATTACAAAATTATCTTTTGTATATATTAACTTCTATTAGTGTAAACGAAGTAATACAATTATTTGAAAGTGTCAGGCTAGTCTTTATTTTCTCTTTTCAGTTATTTGAAGCAAACGTGCATAAATCATACTGTTATACGTGTTTTTTTCTTGTTTAATCGGTAATTAACATTACAAACCTTAAATATATTTTTTAAATAAGCTGAAAATAGTTGGTTATGCAGATTTGTCGTAATTATTTATTCTGCGTTTTTAATATATTTAGTTTTAAGTTGAAGTGGTTCTTGTTATTTGAATTAGAGGGGTTAAGCACTGCAAAGAGAAACAACAGAAGTGATGTGCAAATCGAAGAAACAGAGAAATGAATCTGATCACCCATCTATCACTTCCAGCAATAAAGGAAGCGACACGGCGGAGGCAGATGATTTGATGAATAATCTTCGGTCGTTTTAATTAACTTTTTGCTGTCCTATAATGACCAAGTTGGTCAACGGAGCCGGTCAATAAGAATGTTAATATCAAACAAATAAAACTTCTCATGATTAAAAACCTCCTGCTTTATTAAATTTGAAATTCAAATGAAATTTATGCCTCCAGTCCACGTCGCATGTAAATAGAGTAGCCAGGGCTACATCATTATCCTGAGAGCATTTCTGCATTCATCGTCTTGATATCAATAGCCATGAATTTCAGTTGAGAGTTAACAGAACAGAAAAAGCCATATTCCACCTTGTAAAGACGTGTACGTGCATTATATAAAATGATTTTTGCACTAATTAACATGAGTTAACAAGAGTGAAGTGCAAGAATTCATTGGCGTAAGGGTAATAAAAAAGCAACCCTGTGTGTAGACGCTACACGGAATAACAGAGGGATGGCTTCTTATAATATTAGAGTTGCCTCTTTAACTTTAAGCCAATGCGTACATTTTAGAGCAATAAATGTTAAAAATAATGCAGCATGAAGTTAAAACAACTTGGTTTTGCAAGTCAGTTCAACCTATTTTAAGTTTTGGCTTAAAAAAATGCACAAAAGTTATAAATCAAGTTGAAATTGTTTAATTTTTTAGGTTATATAAATATATGTTAATTTGACAAAAATGCTGCGTAATTTGTCATTTTAATTTTAATGTAATTTTAAGCAATTATTTATTTCAAAGGTTAGTTGAAATTAAAGTTTAAATGCAACCTGTTATTTTTTTTTTTTTAATACACGCATGCCAAAATAGTTAAATTAATAGCGAAAAACTATTGACAAATTTTGTACATAGTTACGTACTAGTGTATCATTATTATTATTATCACAGTAGCAGTAATAATAATAATTAATAAAATTAATAATAAATGCAAAAAGTAGCGGATCAGAAGGTCTTGTAACCTCATTAACCTCGTTACAAAAGAATAGAAAACTTTTCCTCAAAACTTCCAGTCCTTCTCATTTAACTTGAGTTTTATTATGAGGGGGTTGTTGGAAGGGGTGGAGATCTTGTCTGAAGTGCTCTATCGATGACCTCACGCTAGAATGTGGCCGCGTGAAGGTACGGCTCTTCCTGATTGGTCGCCCGTGTCACAGCGGCACTTCAAAGCTGTGAGAGGAGCTACAATTGTGCTGGAATGGGCGGACCACATCATTGTATTGCACACCTCTAAAAAAACAGTGCTCTGATTCATAAATATAAAAAGATCCTCTGAGGAGGGCACTTTTGTGATGGCAACTTCACTTCTAGGGGTGAGTCTAAGGAGTTTCGTGCTGGTTTAATTAGTTTCCTTTATTGTCCTGCCGTGGGGATTAAAATTTCTTGGGTCAGCCAGGGAGAGAGTCACTTTATTATGTTTTAAGCGAGAGAAACGGACAGGAGTTTTCATTTCTCAGCTTCGACATTGTATGTATAACTGCACATATATATATATATATATATATATATATATATGCTGCGTTTTGATTTTGCTTTGGTTGTATTTCCGTAAAGATTTCTTTACCATCCTTCAGGTATGTTTAATTTTGTTTAAAGTTGTGAAATCTTAAAAAGAATCATCTTAAATCGTCTTGTACTATGTATTTGGGAGCTCTTGATTCCAAAAAAGACACTGCCTTACCTTTAACTTCTTTTGCCCAGGAGGAGCCGAGATTGGGATCGACTCCTTTAGCCATGTTGGCTGCGACGTGTAACAAAATCGGGAGCCCGAGTCCTTCTCCTTCCTCTATTTCGGATAACTCGTCTTCGTTTGGAAAAGGATTCCACCCGTGGAAACGAGCGACAGCCAGCAGCTGTAGTTTAGGATCCAGTTTATCCTCCTTCACGCGGAATGGTGCAGGTTTAAGCGACTCGTTTGGCACGAACACTTCCACGGGATCCAGTGCGTTTTCCTTAACTTCTGGTACTTCATCCAACTCCCACTTCGGAAACGACTACTCGGTTTTCCAGGCGTCCGTTTCCAACAATTCCCAAGAGCCCAGCCACCAACCCATGTTTATTTCCAAGGTGCACACGTCCGTGGACAGTTTGCAAAGTATTTACCCGAGAATGAGCGTGGCGCATCCATACGAGTCGTGGTTCAAGTCCTCGCACCCTGGCATAGCCACTGGAGACGTGGGCACAACGGGCGCGTCCGCGTGGTGGGACGTGGGAGCCGGTTGGATAGACGTGCAAAACCCGAATGGTGCCGCGCTCCAGACGTCCCTTCACTCCGGTGGGCTTCAGACTTCTTTACACTCTCCTCTGGGGGGATACAACTCAGACTACTCGAGTTTAAGTCACTCTGCCTTTAGTACCAGTGCGTCTCCTCACCTACTGACCACCGGTCAGCATCTCATGGACGGATTCAAACCAGTGCTCTCCTCATACCCGGACTCCAGTCCCTCTCCTCTGGGTGGAGCGGGTGGTTCGATGCTAACGGGAGGTCCGACGGCCTCGTTGGCGGGGTCTCCGCGTTCTTCTGCGCGGCGCTATTCAGGTAGAGCGACGTGTGACTGTCCGAACTGTCAAGAGGCGGAAAGGCTCGGTCCAGCTGGCGCGAGCCTCCGCAGAAAGGGTCTTCACAGCTGTCACATTCCCGGTTGTGGAAAAGTGTACGGTAAAACGTCACATCTCAAGGCTCATTTAAGATGGCACACTGGAGAAAGGCCGTTTGTGTGTAATTGGTTGTTCTGTGGGAAAAGGTTCACGCGCTCCGACGAGCTTCAGCGACATTTACGCACGCACACAGGCGAAAAGCGCTTCGCTTGTCCCGTGTGCAATAAGAGGTTCATGCGGAGCGATCACCTCAGTAAACATGTCAAAACGCATAGTGCTGGAGGGTCCTCGGGGTCGGGGTCCGGGGCGAGTGGAGGGAAACGAGGGAGCGATACCGACAGCGAGCACAGTGTGCCCGGTAGCCCCTCGTGCCACTCACCTGACCTGTTGCAACCCCCAGAGTCTGTCCCAACAGCGGGCATGAACGGCCGTGCAAACTCCCTCGATTAATACCGTTCATAATCCACCTACACGAGATTTCCAATGAGAAAGACTTGAATGGACTATGTTTGTCGGTGCGCAAAAAGGTTATTCGTTCGGTAACACTTTATAATAACTCAAAATTAAGTCATTAACAAACATTATGAAATGTTAAACAAATTGGTATTTTATGCACATTTAGTTTTGAATATGAAACAACATGTCATGACTTTTCTGACTATTTAAATGTAGGCCTATCTGTAAAGCTTTTATAATGTTTGTTAAGGATATTAATGGAAGTCATTATAAAATGTTATCTGGTACTTCTTGAGAATAACCAAGTGGCCATTTCACTCGGATGTTGTAAGATTGTTAAATCTAAGATTAAAATGTAATTTACAATGAAGTAAGTCTGTTTTGGAGCATTATAAAGGACATAATCTGATATGTGCGGTACTGATGGGTATTGTCGAATAGTCTTATTTTACTTACTGTTGTTCTGAAACAAAAAAAATGTTCCCATCAGTGAAGTGGCCTGACATTGCTAACATTTTTTTTTCTCAAAACCAAACTGTGGCACTTTATTCATGAACTCTAGTAAATCTAACTTGGTAAAGATGAATTGCCGTAGTGTTGAACACATTTCGTTTTGTCATTTACAAATTCATTTCTTTAATGTTCGAAAAAAATTGTCTGTATATCGCACACATTGGTCTTTGTCAAAACTACAGACTACAAATCCTAAGTTTGTATGAAATGTACTTATTTCCTGTTGCTGCAAAAGAATGTACATATTATAAATAAAATAGATTAGAATAGAAGGTTATTCCATACTGATGTTAAAAACTGGGTAATGTATTTGTTCAGACACAAATTTTAAATAGTATCTTTAGTTGCATATATTGACTCTAGTAAATATCCAAAACTGTACGGGAGTGCTTTTTGTGAAGAATAACGTCATATTTATCCAAGAGTTGGACTTGATTTTTTGGAGGTCTGTCATAGACGCACTTTGAAATGATTTGTAAGATTTTAAATTCAGAATTCCGTGTTTAGTCACGTTTTCTAATTTATGTAAGCATGCACGTGTAAGGTGAGCGTTTATTTCACATCGTTTATTTGAGAAATTGGCTCTCTAATTTAAGCCACTCAATAAAGTCAACATGGATTCAGACACGGTGAAAGACTTGAAATTATTGCAATGTCCAGCTTCTGTAAAACAAAATGTGATTAAGTTATAAGTGAAGGACCTGTTACGATATTATTAAGAAAAATAAATGTTTTAAAATATTTTATGTAGCCTGTAAATGTGAAATGATTAAATATGTAACGGCAGTAAATTCGGTAAATTCACAAAATGAAGCAACATTGGAAGCCCCAATGTACTACAATATTTAAAAATATAGTTTAATGTGTTAAATCCTACTTATCCATTTAGTAAAATATATACTTGGGAAACATCTACGTCAAAATAAATAAAAGAGACACGTAAAATCAATTTAATTATTTTAAGCTTTGCGTGACATTCAAAACGGTCACCATAAATTTAGACGACTCTGTTACTTTACAAAATACGTTTTTATATTTTCACATATTGCTAATAAATTGCATTTTACTCACTATAAATTCACGTAAAAAAACATCTCAAGAGAACTCTGAAACAGTACAAATTGTTATTTATTTTAAGTAACTAAAAAGTTGTGAATATGTAGCCTAATTCACAGTATTTCTTCTGTGTAACAACTGTACAGTATATTTGTAACATTTTTACATTTGAAGATAAATTGTATAAAAGAAAAATGTACAATATGAACATAAACACAAAACATCTAGGCTATCAATAAAGAAATAGTTACATTTAAGAAAAGTACAACTTTGGCCAAACACAAAGTTCGTAAATGCAACAAACATTAAGCGGTGATCTAAATTTTATTAAAGACCACCTTTATGAATGCTGGATTTTTTTTTAAATCGAAAAAGCTTAAACTACCTTGATATTTTTTTACATAATACAATAATAATGATAACAACAATATAGCTAGTTGTCATTTGAGAGAAAGTTACAACAGTGTATGTAAAAACATTGCGAAGTCACACCGGACCTTTAAACTATGAGTGCACTGCGCCCCCATGCGGTGAGGTCATAAAATACATTCACAATACTTGTGAAATGCTCAAAAAACTGATGTTCACATTGTAAGGGTACACCCATTGGTATTCGTACATTCAGCATATAAAAGCAATCTTTAATTGTTATTATATGTTAAAGCAGAGACGAGGTTGGAAAGAGTTTTACATTTATGTACAATAACACTACTTAGAATACTTACTTATAATACACATTATAAACAATATCTGTAAATAAACATATATCTATTGATAGTTATAGTACAGTATATAGTAGAAGTATAGTACATGTAACAAAGTAACCAAAAATGAGCTTCGATAGTCTAAATAAAAATACATTCTTTCTTGAAGAAAATTTAAATAAATCCGTTTAAATAAACCACACATGATTAAAGAGCTTATTACAAGCTTATGGCTGCTAGATTTTAAAGATTGACATTTTAAGGGTAATATTTATATATTAGTCACTGACCATTCATATTAAATTAACAAATACTTTGGTTTACTCTAGCGTTCGGTAAAAGTTAGTGTGCGGATACTTGGGCATTTACCAGAGCATAATAGGCCTCTTGTTTAGCCATGAGTTGGGCATGCGTACCCTGTTCAGCAACCCGGCCATTCTGAATGACCACGATGATGTCAGCATTCTGAATAGTGGACAAGCGGTGGGCAATGACGATACAAGTACGGCCAAGACGAGCATCATCGAGAGCCTTCTGAACAATCTGTATAACAGGAAAGAGAAAAGTGTCATGCAGTTTTGTTTAACATTAAAAAGTTTAGAGTTACATTCCTATTATGAACATATTTACAGTATTATGCTTTATAAATTGGTAAAAGCAATTGCTTGACTTGACACCTTTTTATAGTCTTTTGTTTCAAACCCTGACCCTGTCTCAAAGATACAACACATGGAGTTAATCCATGGAGAGTAAATTCATGAAGCAACACTAATTGTAAACGCATCCTTTAGGTTCACTTGCACTTAAGAGTTCACACATAAGGGCCACCTGCTGGTTAAAATAAATATTGTCCTCTTGTTGCATCAAAGTGAGACAAATACTTAACTTTTTACAGAAAGCTGTTAATGTATACATGGCTGTTAAAAATATCAGTACACTTAATTATTATTAAATTATTAACATTAATTATTTATGCATGCATTTATGCATAAAAGTCAAAATAATAGCATATTAGACATTAAATATTGTAGATGTACAACCCTTAATTCATTTCACATGGAATGAAAAAAAAATCTCATTACAAACCTTCTCGCTCTCTGTGTCAAGGGCTGAGGTCGCTTCATCCAGCAACAAAACTTTAGGTTTGCGAACCAGCGCTCGAGCAATGGCGATTCTCTGCTTCTGTCCTCCAGACAACTGAGCTCCTTTATCTCCCACTCGAGTGTTGTATTTCTTAAAAGAATGACAAAAAAAATATCATAAGCCCATTCAAACACAAAGACATGCATATTAATGCATAACATCATGCATACCTCTGGAAGCCCAAGGATAAAGTCATGTATGTTGGCTTTCTTTGCAGCTTCCTCGATCTCCACCTGGCTGACGACACGGTTGTTGTCTCCATACTGAATATTCTCGGCAATGCTGCAGTCGAACAGGATGGGCTCCTGAGACACCAGACCCAGCTGTGAACGCAGCCAGGCCAGGTTCAACTTTTTGGTGTCCGTCCCATCTGCTAACTGTGAACATAAGACACCGTATGAGATACGAGATCTCTTGAGCTGAGGGCACTTTTAGACTTTTTTAGAAGAACTCACCACTTGACCCGCGGCAGGGTCATAAAAACGCTCCAGAAGCTGAACGGTGGTGCTTTTCCCGCAACCGCTGCCACCCACCAAAGCCAGAGTCTGTCCCTGAGACACGGACACGTTGAGACCCTGCAGGACCTTCACGTTCTGACGTGTCGGGTAGCTGAATTGCACGTCGCTGAATTCTATATTTCCTGAAAAGTCAGACTGGAAAAATACGCATATTAATAATGATTTGTAAAAATACAAATGTTTTAGTGGTAGAGGAATCAACTTACTAGTTTATCTCCTGACTCGTCGTAGATGTCAATGGCTGGTGTCTTTTCTATCAGCTTTATGATCCGTGCAGCTGCCGCTTTGGCTTTGGCAAAGTCAGGAGCGAATGATGACGACTGACCGATGTTCATAGCGGCAAAGACGATCACAGAAAATACCCTGTGTAGAATAGCCAATGAATCACCCTGGTGTTTACAGAGCGCGAGAATGAGGGAATAAAACAGTAGAGAGTTCATATAAACTGTACTTACAGAAAGACATTCTCGTATTGTGTGTAGCAGTGAGCGATGAGCCAGGCTCCAAAGCGGAATATAGAAGCATTAACCATATAGGGAATCGCTTGTGAAAGACCATAGGTGATTCCATAGATGGGTGCTTTACACAAACTTGACCTAAAACATCACATATTGTCATGTGTTATGTGTCAGTACATCCAATCAGATTTGACTGAAGCTAAGAACATGTATTAAGGGGTCATGACATTAGGAAATATAACAGGCCTTGGTATCATTATTACATCCTGCAAGTTTCTTAGTTATAATCGCCCTCCTTATCAATAATGAAAGCATTTATGTTATCGTTCTCTGGGAAAATATTATTTATTAATATATATATATATATATATATATATATATATATATATATATATATATATATATATATATATATATATATATATATATATATATATTTATTTATAAATTTTCAATTTACTGTCGTATAAATAAACAAATAAAGTGATGTAGCATGTAGGCTGTCAATCATTGAAGTGGGCGGAACAACGAGCCGAGTGCTCTTACAGGAAAGACCAAGGGGGAATCTTCTGATCTCTCTGGTGAAGCCAATACGGAAGTGACTTAAACTTCAATTCATTGACAGACCGGCTTACCGATATGGTTTACTGAGGCTGTCCATGAATTTGCGATAGAAGACATCTTCACGGGTTAATGCGACGACCGTCCTGAAGTTCTCCACGGTTTCTGTAGATATCTGAGGGTGGAAGTTTAAAAAAATTATTTAATCTCGCAATTTACAGGATAAATGGAACCAAATTGCTCTGAAACAATACGGTTATATAAAAAATACAATAACCAGTGTACCTTTCCTGACATCTCCAGTGCACTCTGATCTTTGTTTGCATGTCCTGACATGGCCTTCATCTGTATGGCATTTGCCCCCGTGAGGAAGGGCACACAGGCGAGGATGAGAAATGTGAGCTGCCAGCTATGTATAAATGCAACAATGATAGCAATGAGAAGAGCGCAAATAGTGTTTGTAGCAAATCCTAATCTTGATCCTGCTGCCTGAAGACAAAAAAGACAGAGAAGAAAAAAGGTTATTGTGATGATCCATTTTAATACATTAAAGATTTTGCATGGAATGATTGCATGGTTCCATGAAGAACCTTTGACTGAATGGTTCTTGAGGAACCAAAAATGTCTCTTCTGTGGCATTGCTATGAAGAACTTTTTAAGCAGCTTTCTTTTAAAGAGTGTATACAGCTTATACTTTACATTTAAGCATTCGGCAGACATTTTTATCCAAATTGAATTACAAGGTATACTTAATATCACTATGTGTGCTCCCCGGGATCAAACCCACAGCTTTGTGCTGCCAACACAATGCTCTACCACTATAGAAACACTGTTAGGTTGATATTATTTCTTCATTTTACATTTAAGTACTTAACATCTAGTAAGTAAAAAGAAAATGCAAATTTAAGATTTGATATCTGAATTTTAAGAAAGCTGCATGTATCTGACAGTATAGTAGATTCACCCAGGCCTGTAACAGTGTCGAGAGATGGATGCAATGAACTGGAGCCAAAAACACAGGCTGTATCCACAGTGAAAGCTTAATTACTGGTTCTGATGGCAAATCACTGTGTTCCACTCACCCCTTTAACCAGAGACGCATCTGTGGCTAATTTAGTGGTCAGGACTCCCACTGCATTGTTGCTGTCATCAAACCAGGCGATATCCTGTTAAGAGAAACAGGCGAGAATGAAGCATGCGTTTCAATAGCCGCTTGTATGTGCCAGATTAGCTTTCTGCTCCGGTGGATGTATATGGCGATGGAACGGGAGACATGGGATGTGTGCCATACCTGTCGCAACATGGCATTGAAAGCCTGTCTTCTCAACCTCATGGTTAGAAGCTCCCCAGATTTACCAAACATGTAGCCCTGTAAGAGAGAGCAACATATGTGAATCCTCTAAATTGGAGAAGAACAAAATCTGGATGTTTATAATTTCTGTATATTTTTCTGGTCCAATACATATGGCTCGAGGGGGGAATGAAGAGCTCAGATGCAAAGGCTTCTAATTATCACCTCCGGCACCAAAAATTAAATAAGACATTAACTGAATGCTCTCGGCACGTATTATACGTTCATCAAATACTTTCGACTCAAATCCGCCTAATCCCAGCCTCGGGCCATTCAAAAACACAACATTGTTGGTAGTGCCATTAAACATCACAAATGAGTGAATTAAATAAACAATGGCTCACGCAAGTCATGGTGCAAAGAATTTTTTCCCCGGTTAAAGGAGGTTTATCGAATATATCAGGATGTTGTCATAGTTTTTAATCCTTTTACCTTCATTTAGACCAGAGATGGGCAACTTCAGTCCTGGAGGGCCGGTGTCCTGCAGAGTTTAGCTCCAACTTGCCTCAGCACACCTGCCTAAATGTTTTTAGTATGCCTAGTAAGACCCTCCAGGACCGAAGTTGCCCATCCCTGATTTAGATGGACAGAGAAGAGTGGCTTTTTAAAGAGTGGAGAGTTTTGCACGTACGTAGAGGGTTTTGCAGTGAAAGACGGTCAAATTGGTTAAATGCCAATTAAACGACTAAAGTGACATTTGTTCAGTAGTCAGGGCACTGATCAGGGGGTCGGTTATTTATATGGAGATTATTATCATTTTATATGGAGATTTTATATGCCAAATGTAATAAAGAACTTCAATATTTAAAATATTTATTTACCTGGACAATAAAAATAGCAATTAATACATTTGTTTAAAAAATCATTAATTAATCTATAAATAAATAGACAAAGTTACAAAAAAATCATTATGTAACATTTTATTAGGCAATAAAAAGTGAGATTATAAAAATAATGTAGAAATGAAATATGAATCCATTAATCAATAGTTCAAATGAATATAACAATTTATAAAAACAACATAAAACACTCAGTAAGTTCATCATTTTAAAATAATGGAATTTCAAAATGTATTTTAAAAAGCGATTTTAAAAGAGAAATAAATAACTGGATTTATAAATTGAACTACAAATACAGGTTTAAATTAGGCATTTAAAAGGGCATTTCCGTTTAACACTTCTGTTTTCATTTTCCCAATGGTTCTCCTTATTCTTTTCGATATTCGATTTGCTTTTCGTTTTAGCCTCTTTATTTAGATTTTTCTAAGTCTAATTTCGCGAGATCACCCAAAATCTTTCCAGTACACTGGAACTTTCGTTCCCAAAGAATTCCCACAATGCAATGCAAAAACCAGTGAGCTTCGATGGTCCATATGTTCCCTTACCAGAAATCACGTCACCACACATTGCTAGACAGGAAGGGACCACAATCTAGTTAAATCAACTACCCAGGGGTCCTTCCCAGTGCTCGAACCTGTTTACACACTATACTGATTCACGACCTTGGGAGCTATGGAGCTGATTGAGACACACCCACAGTCTCCTGCGCGTGCACACTTAACACATAGAGAGAGACATGTGTACGTGCTGCTTTTTGTAATAATCAATTACTTTTTTCAAGTATGTATGCAGTAATCGTTCACTTCAGCATCACAATGCATTGTAAAAACAATTATATTTAACAGTCCTATCAAGGAACGTTGCATGTTTAGCAAAATTAGTATCTAAAAAGTCTTAGATACATACTTTTGCTAAAGCGCACAAATGATATTACCCAACTGCATAATTTTACTATTTTGTACTATCATTGTCTGTTATCTGTAATATCTTAAATCTCATCTTCTACAGTCAGTAGTCACCAATGTTATGTACATGTGTCAAAGAAAAACTGGACTTCCCGGTTCAGTCGGTTTCTCTTTTTTCTCTGCTTATACGTCATTGGAATTTTAGTTCCATTCCAATGTCACCTTTGGCTTGCTCACTGGGAGACTGCAGCTTTTCCTACTTTATGTCTGTTAGACAATGTGTTTTTTGTTAAGCTGCTTTGCAACAATGTAAATTGTAAATAAACCTGAATTGACGTCTCACCTGGAGGAAATTTGTGACAAATGCTACTCCTCCAACTAGCAGAAATAAAAGGGAGAACATCATAGTCTTTTGTCGCTTCACGTCGGGATCAACTTCTGCAAACACCTAAAAAAAAAGGAAGTTCACACATGATAAATCATTACACATGATATGCACTGGCAGGGTTCTTAGAAAACAGCATATTTCTTTCCTTAATCTTATCACATGAATTCCTTTTAAAACAATACGAGGAAGCAAAATGTATATGCAATAGATATTTTGGTTCAGAGATGTGCCAACAAAGACAAAAGGACACTCACACCAATAATTTTGGCAAACAGGATGGCCACGCAAGGATAAACACCTCCACCCACAAAGCTGGCCAGTACGCCCACCAGCAGGTAAGGCCATTCCGGTTTGTTCAGAGCCAAAACCCTTTTGAAAGGGATTTCTTCAGCTTTTTCCTTTTTCTAAAAGACATTTTTCAATGAACACATTGGATCCAACAGCGTTATTTATAAATGGCCAAAACAATCTCCTCCCCCCAGCACTGTAGTATTTTAACCGTGCAAAACTGCTACCTTTTTATCCTTCTTATTCTTCTTTCTTGAGGACCTCTTTCTCGAGGACGACTTCTTATGGCCACTGCTGCGTCTGGAGCTTCTTCTGAGGGTCCCGTTCTCCATTTTAATCTCCACTGCTTCCTCAGGAGTCTCCGTGTCAGTAGATTCCTCCTCAGTCTCTCCTTCAGATGTCATGATTGGGATATCATCTTCATTAGCATCAGGGCCTTCATCATCTTCATCAGGCCTTCCAGCAGTCTGGGAAATACAATCATTTAGGCAACAACCACATACATAAGAAAAATGTCACACTTCTGTATCGATTTAAATAAGGGACATTCCACCAAATCGGTGCCATTTCTGTTTCCAGAACATTATATGTATAAAAAACTTTAAAATATATTTTTTTTATTAAGCAAAGTGTCCTGCATGTTAATCTAACACCAAAATTGTAATAAAACAACACAGAAAACAGAAAAAAAATAAAATGTATCCATCCCTGCTCTCTATCTCTATACTTTTCCTTTAAATATAAAGCATAAAATTCTTCAGATGTCTTTATTTGTAAGATTTCTGTGTGGGTACATATTCTATTATTGCTTTAAAAAAATGACCATTGAAAAAGTCATAATATTTTATATAAAAGGCACATTTTAGTCATGTTCCAGGATTTTAATCAGTACTGTTACCCAATACACTCCCCCTCTGAAAATCTACATGACCTCAGATTGAAAATTGAATACTCATTTTAAAAAACAAAATATGTTTGTTATTAGATTTAGTTTTTTTAAAAAGATACAAAAATAACTGCAAATGGCACCAATTGGGTGAAATGGCCCACAAGTTAGTATACTAGTATACCTGTTGTGTAACGAGAGAATAGTACACTCCTTTCATAGCCATGAGTTCTCTGTGGGTGCCCTGTTCCACAACTCGGCCGTCGCTAAAGCCTGCGATGATATCCGCTGAGCGAATAGTCGACAGGCGATGTGCAATCACAATAGTGGTGCGCCCTGCTCTCGCCTAAGAAATGACACAGGCTTATTATCTGCTTTTGTTCACAACTTTTGATGGATTGATACTGTAAAAAAAATATTAATACCCAATTGACAAAAAAAAAAAAACACACAAAGTGAAATTCACATAGTTGTTGTGCATTACCTTGTCCAAAGCCGCCTGTACGATGGACTCGCTCTGGGTGTCCAGGGCCGAAGTGGCTTCATCCAACAGGAGGATTTTGGGGTTTTTCACAAGAGCTCGAGCAATAGCGATCCTCTGCTTCTGCCCTCCACTGAGCTGAGCCCCCCTCTCCCCAACCATAGTGTTCAGCTTCTGTCTCCGACGAAAAACAAACAAAACATACATGAAGACTTGTACTGTGTATTGCAGGTATACAAGTACTGTGTTTTTACAAATCTATGGGTCTGCAGTATGAAACATAAACAGCAGATATGTTTCTTTTTGACTTTTTAACAAAGTTAAGTCCTTTCTTTATCCTCCTAAGACCAGGGGCCTCATTTATAAAGCGTGCGTACGCACAGATTTGATCGTAAAGTGGAGATCTGAAACTGCGCGGCTGCGCTCACAAGTTCAAATTCATTTGCGATTTATAGATTTGAAAGAGGTACGCGCGTTTTCTGCGCGTACGTTCGGTTTATGAATCACACGTATGCATTTTTGTTAAATGATCGTAAGATCAAATGTAGGATGGTTTTTACACAGCATTTTATAAATGAGGCCCCTGGTGTGTCCACATACGTGACATATTTTGTTGTTTGCACCATAATACTTATTTCTGTGTAACTGGAACCTGTTGTACACAAACGTGAACAATTACACTGCTTCATGTTCAAAGAAAAATAATCTGGAAGAAATCTAAAAAAAGACAAACCAAAGCTTGGGTCTAAGGAGGTTAAATTTAATACAGTTTATAGAAAATAAAATAGCTCTTACATCTGGTAGTTTGGAAATGAAATCATAGGCATTGGCTTCTTTGATGGCCCGTTCAATATCCGCATCCGTGGCGTCTTCACGGCCGTAGCGTATGTTCTCTGCGATGGTGGTTCCAAAAAGGATCGGCTCCTGACTCACGATGCCCATGTTCTCACGCAGCCAGCAAACATTCAGAGAACGGATATCATGACCATCCAGAGTCACCTGCGACCATGTGTCATAAACGCATGAGGACAAATCTAGATGTCTTTCTTACTTAACATGAAATGAAGTAAGCCTGACTGAATTTTGAGAGGTAAAATGATATGATCGCTCAGAATTACCTCTCCTAAATCAGGGTCATAGAAGCGCTGCAGGAGCTGAATGGTTGTGCTTTTCCCACAGCCACTGGATCCCACCAAGGCAATGGTCTTTCCATGAGGGACCTTCAAACTCATTCCCTGCAGAATCTGAAGCAGGACACATTTACATTTATACATTTGACAGAAGCTTTCATTTAAAGTGACTTACAGAGCATTATTAGGTATAATTTTTTCAGCATGTGGGTCCTATGGCCTTTTGCACTGTGTTCCTGTAGCGTCAAGGATATGTCAAATCAGTTCTTATAAATGGTAAATTAAGCAGGTTGATAAAAATATGTATTTAAACTCCCACTGTGGGGAAAAGCAGGTTTTTATTGTTGTTTATATGTCTATGTTGTGTTTTATCAAGCTTTTAGACAATCCATTTGCATCATTGCTGAGTGTTTTCTCCATAAAATCCGTTGTTTCCAACGTCACAAACATGTAACCAATCACGTCAACACAGCTGAACGCATGGATCAGGCATTGTGTGCAACCAAACTTAGAAGTTATGTGTCTGAAACTTCTATACTGTATGTTGCATCTATGTACATATATATCTATGGTCCGAGGTGGTGGGAACTAGTGGAGGCAGGAGCTATTATTTCGAGCTGTACTGTTGAGAAGAGGCGTGGACTAATTTGCATATTTACAGATCTGCCTGTACTAAATGAGGCAAGGGTGTAGAGTTGCATTTAAGCTGTTTTAAAGCATGAAGAAATTAAGAGTTTGATTCCAAAAGGCGATAATCGCCATATTTAAAAAAAAAAAATGTTACCGCCAAAATCAGTATTGTATCAGGTCAGTATTAAAAAGTAAATTCTTAATTTTACACAAAATCCAATATCCAGACCAGCATGTTATTCTGTCATCTTTTCTCCATTCTTTCCCAAAACACGATAAACAGCAGTCCTCCATTTCTGCAGAATGCAATAAATACGCTTAACCAATCACAGCGCACCATTCCATACACTGTAAACAACAATGGTGGCATGTTAAATACACACAGAGTCCTAGTTTTCCTCATCTACTTTGTACTTCGTGATCAACAAACAAACAAAAACTAAATAGTACTTTGATGGCATTGATAAACCTGTGGTGGTTTTCTGTGGCGGGGAAGAAACGTAAACCACTCGTAAAAAGGAAAAATGCTGGCTGTGGCTTGTTTTTACACGACAGCATCAAGCTTCTGTCATGCTAACACATTGACCCCAGGGGATCTTATGAAAACTTTCCATTATTTTACTCAAAGTCAGCGAAAATTGAGCAGGACCAAAACATTTTACAGCTGATCGCTGTCAAAAAAAGGTCAGCGACGACGTCCCAAGGATGACACCAGCAATGACAGTGTTCTTAATATAACAAAGTAAATGTTTTGATTAAAGCAACACTAAAGAGTTATTGCTCTTTGCTCCCCCTACAGGTTAGAAGCGTAATTGCTCATTACCACTGTCGTAAATACTGCAGCATAGCTGGCTCTGATTGGATTGTAGGTCTGCCGTAAAGCAAGTTTTTGTAGTTTTCACTCGAACTACAGGACCACTACCCGACGGTTGGAAACTTCTTTAGTGCGGTTTTGGCCGATAGAGGGCTGCAAAGCGAATGTGAAAGTGCCATTCACCCTGTTTTGAGTGGATGAACCACTGAAACTTTTTTGGAAAAGTTATTTTAAGGTAAAAAAAACTCTTTGGTGTTGCTTTAATGCCATTAATGTTTGTTTATAATATATAAATATATTATTATAACCTAAAGATGAAAATAGTGATTTTCATCTTGTAACTTTCTTGGTATAGAAAACAACTTTTTACCAGAAAATAGATTTATTGCGTTTTGGAACCAAACTCTTCAAATAGTGTTACAGGTAAAACTTTTATTTATGCTATTATGATGCTCAAAGATAAGTTTTAACTGATAAAATTCTTGACCACAGTAAGACTTTAACACCTTTTATCCAAAGTGATCAAGATACACTTTATCAGATTTTGTTACCCATGACTTTGGTGTTGACATGAACTCGTGACTTTTAACCAGGATTTGTTGAAAATATGCAATTACTTTACCTTCACATCTGTTCTGGAGGGATAGCTGAAGTGGATGTTTTTGAATTCAATATCTCCTCTTATATTGTCCGGTTTGTGACCTTCTTTGGAACTGCTGTCAATGGGACGGGGCTGGAACCATTGTGTAACAAAGAAATAATTTTGTTAAAACGAAGAGTTGAAACATTACAAAGAATGAACTGCAAAGAACCCAGACTGAAAGTTTGTACCATGTCAATGGTTTTGTAGACCGCATAGGCGGCACCTCGTGCCTTAGCGATGCTCTCCAGGTTTGGAGCTCCCTGCCCTAAAGAAAAGGAGCCAATCATCACACAGAAGAAAACCTGGTGATAAAGAAGTAGGATCAAGCTATCATTCACTACAATCAAAAACAGAAACAATGTTAAGAATTTTTACAAACTCACAGTAATGACCCGTCCGATGGTGTAATTCTCTGGTTCGTCCACTGAGAGTTTTGTCCCATACCAAAATGCCAGCGCGTAAGTGCCAAATATAACAAACTGCGTCAGCCCCAGAGACACATTAGTCGTTACCGCTTTCTTTATCCCAAAGTTCTTTGCATCCACCAAGTTTTTCTCATACCTAGAATATAAAAATATGTCACTCACACGGACACAAGCTCAATACAGTTTGGTTGCATTCTTAGCATATAGAAGTCCTCCTGATCTTATCAACCTGTTTTGAGTAACACAGTTCAAGAGTTCAACGTAGTAGTGAATTTTTTGAGATGAGTGAAATGTACAGAATGTGCTCACCTCTCCACTGCTTTCTTTTGGCCGTTAAATGCGACGACAGTCCTGATGGCAACCAGAATCTCTTCGGCTATGGCTCCTGCTTTCGCATACGCCGTCAACTCTTTACTGGTCAGAGTGGCAAGAATCTGTGAGCGACAAAAAAACCAACAGTGATGAAAGGTTAAACCACATAATGTTTTGCATCCCTTAAAAATCTCAATCTTGTTGGTTGCCAATGCATTTGTACTGCATATAATGTGCTGTGAAGAACAAATGCCCAGCAACTAAGCAACACATCTTAATAAGATTTTTACAGGAATGCATTAAGGTTATTCAGTTCATTCAAATTAAACTGGTGTATTATTAACTTCACACATACTTTAGACCAAACAGCCGCCGATCCTGCGAGCAGGGGACTGACGGCAAGAATGACCAGTGTCAGCTTCCAGCCATAGATAAAACCAATGATGAAACCGGCAATAAATGTGCAGAAGAACTGGACAAACACACAGATTTTGTCTCCAAGGCCATCGTTGATTGTGTTTATATCACTGTTTAAAGACAAAGAAAGGGAATTGTACATTTTTGGACATGTATCCATCCATCAATCACCTGACATAACACAGAACTGACAGTCCAGCAAGAAATTTTGCGTTTCAAAGACATCTAATAGCCATCCAAACACAACCCAGACATCAAGGCTTAAAGAAGGACTGTCAGTGAAAATGTAATAAATAGCCCAAAAATAAAGAAGTTTATTTAATGCCCCCCCAACGTTTTTAAAAAAGGTTGCAAGCCAGTGCCAGCATTTTTATGATTTTCACAAAAGTTTAATGCCTTCCAAAAAAAAAAATCTTCTTTAACCCTTTCCCTGCAATTAACAAATTAACCCCTCCCCCCAAACAGTTCAGACACAGCATATGTTTTGATCATCACTTGGATTCAGATTTCTTATTTCTATCAAAAATCTTTTACAATACGCAATTATTTCAGCTTTTTGCTCAAAATTTTGTATTTTTTGAAGAAACCTACCCATATTTTAGAGGTGTTAAAAAGAGATCAAATGAAGGTAGGATGAAACTTTTTTGTTTGAAAGCAGTGGGTCTGTTCTTTCATTTGATATATTGTATGAGGATGCATATAAATAGTACAAAGTGTAAAACTCGTGCAATACATACGCCAAATTCCACTTTGGCGTGCATATGATACGCAAGTCCTTCCCATTCACTTAAACGGTGCATCTTTTTTGTCGTTTTATTTTTTGGTTTCTCAATTTTTTTCTGTTTTTTAAACTATTTTCGCTTGGGTTTAGGGTTAGATTTTAGATTTGCTTAATGAGGTTATTCAATATACAGGTTTCTCCATGTTTTTGTCCATATTTAAGCCATGGTCGCTTGGAGTTGGGGTTAGAGTTGGGGTTTGGGTTAGGATGTCATTTTTATATAACAAAAAGTTGTTCTAACCCTAAACCCAAGCGAAAATGGTAAAAAAATTGAGAAACCAATAAATAAAACGACAAAAAAAGATGCACCGTTTAAGTGAATGGGAAGGACTTGCGTATCATATGCACGCCAAAGTGGAATTTGGCGTATTTATTGCACGAGTTTTACACTTCGTGCTATTTATACGCATTTTCAGGAGACTGGGTAGGTTTATACAGTACTGTGCAAAAGTCTTAGGCCACCATCGCCAGCTTTGTTGTTTTTTCAACTGTTTCCCTGCCATTGACGAGTTAACTCGTCAAATAAGAGAAAACGCTTCCCTGCCAATGACGAGTATTTCTGGCTTTCCACAATACCGCTATTATCCACCAGATGGCGCTCTTCCGCAACCTCTAAAACCCAGAAGTATGCCCTAGGGCAAACAGCTATATGTCTGTATAAGTTTTGAGGATCCCTCTAAATCTGATCGCTATCAAAAGTCCTTCACAAAAATGCAATGATCAAAATTGTGTTTTTTTGAAGAAACCCTTCATATTTGAGAGGTGATAAGAGAACTGATGAAGGTAGGATGAACCTTTTGTTGTTTGAAAGAGGGTCTGTTCTTTCATTTGATATATTGTATGTTTATATATTTTAAGAACATTTTCTGGAAAGCATTCAACTTTTCTGAAAATTAGGAAAAATGCAGACGCTGACTGGCATTTTTTTTAAACACTGGTGGTGAAAGAGTTAATTAACTCGCCGTTGGCGAGAAAAGAGTTAAATAAGTTTGGGAGGAGCATGGTCATGTAACCCAACAAATTAGCGCAAAGAGGTCTCTACAGTGTATAGACGGTTTCAGCAGTAACAACATAATCACGCGGCTTTCGTGGTCATCACGTAACTTCTGTGCAAAGAATAAATAACAACAAAGTCCTTTTAACTCTTTCCCCGCCAACATTTTTTAAAAAAAGTTGCCAGCCAGCACCAGCATTTTTCATGATTTTCACAAAAGTTTAATGCCTTCCAGAAAATGTTCTTCTTTAAATATATAAACAAACAATATATCAGGTGAAAGAACAGACCCTCTGCTTTCAAACAAAAAAATCCGTTTCATCCTACCTTCATTAGTTCTCTTGTAATCACCTCTCAAACATGGGTAGGTTTCTTCAAAAACACCCAATTTTGAGCAAAAAGCTGAGATAATTCCATATTTGCGAAGGACTTTTGATAGAGATCAGATGCAGAGCGATCTTTAAAACATACACGGAGTTCTTTCTCTTTCACGAGAGGCGCTACTTCCGGGTTGTATAAGTTGCGGAAGTGCGCAACCTGGTGGATAATAGCGGTATTGCGGAAAGACGGAAAATCTCGTCATTGGCGGGGAAGCGTTTTCTCTTAATTGACGAGATATCTCGTCAATGGCGGTGAAAGAGTTAAAGTAGTTTATTTATATAACAAGCAAAATAAACAACACATAGATTACATAGGATCCCAAAACATTTGTTATTTTCGACGAGGTATTTGTTTAAGAGTTCAGTTTCAGCAACTAGTCAGACCATTAAACAAACAGAAACCGGAAGTAAAGTTCGGACCAGACGCGTATCGCGTCACTGCACGTGCGCCTGATGAAACGGTCTATATAGCTATATATTTTTGCAGCATCTCTTCTTCACCCCACCGCCTCACTCTCAGCTAGTACATCTATCTCAGTTAAAGATTATATTACCCTATTGATTACATGTTAATGCAAACTTGTAAAAAGAAATACAATTAATGAAAACATAAAAAACCAAACCCCTTGCAATCACTGTTTGATTAATAACTTTCATGATGGAATATCTTACATCTCGCAATGCATTTTGGCAAAAACGACATGTAACCAAATTCTTGTTGGCTAGAAGTGGGTTACACTTATCCAATCTATAGTTAACCTAGGTCAGTGGTTTTCAAACTGGGGGCCGGGGCCCCCAGGGGGGCCGCGAGATGGTGCCAGGTGGGCCCCAGTTTTATGACATTTTATGAAATACATTAATTTATCATGAATTCTGTGTAATTAAACCTAAAAAAATAAGGCTACTAACAAAAAGCACTACTTTTTTGTATATTTTAATGTTTTTTTTTATTAAAATGTTGAGTTTTAGAACAGTTTTTTGTCACAATTTTTTTTGGGGGGGGGGGGGCGCGAAGGAATGCACCGTACACAAGGTGGGCAACACGCTGAAAAAGTTTGAGAACCACTGACCTAGGTGATAAAATGATAGATATTGCTTGCTGAAAGGGTACTCAGTGACATTGAACAGATGTGTAATAAAATGCGTTTGAGGAACATTGCATTTTGTTTCACTCACTCTGTAAGTCGTGTATTCAGCTCTCCGATCTGATGAGTGTCAAACCATGACATCTGCTGGTGGAGGATTGCGTGGAAGTACTTCTCGCGAATCCTCTTCGTTTGCTTTGTGGCAGTCAACAGGAACAACATTACTTGGAAAAAGCTCAGGACTAACACCGAAGCCCCGATTATTACAAAGTAATAAGCATGTCTGTAAAACAACAAAGCCACCAACTTACAGTAAGTCACGTATCAACTACATATTTTGCAATTGTGGAAAAATATTTGGGTGATTGATTGAAAAACATTTGAGAAATGTCACTAAATCATTCATTTTGAAGGACACCAAACGCTACTCACTTTGTCATTTTGTCTTCAATGCCAATTTCAGGAGAACCAGCCAAACATCCCGTATAGTTTGATGTGAAGTTAAAGGTGAAGTTTCCTGTGAAGTTGCCTGCAAACATTCAGGGAGAAACAATTCCTAAAACCAGAAATACCAGACCATCCAATACCACATAAAGGGAAAAAATGCAAAAGTAAATATTTATGAAATATTGCTGAACCGTTACACTAAGGGTACTTTAACTGTAGGTGGAACTTTCTTTAGTTGGATATAAACATGACTCAAGGGCTCACTTGACAACTGCAAACACGGTACGACATTGATCCTTGTTAATGTTCTCTTTACCTTGAATAATTGTAGGTATTGCACTTTAAACGTACCTGTCGTATTAAACTGTTGCCCACTGACCACAAAGCTGTCAGTCATTTGTCCAAACACCACACACATGAGAGGTAAAGCGACGCCATGACCAGCAGAACACACCAGGCCAATCAGCATAAGCAACACCTCTAGACAGGTGGCATACCGAAACTGCAGCCCATAAAAACATGCAAGTCAAGCTTCAGAACACAGTGACACATGACTGCCTCAGGGCTTCTCATTATCATCACTACCATTACATCAATGCATACAAAAGCAAATTTCAGTTAATTGTCTGGACACCTGCGTGCTCTTACCAGCTGAAAAAATCCAACTGCCTTCGCCGACTCTTTTTTTTCTTTAGGCTTTTTCTCCTTTTTGCTATTTGAACAGAATGAGAAGCACAATTGTTATGTAATGCACAAATATGTTCAAAATCACAACATTAAGGTGCCTGTCAAGGTGGCCTATTTGCTAATTTACATATAATGCTTTATATGTCAACTATAAATAAAATAAATAAAACATTTTGCATGCCCTTGCAAAAATAATCAAATCTTATCAATGCATATAATATTTAGGAGTTCAACGACTCCATATTACTTTGAATCAATTATGATTCAAATAATACCAAAGCTGCAGCAACATTATGTTTTATTAATCTGTGTTAGGATTTATTTATTTGTATTATTATACTATATATACAAAACTATGTAATAATTTCCAAGTATCTATTCTCAAGAGACCTCAATCTAAATGTAAATTATAAATAGAGATTATATATGCATAAGTATCTCATTAATAGGCTTGTGTTTCAAAAGGCTCTGGCCTTAAGGCATTTTAAAGTTAGATTTACCCGAACAGGCCTTTTTTCTCTGGTTTCACAGAGGACTCCTCCTTTGGTGGCTCCTCTGGTTTGTCTTCCTGAGGATTTTCAGTCGAGGTGTAAGCTTGGTTGACATGTCCCTCAGGTATCGCTTCTGAAAAAATTGGTTTATGTTTACACAGAGGAAGCAGGTTTGGTGTTCGTCTAAGGTGTCTTGACACCACAGTATCTGAATAATTAATTCTAAATTAGGGGCCAACCTTGTAGGCTACTAAACAAGTAAACAACTCTGACTTTAAGAAAAATATCAACATAAAAGCATACCATGTGGGTAAGGTGGAGGATCTGCCGATTGATCACTTGACTTCTCTATCATTGTGACAGCACAATGTTTATCGGTTGCTAAACAAAGAATAGTTGTGTGAGTTTAGCTGGTTATGTTATAAAAACAATTTTATAATTCCAAAAGAGGTAGAGATGAAAATGAAACTATGACATGAAATTAAAAGGTTATTTGTGGGATGAAGGAAACGAATAGACCTATGATACTGCTGTATTTTAAAAAAAAAGAAGCACAATAAAGGGAGTACTCAGTCATCATCCTGTCATTATCTCACGTGTACGCACGTGAGCGTTGTTGCATAAATGCAAATGTTTACAGGAAATTACACTGTTACTCAAGCCTAAATTAAATTTCATAAATCACTCCTGTTTGTTACATAACCAGTCACAAAATCACCGGAAGTTTAACAAAATTAAACTCTGGCCACGTGAATACTTGTCTATGAAACTCCGATAAATATAAAAGGGTCGTTTTCAATTTATGAGCTAGCTGTCACAGTCTTCACATCTGCAGTTTAAATCAAATAAGCTTTCTTTTAGCATAAAATGTTAATTTACCACAGAAGCCCACAGATAAAATATATAAAAAAAAACGTCAATATATCTAAAAAGGGTATATATCAATAATAGATCGATATACATTTACTTACACCATGTGCTGATGATGACAAACCTGCGAGCAGACAGATAATGTGTTGGTGGCTACAGTTGAGAGGATGCTGCTTTATAGCGTATTGTGTCACCTGGACACGCCTCCCTCACTGTGTCAAGAGTTAATGAATTACAAAAAAATGTGGCCCAACAATGACATGAACATAAAGACTTTTGACCTGATAGCAGAAATAGTATGATATATGCATATTTACAGGTGATATATTTTAGATATCAAAGAGTGTTGCAAACATAGGCTTTTCTGATTTTAGACGATTTAACGGAGGTTATCGGTGTTATTACAAGGACGAGATTAAAATGAATGCATCTCGAGACAACGTTACATTGGCTTTGAAAGCCTAGACTAAAAATCATTAGGTGTGGTTGACTTCATGTGGAACTGCGCAGAGCGATCAGCGTATGACATCGAAGTACCGCGAGAGCGATTCGAACGCAATGTTCTCGCGGTAGTTTGATGTTACGTGCCGATCATCTGCGCAGCGCTTCATGAAGTCGGGCGCACCTGTAATAAGATCATCCACAACGTCTTAAAAAGTAGCAATTTTAGCCTCGTTAACTTAAATAAATTAATTGAAATAGTATAAGGGTATAAAGACAGTTGGTATTTGGTTGCTAGACAGACTAAAAAAGTAGTAGAAGTATACAGAACCGACTCAAAGAAGGCTGTGTAGAACAGCCCGTGACAGATTGAACTGGCTGTTCAACCTCCAGTCTGTAAGCAGACTCGTCACCGTTTTGAATGAGGCAGATGACTGTTGTGTCGTCTGCAAATTTCAGGATCTTGACAGTGGGGTCTTTTGCAGTGCAGTGGTTAGTGTAGATCTCCTCCGCACAGGTTGGATGACATGAGGACAAAGGAGGGGGGATGCAGGAGGTGTTGGTGGATGTGTGAAGTGCAGGTCAGAGAGAGTGTGGGGTGTGAGTCTGGACTTCCTAAATCTGCAGTAAAATGCATTTAGATCAACAGATCGGGGGGGATGGTGACTTGCAATTGGTGATGTTCTTCAGGCCTGTCCAGACGGACACTGGGTCGTTGACTGAAAACTGGTTTTTCAGATTTTCAGAATAGTTTCTTTTAGCAACTCTGATCTTCTTTGTTAGTCTGTCTCTTACCTGGTTATGCAAGATTTTATCCCCAATTCTGTAAGCATCCTCTTTGGCGTAACATAAGCATTAAAGTAATTTAATTTAGTTATTTTATCAATATAAATTCGAATAACTGTTTTTGCCTTAAAGGAACACGCCCACATTTTGGGAATTTAGCTTATTCACCGTATCCCCCAGAGTTGGATAAGTCCATATACATACCTTTCTCATCTCCGTGCGTGCTGTAACTCTGTCTGACGCAGCCCCGGCTAGCTTAGCTTAGCACAAAGACTGGAAGTGAATGGCTCCAACTAGCAAACTGTGCCCAAAAAGTGACAAAATAACGCAAACATTTTCCTTTTTATGTGTTGTGATTTGTATAGTCACACCGTGTACAAATAACAAGGTCATATGAGACACAGCCATCTTTTAACAGTATACATACTGGGAACTTGTACACGGTGTGACTATTCAAACCACAACACATAAATAAGAAAATGTTCATGTTATTTTATTGGGCGCAGTTTGCTAGGTGGAGCCATTCCCTCCAGTTTTTGTGCTAAGCTAAGCTAGCGGGGGCTGCGTCAGACAGAAGAGTTACAGCACGCACGGAGATGAGAAAGGTATGTATGGACTAATCTAAATTCCCAAAATGTGGGTGTGTTCCTTTAATAAAGTTCTCATAGCATAACAATTACTGCATTAATTACAATCTCCAAGCATTTCCTGTCAGAGCTGTTTTAGATGTGATGCAATCTACCACATATTAAGAACCATATGTACAGCATACCAAGCTTTATCAGGATTCAGTGCATATCTGACACCACCTTCAAACCAGTCTTTATATTTATGTAACAAAGGGTGCATGAATGAACTCAGTTCAACTTGTTCATGAATGAACTCAGTTCAACTGGTGCACTTACACACATGATCCGGGAAATAACTTGCATACTTGTCTTCTTTGTTGATAGCTTTTAGTAAATCAGCATATACTGGTTTGGTTATTTTAAGATTTCATTAGTACTAAATTTGAAGTAGGAAACCTACAGGTAAAAGTTCACTCCGAGACTTGCATAGTTTTTCACAATTACAACAGTGTTTTGCAATAAGATTAATAACATGTGATAATAACACAAAATTAGGAGTCAGGATTTGCGTGTTTAGACTGAGGGGATGCACTGATCCGATACCTGTGATCAGAATTGGACCCGATCCGGAAGTTTATTGCTGGATTGTTTATTGGACTCATGGGACCGATCCAAATCTGATACTGTTACCTGAGGTTGTTACTGTTAAGCTATTAAAAGGACAAAGTATTAATAATTATTTAAGATCAGTGACAAGATCTTGTAACTTGTAAATAATTTTAAACACTTACGTTCTCCTGATTTTCTCTTTTATATGTGTGGGTGTGTGCCTGGTAATTATCACGTTGTGGGGACCAACAAAGATAGGAATACCAGTACATTTGTGACCTTGTGGGGACATTTTGAGGTCCCCATGAGGAAACAAGCTTATAAATCAAACAGAATGATGTTTCTTGGAAATCTAAGGTTCAAGAATGTTTTATGTGATGGTTGGGGTTAGGGTTTGGTAACAGAAAAGGTTTGTACAGTATAAAAAACATTACATCTATGGAATGTCCCCACACTGTAAAAAGTGTTTCTGTGCCTTAGTAGATTTAAAGGTGCAGTGTGTAAATTTTAGCGGCATCTAGTGGTGAGGTGCTGGTGAATTGCAACCAATGGCTCAGTCCACTGCTTACCCCTCGTTTTTTAATCACATAGAGAAGCTACGGTAGCCACAACCAGACAAACATGTCATCGGAGACAACTTAGTAAAAAAAGTTTGTCCATTAAGGGTTTCTGTAGAAACATGGCAGCACAAAATGGCGACTTCCATGTAAGGGGATCCTCGATATATGTAGATAAAAACGTCTTCTTCTAAGGTAATAAAAACATAACGGTTCATTATGAAAGGTCTTTTTACACCACTGATAATATAGTTTTGTATATTATTTTGCATTTCTGTCAAGAGATCCTTCTAAAAATTACACACTGCACCTTTAACTAAATAAAATGAGTAAACTGTGTTACAATTTTTTAAAAATCAAAATATGAGTTAAAATTACAGAATAATTTGAATAATTTGAGTAATTCTAAATGAACACATCATTAAGTAAATTCAACTTCATTTTATCATGTATAATCCACTTATTTTTGTAAGAAGGAAATTAACTTTATAATTTTGTGTTGAAACTACATGATTTTATTATTAAACATGACTAACTAGGCAGTGGACTCGTAGTTCCCAGCATGCTTTGCACGGGATTGCATTTGGAAAGTATAATTTGAATTTAAACTCTATTTTATGTGTTTTTAACTAACAAAAAGACTTGTTAGTGTTTAATGTTCATTTATCTTCGAGATATGGAAGAGTTTCTTTTTCTCCTTTTGAGTTCTGTAGTTACCATTGTTCAGAAGACTGGTGCTTGTAAGTATGTTGCGCTTTAAAGCTGCCCAAACGAAACTGAGTTTGTGTGTTGATTGAATTAACGTTTCGTGCCCTCATCTCACAGAATAAAAGAACAACAACAAACCATAAATAATATAATAATAAAATTAATTAATACATCAGAAGACATTAACTAGTATTTTTTTCATTTAAAATGTACCTATTTTAATTAAGTCTGTGTATAATATGCTGATATTTTTGACATTGGTTGTACTTAATTTATTTGCTTTTTCTTAAGATGCTACTTAATATTTTTACATTCATTGAAATCCATATTAATCCATATATTTAAGTTGTCCTTACTTAAAAATATCATTTAGTTCAATAAACTTACAAAAATTAGTTGGAAAATGTTGCCTTAATTTTATTGAGTTAGATCTAAGTAACAGTTTTTACAGTGCAAAAAACATGGCAGTGCAAAAAACATGGAAACCAGAATGTGTGTGTGTGTGTGTGTGTGTGTGTGTGTGTGTGTGTGTGTGTGTGTGTGTGTAAATGCACAATTTAAAAAAAACAGTAGTATTGGATTCTAGTATCGAAATCGGTATGTAAAAAGTGGTATCGGTGCATCGATGCCAACTGAGGAGTGGGGTTTACTTCAGTTTGCCTGCATATAATATTATTATCCACAGAAAAGAGTGTTATAAACATTTCAGAGTCCTGTTTTTGTTCTAGAGCTTGGCATGACTAGACAGATTCATTACAAAGATAACAATAAGAAATAAATAGATTTTTGGTTGTTTTATCTTACTTTAATGCTGGATTTGGTCTTATTTTGAATCATTTGAAATCGCCTTAAAGCCCTCTAGGAAATCTATTGAAGTCCCCTATGGTCCGTGGCTCCCTGGTTAAAGGGATAGTTTACCCAAAAATAAAAATTCTGTCATCATTTACTCACTCTCATGTTGTTGCAAACCTAAACTAAATGTCTTTGTTCTGATGAACACGAAGGAAGATATTTTGATTAATATTCATAATCAAACTCTTCATGAGCCCCATTCACTTTCATAGTATTCCTTTTTCCTACTATGGAAGTCAATAGGGCTCACAAACGGTTTGGTTACAAACATTCCTTAGAATATCTTCCTTTGTGTTCATCAGAACAAAGAAATTTATACAGGTTTGTAACAACATGAGAGTGAGTAAAGATGACAGAATTTTCATTTTTGGGTAAACTATTCCTTTAAGAAAAACGGTTATGGCTTTAAGTTTACGCTTAGAGATGAAACTCTCAAGGAAACAATACAGTAACACTTTTAACCTAGTCATGATTACATCATTTTATCTAGTTTGATCTACTGTTTAGAGCAAACTGTACAAGACATTTAAAAGACATTCTTTCTTAGGACATTCCTGTACATCTGATCAACTGTTTCGCTCTGGGTGATGGTGGTTTGAACTCTGTTACACCAAGTTTTTTTCTTACAATGATTATGTCACTGTTATCAGTATAGATCTTAGTATTTAAAGCCTCCGCTTCATGAATTTGTAGTTTTTGTCATATATTGTTGAATGAAATGAAATTGAACTTTAATGTGACATCCACTCACTCCAGAGTTTGTAAATCTGTAAATATTTTTTTATTCTTTCCACTGATCTTATTTAACAAAAAATAAAAACAAAGAATAATCCATTAAAACTATAACTTAACATATATTAAAAATCACCTATAAAAATTATTTGAGCACACTTGGTACAATCAACACAAATTATTTAAGGGATAGTTCACTTTAAAATGAAAATTCTGTCATCATTTACTCATCCTCATGTTGTTCTAAACCTGTATGAATTTCTTTTTTCTGATGAACACAGCAAATAGTGACCATTGACATCCATAGTATGAAAAAAAATTGGAAGTATTGTGATAAATGATGAAGAAAATATTTTGATAAAAGATGGTAAGCACACAGTTGATGGTACCCATTAAATTCCAACATATTTTTTTATTCCTACTATGGAAGTTAATGGTCACTATCTGCTGTGTGTTTACCAACATTTCTCAAAATATCTTCTTTTGTGTCAGAAAAAAGAAATTCATACAGGTTTGTAACAACATGAGGATGAGTAAATGATGACAGAATTTTCATTTTAAAGTGAGCTATCACTTTAAAGTTTGTAATACACTGCATATTATCACAAAGTGAGGGGGAAAGAAAGGTGTTAAGATCAATGCTTACAAGGGTTGACTTTATATCACGTGATCATTAAACGTTTTTAAAATAAAAATACTAACAAAAATCTCTGAAACATCTTGAATTAGCCACCAGAGGGCAGTAACTGTCTGCAAATTAATCGTTGTATAGTTACCTCACAAAAAAAAAAAAAAAAAAGTTACCTCACTTCAACAACAATTTAACATAAGCAAAATATGAATCGATGCATGTAGATATTGCTATATTTAAAAACGTGACATTGGGGCACTCAAAATCTGCCCAGCAGTATTTGTTTTCCTAAACAAAAGACCGTTGGGGCTTTAAATATAACGCAATAAATCACCTGCTCCAATAAAAAATATGCTTTCAGCACAAAAACAAGCATCAGTCAGTCATTATTGGAAAATACATCACGTTGACAAATGTGTACACATTAAATTACACCGTTAAAAATATACTGTATTTTGCAATATAACAACAATTAATTAACAGTAATTAAAATGTGATTCCCGCGAAAAGGTCATTTCACTAACGTGACAAAATAGAGGGCTATAAACAAACATGTTTTCACAAATTTCCATACCGAAACCACCTTTTGCCCCGGAGTTTCAGGTGTTGCAAGGCTCTGTGCGTACGTAAAGATGTGGTTTGTGGGTGATGGAGTCCAACTGCAAACTTCAGTTCCGCTGTTTGTCTGATTAGAACTACATATCCCACCATGCACAATTTCTACTATTCAAGGCACACAGAAGTGTTGTACACTTGCTGACACTCCCCGAAGACTAAAAAGTTTGCTTTGAGGACCGAGTGGGAGACTACCATGTTCAAGGTGAGTGTGTTTTATGTTTTTAAAATACTTCTTTTAAGTGTTTTAAACCAAAAACATCACTTTAGTTTAATAAACCGTCGGACGTGTTTTCAAGTTGAAGAATAATTTAACAAATTGTGAGAGGGGGACTTGATGATATGGGTCAGCATGTTTTGGCGTTGTGTTATCCTTGGAAAGTAATTACATTTAATTTTGCGTTTTGTGAGAGAAATCCAAGGAAATAACGACTTAGTAATTTAAATCAAACTTCTGTGTTTTTGAATTGAAGATGACGTTTGCATGGTGCAAAAGACAAACAGGTGTGTTTTACTTCGTCAGCTAAATGGTTCAGCTTATGACGTCAAAGTTCCGCGAGAGCAAATCAAATGCATTATTTTAATTTGCTCTCGCGGTACTTTGATGTCATACGCCAATCGGTTTGGGCAGCGAGCGTGAAGCCGTACACACCTAAACAGGTGCATTGTGACGTGGCTGACGCGTGCGTGTCAAAGCGTGTTGATTTGAATAGAGTAGCACTCAGTCCGTCACCGCTAATAGAAAGCTTTGTATGACACTAATATTCAGACGAGACGGACCTGTTTTATGCATGTGTGGTTTTTTTTTTTCAAAACACACATTTAATGTGTCATTCATAGAGACAAGACAGACAGAGAGTTTACAAAAGTGCAATTCAGAGTTAAAAAAAAAACTTCTGGACATCGGTTTTAATTTTAAGAAAAATTGATTCAATCATGTTGAACTGGTGTACATAATTAAATTACGTAGATCCAACTTTTTTTTAAAGAAAAATCATGTTAATTCAATCATGTGCAACTGGAGATTTTTTAAGTGCAGAAAAACAACTTTAACAAATTCATGTTAAATATAAATAAAATTGACATTTATTATTAAAAGTTTGATTTCATGTTTGAGAAAGTGAACATCATTTTCTAATTTGGCAGATACTTTTTTCTAAAATGACTTACAGTGCATTCATTGTTTTTGTATGTGGGTTTCAGGGGAATTAAAGCCCCTGCTAACACAACGCTCTACCAATTCAGCTACAAAAACAACAATGTAGTGAAGCCAACAAGAAAAAGCTAACCTAAAAAAATAAGTCTTTAGGTACAAGATTAAAAATACTTTAAGTCTGAGCATCTTTGATATCGGAGGGAAGAGCATTCCGAAGTCTAGGAGTACATAAGAAAGCCCTGTCCCCAAATGTGTTTGTTGAACCAATAAACCAGCTTGTGAGGAGCGCAAGGTATGCTTAGAAGTGTATAAGTGTGTTAAAATGTTCATTTTGTTTCAATAGCTTTGACATTGGATGCAGACTGTTGTCATTAGGTCTTGAATATAAAAGATGGCAGCCGCAAGGGTAAAAGCACACAGCCGTGCGGGGACTCTGCTTCGGAGTAGATCAGAAGGGACGCTGATAGACCTAGATGAGAATGTGACCATCAACAACAACAGCCTTCATGGTAATTATGCTACAAGTTTTTACTTTTCATTTACATCTATTTAAAGCAGATGCTTTTATCTGACTTAGAAATAAGAAACTTGGAGCATTGGTCAATGAGCAACATTGAAGTTTACAAAGCCATGTTTTTTTAATGCAAATCTTGTTTTTTGTAGATTCATGTATGCAAATAATATATTTCATTTGTATAAGTAACTGTTGAATGCATTTGTTTATATGTTTCACTAATACATGTATTTTATTCTATATAATAGTGTAAATTATTACACAAACTGACTTATTGTCCTATTGTAAACAAAAAATGTGATGTTCTGTGGCATTTCAAATCTTTTCTTAGGGAGCTTTGCTCATCAGATTGATAAAATCTCTGAGTGGCATGCCTTACCGAAAGAAGGTGAAAAGCCGAAACAAACTACCAACCCCTTCTGGAATCAGCTGGCCCGATCCAATCCGTTCTTAAATGATATTGTCCACACGAGCACTTACGATTCTGGAGTTTCCATGCTGAAAGATGATCCCTTAAGAGTGTGCGATGATAACAACGATGACACTGTCAGCACATCCTCAGATGAAACAAATCTTATAGCGCCCAGACAAAGCGATTTAAATCGATCTGGAAGGTGGAGAAGTGCCTCAGACATTCTTGACAACCTTGAGAAAAAGGAAACCGTAAGGAAGAGACTCAACTCTCAAGGATCATTCCTCAAGCCTGATTTTGAGTGGCTGAAAAATGACAGGGAAGCTTACAAAATGGCTTGGCTTAGTCATAGACAACTGACCCGATCGTGCTTGGATCTCAGTCTAATGAAGCAAAGTCCTGGATGGGCCCAGACTCAAGCCACCGACATTCAAACCGTCTGCAGGATTGACCACCATGGAGGCTCTGTTAAGTTGCCAGAAACTGACATCACTGCTCACATTCCCCAGGGACACATCGCCCCAGGTGAGGTGCAAGAAATTGGCCTTAAAGTTCTCCACGATCCCCCAACAGGAATTAACAACAACTACACAACAACCCTAAGCCCTCTTTTAGAAGTCACCCTCAGCAACCTTAATGTTTCTGGTGGCATTTCCCTAGAGATGAGAATGGCTGCCAAAGTTAAAAATGACCCTACAAGTCACGTTATGACCTCATTTCTAGGTCTCATTTCTCAAAGAAAAGAAGGACCTTATCAGAAGTTAAAAGACTGTTACATATACAACGATATGTTACAAATGAAGCTCCTAGATTTGAAACCTCACATGTATGTCATTTCTGCTGCCGAGGCTACTGTTCTGGAGCCACCTGCTAAGTCAATATGGGATTACTTGGATCGCTACGTCACCGTGGCCGTCTACGGTCCCAAGCACATACACCCATCTCTCAAAGTGATGTTGGTCATCTCCTGCCACAATAATCTTCCTCCTAGGCTTCCGTTCTCTGACATGCATCGGGGTAACAAGAACCTTCCCCCTGTCGTCTTGGAGCTTTGGGGAAAGCATCAACTGAACCCACTTGGTCTTAAAGATCTTCACATAACCTCCAGAGTTTTCGATTTAAACTTCGAAGTGAAATCAGTGGATCAGAATAAAGTGGTCAAGCAGGAGCATCTTAAAGCTGGAAGAGAGCTGCATCTACCATTAGAGCTGGTCAAGGTGGGAGGAGGTGACATGAGTCCTTTCAAACTTAGCATTGAGGTAAAGGACCCAGAGAGTTTTGCTTTGGGAGACTTTTACGTTACCTCCCCCGATGCTGCCCCTCTGAGGTCAGACAAACATGCTCATAGGCGGTCGGAATGGCAGAGGGAAAAGACTCTTTCCATGCCCATTCCCGAAGAATCTATCCCGGAAATCCTTCCTCAGAAATTCCAAGACCGAACTGTGAATTTGCAGTGGTATGGGGTCGCGCTCAAATCAATTCTCAGACAACCAAGAGTCGAATATCTTCTGGAATACTTCAAAGGTGATACTGTTGCTTTGCTCTCTAAGGAAACCGTCAAATCTATAGGTCAGATGAAGGTTAAGGAGTGGTACATTGGCTTTCTTCGAGGAAGGATCGGCCTCGTGCACTGCAAGAACCTAAAGGTCATATCCAAGGATCAAGTCATTGACTTCACCGGAATCAAGCTCACCACATATGTTCTTTTGGACAATATGACATTTCCTTTTAAAAAACTGACATATATGTACTCCGCCATTCAAACGCTGGTCACAGAGCATGTCAAATGTTGGAGAAGCTTTGCCGAAGCTCTGGGTTACTCGGAAGTCTCAATTGATGCCATCTCCAGGAGACATGCTGAAACGGAGGCAGAGAAGGTAGCGTGTGTGCTGGAGAAGCTGAAGGAAGATTGTCACGCCGAAAAGATTAAGAAAAAGTTTCAGCATGAGCTCATTACTGTACGTAAGCTTGGCTTTGACATTCGTTTTGTTTACAAAGAGCAAAGAACTGTGTTCATTTTTTTGTGTGTTTCTCACAGGGATTGTTTAAGATGGATGCTCAAGGCCTAGTGGCCCATCTCATTCAAGATATAGTGATCTTGTCGACAGCAGTGGAGCTTGGAGTCCGATGGAGGGAACTCGCAGAGCGACTCGGAAAGCTCTCGAATGCCCAAGTTGCTGCGTATGAGGCTCCGCACAGAGGGAAAAATGGAGATGTTAGCACCCAGGTAAAATTAATTCTGCACTTTAAAAAAAAAAAGTAAAATAGTTGACTAAAACATTAAAATTACGTCATTATTTACATACCCCCATGTTGTTTCAAGAGTGTGTTCAGTTTATTATTCTTCGATCAGTTGTCACATCATCTTAATATCTAAACAGTACTATTCCAAATTGATCAACTGGTAGATAATTGTGTTATATGCACACAAGGTCATGGACTCCAACACACATACTGATAAAATGTAAAGCTTGTAAGTCACTTTAGATATAAGCGTTTATGATTAATCTCTTATAGTCCATGTGGAAGCCTGCATATGACTTCCTGTATGCCTGGAGTAAGCAGTACGGGGACGGCTACAGGGATATGATCCAGGACCTTCACCTCGCCCTCGATAAGATGAAGAGCCCAGTGACCAAGCAATGGAGACAGATCACTGGAGCTCTCATGACTGTCAACTGTATGGAGATCCTAAGGGCATCGGCCTTTCACCGAAATTAGAGGTGCACTCATGGACCACACACACTAACATATTGAGGTGAACCTGCTGAGTTCATCATCATTATAACTGCCTTAATATTTTTTTTTATGTGACAAAATATCCACCATTGATGGCATTTGCTCTTTAAAAACAAGTACTGAATTTTGTTACTGTACCTGTCTGTATTTTATACGTGTTGTGTTTTATAGGAGCGCAGGAATGGAGTAGTGTGAAAAAGTTTGTCTTAATGTTAACAAAGTCCTTAAATGCTTGTAAAAAATTGGAAGTCAGCAACACTATTTCATATTTGTAAACTAGGCAAAGGTCACTTGGTTTCTATGTCTTGTATTTTAGTTAAACTGTGTAACGAAACTTGTAAATGTCTGTATCTGTTTTAAGTCACGTGTGGATTATTTGATGCAAGTGTTACAGTTTGTGTATTTTGGCCCTTGTGGATTCGTTGTATCAGCCTGTTGATAGTTTTAGTATCAGAGGTTGTACCATTAAAGTAGGTTATCATCTAATATCTTGTTATTCTGAAGTATATTGCATAACACTGAAAATTTGTATTTATTTTTATATTCTGTGTGCGTCTAATTGTTATTTTAAGTATGCAACTACAGTGTTTAAAAGTCCATGTTTAATCTTCGAACTGTCTTTAAAAATATATTTTGTATTGCTGTATTTTTCACACAACTTTCTTTAAAAAAAACCTCTTGTTTGTAAAACTTAAAATAGCACCACTGATGTCATGAAGGAGCTCTATAATAAAGAGCGAAAATATCAATAAATATATATTGTGTAAAACTGAAGGTAACACTGCTTGACATTATGCCAGTTTCTGTCAACTTTTGTGTTGAAAGTACAGGCCACTGCATGGAGAGCTTTGTTGACATTGTGTACTTATTTAACCTGTGTGTTTACCTAAGCCCTATTAAGAGTTTCATTGTTCAGTGTCACCCGCAGCTCGGCTAAGCTGTACTGAATTATTTTTATGATGAAATTCAAACACGGAGTAGCAAAGCTATAAATGTGCTACAAGCATCTGTAGAGTTGAGCTTTAAAAGATAAATGCTTTGCCCTTAGCACTATAGTGTAATACTATGGTATTATCGTTGTTGCTTTCAAACAGGTTTCCTGAATGTTTTTTTAAAAGGGTTTTTATCCCTTATAACGCATATCATTGGTTAAACTAATGCTGCTGTGTTTTTCTTTTTGGGATGTTTTTGTGGTCTCAAATCGCATTTCGGTTTACGTATACAGTACAGTGTAGTTGTCCTTGTGCACTACCCTATACTGTCAGTAAATACATACTAGGGCTACAGTGTTAATACACTGATAAACTTGCTTGGACTTGGCATTGACGTGATGTTTGAATCTAAATGCATTCCAAATGATACAACTGATGGGTGTGCTGCTTTTCTCATACACTGCACCTTTGTGATATGACTGACAGTAACATATTGTAAGTATATGAACTACCAGATCACAATTATAACATTAACACAGAGTTGTTACATTTTTTTGTATTTGTTAAAGGGATAATTCAACCAAAAATACAAATTCTGCCATCATTTATTCACCCACAGGTTCTTTTAACCTGGATGAGTTTATTTTTAACACAAAAGAAGATATTTTGATAAATGATGATAAGCACGCAGTTTTTATGGCACCCATTGTCTTCCATAGAGTAAACTAATACTATGGAGTTCAATGGGTACCATCAACTGTGTGCTTACCATCATTTATCAAACTATCTTCTTTTGTGTTCAACATAATAAAGAAATGCCTAATTTTTTACATGATATTATCAATATTGTGTGAATGATGACAAAGGTATCTAATAAATGGGTATACCAGTGTTCACCTCAAGTTTGAGCATCACCTCTGTTTCTCCATACACAAATTTAAAATCCGTTTAAAGGACAAAACATCTTCTGCATTGATAAGATTAGAAACGTATAGGTCAAAAACCTTCATAAAGTATTTGCCTTAGCATAATATCTACAAAAAATATGTGGGACGCTGGCTTGTTAAAGCTGGGATAATGAGTCTTTTTTTAAAGTGAGCAATGAAAATCAGCCCCCAGCCAAACAACATACCAGAAACTAAATGTGCCGTGCCAAAATATTGCTGCTCTTTGAATTTCTTGCTGAGAAGCTTTACTCATTTTCTTTTGTTTTTAAACTATACAGTGATACGTCATATTGTCTGGTAGGTTATGAAATGGCATACCTCACAAAGCAGCTAAAGCATTCTCAAAGAATAGTTTGTTTGTTCTTCCTGCTGAAAGCAGATCAGTTGTGGCATCCACTGAGTAATAAAGCTAATTCTGCAAAGTCATTTGAAATAATAGAGTATTCTTTTGATATACTGTTGCTTCTTAAGCCAAATTTGTATTATATCTATCAGTACTAGAAGGGAAGCCAAACTGTACACAATGTACATTGATGCATAATTAGTGTTTAAATGCTGCTGGTACTTAAAGCAGCAACACATAAGCATCTATCCAAATTTTTTTACTTTGACCCATTAATTGCTTAAACGGTGAAACAGCAGACCATTCAACAGTTGATGTCACTTATTGTTCCCCAAATTGTACACCATGAGTGCCCTTTCAAAGGGTGACTGAATGCTTTGCAGTATCATATGTAGGCATAGGGTGGTATAAGATTCTGGCGGTATGATAACCTTTAGGGCTCCCTTCCAAAAGATATTTGAATATCTCAATGGGACATCACCTGGTAAAATAAAGGGTACATTTAGTTAAAATAATAAATGTAAATGTCTTTTTATTCACTTGGGAATGAACACTTTTTGTGCTAACTGAGCATGTTTGCTGATATAATGCAATAAAACAAAGGCTTAAACTTTATAGAAAATGTTTAAATATAAAAGTTGACTCGGCAGTTTGTGTGTTTTTGGATTTCCAAGTATAAAGAGCAAACTGCAGGACACCACAATGCCTGTGAAACCACACATTAATGGGAAAGAATAGGGTAATGAGTGGAAAACATGCTGGCTTCATACTTTAGCGGCACAAACAGGGAAAACAACAGACTTCACATTGCACAGACTTTTTATCATTTTTGCTATGTCTTTTTTTCTGGGGACCCCTTAGAACCTTCTGGGGTGACCCCAGTTAGAAAACCGCTGGACTTAAGAACATTTTTCCACTAGTAAGACAATTTTGTAAAGCAGAAAGGTTCAAGGTTCTTTATGGCACCAGCCAAGAATAGCACCTTTATCTTTAAGAATGTACTTATTTTCTATTTCTACTTTTTTTGCTTGACCGGTTATAGAACTACAGTGAAAGGATTTAACACATTTCTACTGAAGGTTTTTCAGGCTGATAGATCTTCTCCTATGCTGCTGATCTCAGTGAGAGACTCAGTGAATGAATGCCTGGAGGTTTAGCGGCACAAGTGGCCGTTCTCAGTCTTATCAGAGCCTCTTTTTTCCTGAGCACTGAAGCACATTAAACTGAGTTAAATGGGATGTGATGGCTTTTGTTGCAGGACCCAGTCGCATATCACACAGATCGGAGCACAACAGTGCGGATAATCGGCTACTGTATGTATCTGGAGTTTGTTTATGTAATACAGCAGTTGAGAGCTAAAAATAGACCCCTCTACACAGTTCAGAGTCAGATTTATTTTCTTGAATTATTGTATTGGCTCTAAAATATATAATCATCTATTATTTTGTGAAGATTTAAAACGGGGTTGTTATCATATCTCCAAAGTGACAAGTTTGCCCTTCACTGTTTGTCAGACAGAAACAATTTGTTGTAAAAGCAAAGCTATCCCGCCTCTTTTTTGTGTTTGTGGTTTGTGTGTTAAGGGTCATGTAGTCATGTGACCTGCATGGCCACATCACAAACTCTCCAACTGCTTATAAGACCTCTGAGATCAATGTGCATTTATACAAAGTAAACAACAAGAGCATCACAGATTAGTCGAAAAATGAGTAAAATGTTATATTTCCCAAAATGCACAAATAAAGGAAACCCAAATTAAAGGAAAAACATTCAACAAAACATTGAGTGACTGGCTGCTTGGAGAGGTGAGAGAGGGAATCTTTGCATTTAATTTTTTTCTCCCAGTCTGAGGAATGATGACCTGAAGAGCATGTGCACCAAGCGAGCGCATATGGGACTCGGAGTATCCAGCATCACTCTGGGTGTGCTAGGCATCAGGAGAGCCTTTTGGGTTCAGAGGAGCAAAACATCTTACTCCACACCAATATGGAGTGGTGTGTGTGTAAGTATCTTTTATTTCATGTTTTTCGAGTCCTGCAGGAGGTTTATATGACCATTTATTTTTAAATAGCCATGAATGTTATAGTATATAATATATATATATATATATATATATATATATATATGATTAATTATGCATAACGTAGAAAATAAATCAGTAACACTTTACAATAAGGTTGTATTTGTTTACATTAGTAAAAGCATTAGCTATTATGAATTAACATTTTTAAGGAATTATTAATAACACTTTGTTAATGCCAATACAATTGTTCATGTTAGTTCATTGTGGATCAACTAATGTTTACAATTACAACATTTTTTATTTTAGCAATGTTTTAGTAAATGCTAAAATTAACATGAACTAAGCTTATTAAATGCTGTAGAAGTATTGTTAATTGTTAGTTCATGTTAGCTAATGCATTAACAAATACAACCTTATTGTAAAGTGATACCTATCTTATAACAATCCATGTTCATGTAAGAATCCACTACAACTTATATGAGCCATTATCTTCTTTGCTTATTTTCTGAGCATGTGTATTTATGTTTAATTTTATATCATGTACATTGATTAAAAAACTTGGTCATGTAAAGAAAATCTGAAACGTTTTTAATTAGTTTAGCATATGGCATGTACACATTACATGTACATATACACACGACAATTCAATTTTTGATTTGATTTAGCACAGATCTTTCTTTAACAGTTTCTCATATGTGGAGTTTGTGGGATACTGTGTGCCAAAAAGAGAACTTGACTTACTGTGTAAGTATAAGTGACATTATAAATATTTCTTATCTAATCCATACACACCTTTATAGAGATATCAGCACTTATAACACCTATTTAATCCCACTCCACAGATGATCCTGTTTCCCGCCTGCTGCATCTGTGGACTTATTGGGGGAATTCTCAATGTCCAGTTTGTGCGTACGATGGTGAAACGCATAAATAATCTGCACTCTCTGCATCTGGCCTGCCTCTGTCTAGCGGGCATCTTGGGTTGTACCCTCTCCACCTGGCTTACATGCAGGCTGTGAACAGAAAAGACTGTTTCTGGAAAGGGATCTGTCTTTGCATCATTCAGTGGAGATGAATGAAAAGTTGAAGTCACCGTGTGGTAGTCTATAGTTGGCTTAGTGTAGGAACTTTGAACTTTTATGGTAATAGCTTTAATTGGATTTGGTTTGTAGAAACAAATCTAGTTTTTGTTAAGTCATGGCAATTCAGATCAATTCCAATGTTTCAGGGAGGTGTTGTGTAAAAATAAATCCTGGAATGATGAGTCATTTGTGTTTGTGGTAGAAGTTCAGTTTTGTTTAGTGATATACATGTGGTAAAGTCAGTCTACCTTTTTCCTGGTTTTGTGAGGCACACATTAACACATACATTTACATATTTCATCAGCAGTATCGTAGGTTTCGTTGAAGCTTTAAAAGGTTTTTATTTTATTTTTTTTGGTGATACTGTATGTAAAAAGCACATCAATAAGCAGATAATCAGCCAATGTATCTGTAGTTTGTGTTTATGTAGGTTAAGGTTGAACGCTGAAAACAGACACATAACTAAAATATTTCGGAATCAGATTTTCAATACAACAGCGACATCTTCTGGTGAAATGTGTCAGCACCGCTGCAACAGCACAAATGTAATACGTTTACATTTGATGGTTGTATTTGAAATAAGAGCAACACATGGACAAGAAGCAAAAAAATATTAAAGCATTATATTGTATTATACTCTGTTTGTTTTGTTTTTAGCCACAGTTTCATGATGAACTCTATCCAAGATATTTATAGTACAGTGGCGGCTGGTGCTAAAAAATTATCAGGTGAAAATGCTGAAAATGTTACTGTTTAATTCAACTGTTAAAGCATGAAATACATTTACTATAAAGCTGTGAATTTCAGTAATGTGGGTCTATTATCAGTAATGAACTAATCAAGATAATCATTTAAACACACACACACACACACACACAGAGCAGAGGTTGCGTTGTACTTTTTCAATGTCCGTCATTTTTTGACAAACAGCATTGTAAAAATTCTGTCATAGTCATTTATTATCCATCATTTCATGTTTTAAAGGAAAACACTACAGTTTTTAAATATTTTAGTATGTTCTTACCTCAACTTAGATGAATTAATACATCCCTATCTTTTTTCAATGTGTGCACTTAATCTTTGTGCAGCGTGTCGTGAATGTTTTAGCATTTAGCCTAGCCCCATTCATTCCTTAGGATCCAAACATGGATGAATTTAGAAGCCACCAAACACTTTCATGTTTTCCCTATTTAAAGACTGTTACATGAGTAGTTACACAAGTAAGTATGGTTGCACAAAATAAAAAAATGAGAACTATACTGTATAGCGGAAGGGCACTTAGTTTGCAGCACTTCGACCTCGGGCCCAGTAATATCGAGGGAAGTTTGAGCGTGAGGGGGAGTAGTCAGGAGTGATGATGTCACTGCGCGCCAAGGTCAAAGTGCTGCAAACTAAGTTTACATGTTTAACATCACATGCAGCATATGAATGAATCCTTTTTTCTCGCAGTGACAGTGGAGGCGATAAAATGCGACCTTTGTGCTGAACAGGCAAATGAAGAAATCAAAATCACAAAATACTATTGTGATAAAAATTGCAACAAATGTCTAAAAATCTGAATTGAACTAAACTCATGACACAGTGTATCTGAAACCATCTTGCGTAATAAACGCGTAAAAGGGCAGATAAATGCAGACTCTATTGTCATTAGATTTTGTGCCTTTACCTCAGACAGACAACGTCTTGTTGCAGTTTTACTTTTGTTCTGGCGAATGATCTCGCACTCTTTTATTACTCTGCAGTGTTTAACTTCAGCAACGCTGCGCAGACCTATCAGTGTAAAACATCAAAGTATCGCGAGAGAGTTAAATACCATGACTAGAAATTACATTTAGACAAGTTGAAAAATGCAATCTGTCAAAATGACTTGAAATTTGTCCTGTTTCATGCTAAAAATATTCTATATTATGTCAAAACGCAACCTCTGACACACACAGTAAAGTTGCCTAATCACAGGCCAGTGCATTTCTTTTTGCTTTAATAGTGCAGCACAAGCACGTTTTCCCTCTCTGGGTGCTCTTGTAAACAAGGAAAGCAACAAAGTCGACCAAACCATGGAAAATCCCGGAATTTAACTGAGCTCTGGCTTTCATTATGTCCATGCGCCATAATCAATTTTTGTTGAGTCTGTGTCAACACGACTTTGTCAAGCCTGTGTCAACACGACTTTATCAAGTCTGTGTAAACATGACTTTGTTGAGTCTGTGTCAACACGACAACATGACTTTGTCAAGTCGGTGTAAACACGAATTCGGTGTCAACACGACAGCACGACTTTGTCAAGTTGGTGTCAACACGACAACATGACTTTGTTAAGTTTGTGTCAAACGACTTTGTCAAATTTGTGTCAACACGACAACATGACTTTGTCAAGTTTGTGTCAAACGACTTTGTCAAGCCTGTGTCAACACGACTTTGTAAAGTCTGTGTCAACACATATTGTCAAGTCTGTGTCAACACGGCTTTGTCAAGTCTCTGTCAACACGACTTTATCAAATCTGTGTCAACATGACTTTGTCAAGTCGGTGTTAACACGACAACATGACTTTGTCAAGTTTGTGTCAAACGACTTTGTCAAATTTGTGTCAACACGACAACATGACTTTGTCAAGTTTGTGTCAAACGACTTTGTCAAATTTGTGTCAACACGACAACATGACTTTGTCAAGTTTGTGTCAAACGACTTTGTCAAGCCTGTGTCAACACGACTTTGTAAAGTCTGTGTCAACACATATTGTCAAGTCTGTGTCAACACGGCTTTGTCAAGTCTCTGTCAACACGACTTTATAAAGTCTGTGTCAACATGACTTTGTCAAGTCGGTGTTAACACGACAACACGACTTTTTCAAGTTAGTGTCAACACGACAACACGACTTTGTCAAGTTGGTGTCAACATGACTTTGTCAAGTCGGTGTCAACACGACAACACTCAAGTCGGTGTCAACACGACAACACTCAAGTCGGTGTCAATATGACTTTGTCAAGTTGGTGTCAACACAACTTTGTCAAACCTGTGTCAACATGACTTTGTCAAATCTTTGTCAACACGACAACACTCAAGTCGGTGTCAATATGACTTTGTCAAGTCGGTGTCAACAAGACTTTGTTAAGCCTGTGTCAACACGACTTTGTCAAGCCTGTGTCAACACGACTTTGTCAAGTCTGTGTCAACACATATTGTCAAGTCTGTGTCAACACGGCTTTGTCAAGTCTGTGTCAACACGGCTTTGTCAAGTCTGTGTCAACACATATTGTCAAGTCTGTGTCAACACGACTTTGTCAAGTCTGTGTCAACACATATTGTCAAGTCTGTGTCAACACGGCTTTATCAAGTCTGTGTCAACATGACTTTGTCAAGTCTGTGTCAACACATATTGTCAAGTCTGTGTCAACACGACTTTGTCAAGTCTGTGTCAACACGGCTTTGTCAAGTCTCTGTCAACATGACTTTATCAAGTCTGTGTCAACACGACTTTGTCTAGCCTGTGTCAACACGACTTTGTCAAGTCTGTGTCAACACATATTTTCAAGTCTGTGTCAACACGACTTTGTCAAGCCTGTGTCAACACGACTTTGTCAAGCCTGTGTCAACACGACTTTGTCAAGCCTGTGTCAACACGACTTTATCAAGTCTGTGTCAACACATATTGTCAAGTCGGTGTCAACACGGCTTTGTCAAGTCTCTGTCAACATGACTTTATCAAGTCTGTGTCAACACATATTGTCAAGTCTGTGTCAACACGGCTTTGTCAAGTTGGTGTCAACACGACAACACGACTTTTTCAAGTTAGTGTCAACACGACAACACGACTTTGTCAAGTCGGTGTCAACACAACAACAGGACTTTGTCAAGTCGGTGTCAACACATCAACACGACTTTGTCAAGTCGGTGTCAACACAACAACAGGACTTTGTCAAGTCGGTGTCAACACGTCAACATGACTTTGTCAAGTCGGTGTCAACACGACTTTGTCAAGTCGGTGTCAACACGACTTTGTCAAGTCGGTGTCAATACATATTTTCAAGTCTGTGTCAACACGACTTTGTCAAGTCTGTGTCAACACGGCTTTGTCAATTCTCTGTCAACACGACTTTATCAAGTCTGTGTCAACATGACTTTGTCAAGTCGGTGTCAACATGACAACACGACTTTTTCAAGTTAGTGTCAACACGACAACACGACTTTATCAAGTCGGTGTCAATATGACTTTGTCAAGTCGGTGTCAACACGACTTTGTCAAGTTGGTGTCAACATGACTTTGTCAAGTCAGTGTCAACACAACAACAGGACTTTGTCAAGTCGGTGTCAACACGACTTTGTCAAGCCTGTGTCAACACGACTTTGTCAAGCCTGTGTCAACGCGACTTTGTCAAGCTGGTGTCAACACGACTTTGTCAAGCCGGTGTCAACACGACTTTGTCAAGCCTGTGTCAACACGACTTTGTCAAGCCTGTGTCAACACGACTTTGTCAAGCCTGTGTCAACACGACTTTGTCAAACCTGTTTTAACCCTCTAGGCGCCACAGTCGACTTTTGTCGACAAGATGCGTCACTGAATGTAACTGCCGATTTTGTCACATAGGGTGTCAAATTTCGTTCATCCGCCCCCTCCACTAGATGGCAGACATGTCATACTTTATACCGGACTCAGAAAAACATCATGCTTTTATACAAACTCTTAGAGCAAGAGCGCATTGAAGTGCGCAACAGCATAGCTAGTGTGCAAGTGAGTCATTTTATCAGAGCGATAACCTCAGCGAGTTTTTTCAATACATGATCATATAATATCATCAAAAAAGCTTACCTGCAATGAAGTGTTGGGTCTTATATTCGCTGACAATGATTCTGAAGGGGATTATCTGCCTTCAGAAGATGCTGGTGATTCATTTAGTGACCACGATTCAAATGCGCCCCTGCTTTGCAATCGTGCAGCTGGCAAAGTGAAAGTGTAGCTATACACCAAGCACATGATGAATCCTTTGCCCAATGTCAGTGGTGGGAATGTTACACGGGGTCGGAGATTTCATCGGGTTAGCAAGCGTGTTACAGGTGTGGGGAATGAGGCTGGAGGTAATATGCGCGTCCAGTCTTTTTACCGTGCAAGCAATGTAGAGCGAGCTGCGTCTTCCCGAGCGGGCCCTGGGAGTCTGTCGGGCGAGCGGCCGACTTCCAGTGCTCCGTCCCGTGCACCTCATCACAATCACGGCGACAGTAAAGGCAATAGTCCCAGCTGTGCAAATTCTCTCCACTCGGGGCGCATGCGAGGCAGATCTGGCCATGCGGCTCGTAGCAGGAGCAGAGGCGGTGTTACACGGGGCAGAGGAGGAGCCATTATGCATAACGTTAGTCTATCGACGCGCAGATCAGTTTGTTTACTACTTACAATTTACCTGAGCACTCAGTATTGTGCAATATAGCATACAGAAGGTTAGGGACATTTATGGGGGAAAGAAGTGCTGCATTTTATCATTCAAACATGTGACTTTTCATGAAAATTCAAGATGGCTGCCACATATGACGTCATAATATGCAAATTTAATGGGACATTTAATTCCCCTCCATAAAGTGTGTCATCCTTAATATTTCTCTAATTTACATAAAGTCTCTATCTCTTATCACGTTTAAGATATAGCCTTTTGAAAGTAACATGTCAAAATTAAACGTTTTAGGAAAAAACCTCTGGCGCCTAAAGGGTTAACACGACGTTGTCAAACCTGTTTCAACACGACGTTGTCAAGCCTGTGTCAACACATATTTTCAAGTCTGTTTCAACACGACTTTGTCAAACCTGTTTCAACACGACTTTGTCAAGCCGGTGTCAACAAGACTTTGTCAAGTAGGTGTCAACAAGACTTTGTCAAGCCTGTGTCAACACGACTTTGTCAAGCCTGTGTCAACACGACTTTGTCAAGCCTGTGTCAACACGACTTTGTCAAGCCGGTGTCAACACGACTTTGTCAAGCCTGTTTCAACACGACTTTGTCAAGGCTGTGTCAACACGACTTTGTCAAGTCTGTGTCAACACATATTTTCAAGTCTGTGTCAACACGACTTTGTCAAACCTGTTTCAACACGACTTTGTCAAGCCTGTGTCAACACGACTTTGTCAAACCTGTTTCAACACGACTTTGTCAAGCCTGTGTCAACACGACTTTGTCAAACCTGTTTCAACACGACGTTGTCAAGCCTGTGTCAACACATATTTACAAGTCTGTGTCAACACGACTTTGTCAAACCTGTTTCAACACGACTTTGTCAAGCCTGTGTCAACACGACTTTGTCAAGCCTGTGTCAACACGACTTTGTCAAGCCTGCGTCAACACGACTTTGTCAAGCCTGCGTCAACACGACTTTGTCAAGCCTGTGTCAACAAGACTTTGTCAAGCCTGTGTCAACACGACTTTGTCAAGCCTGTTTCAACACGACTTTGTCAAGCCTGTGTCAACACGACTTTGTCAAGCCTGTGTCAACACGACTTTGTCAAGCCTGTGTCAACACGACTTTGTCAAGCCTGTGTCAACACGACTTTGTCAAGCCTGTGTCAACACGACTAAGTCGCTGTCAAGACATCAACAGGACTTTGTCAAGTCGGTGTCAACAGGACTTTGTCAAGTCGGTGTCAACACAACTTTGTCAAACCTGTGTCAACAAGACAAAACGACTTTGTCAAGACTGTGTCAACAAGACTGTTTCAAACCTGTGTCAAGTCGACTCACGCAGTGTGATTATCGTGCTATATATACGCCAAATTCCAATTTTGCGAGCATATGATATGGTCCTTCCTGAAATTAGGTGTATGTATAGGGTGGCCATCCGTGCCAGTTCCGCCAGACATGTCCCGAACATGTTTTCAAGTGCGTTCTCCGGAAGTCGCGTTGCTCGAACCCATACGTTATCAAGGTTTTCACATTTCAGTTCACAAGTTCGCCTGTCCATTCAATCTTAAATGAACAAATGGTAAAACGACAATGGCTTCCTGTCCGAGGAGGGAACTCGAGCCCGAGACGTGGCTCGAGCTCGGAGTTTAAAAGAAAACCCCCCCGGAGCTGAGTAGAGGGAGATATATCATTAATATGGAGGAGAAGGGGAGGAGGAGGGTTGCCGAAAAGAAATTTGTCAAGGGAATAACACGCAGTTTGCAGCTTATATAGTACGTATGCCTACGTAATGATGATTGACGGGACTGAATGTTTAAGCTCCTCCCGAAACTACGTTTACAACTTCAATTAAAATACATTACAAAATTAAGATTTATTTCTTAACTCTTTCCCCGCCAGCGTTTTAAAAAAAAGTTGCCAGCCAGCGCCAGCATTTTTCATGATTTTCACAAAAGTTTAATGCTTTCCAGAAAATGTTCTTCTTTAAATATATAAACAAACAATATATCAAATAAAAGAACAGACCCTCTGCAATAAAAAAAATGTTTCATCCTACCTTCATTAGTTCTCTTTTTATCACCTCTCAAATATGGGTAGGTTTCTTCAAAAACACCCAATTTTGAGCAAAAAGCTGAGATAATTTTCTTTTAATTTACTTTTGATAGAGATCAGATGCAGAGTGATCTTTAAAATATTCACAGAGTTCTTTCTCTTTCACGTGAGGCGCAACTTCCAGGTTGTATGTAGCGGTTGCTTTTCTGAAATTGAATCCAAAATATTAAACCTTGATGACGTATGCTGTCGACCTCCGGAGAACGCACCGGAAAACATGTTCGGCACGAATGGCCACCCTACGTATGTATTGCACAATAATCAAACTGCGTGTTATGTGTATGCATTTGATGAGAATGACTGACGCCTCACCGGATCAAAAGTGTGAAAATACGCACATACATAACAGCAGACCAGCCACTTTTTAGTGTTTGTTCCTCCTTCGAAATGTAATCAATGTATGCAAATCTCATCCACGGGTCAGCTTGTACAGTCTAAATGTTGCTCACTGCCCAGCTCCATGCACAGAGACACCAGACGCACATTTCACCGTGACAGCAAGACCCGGTATCGTGGGTCATAGGCCTACAAGCGACACAGTAGCCTATCTGTACAGATGTGAAACTAAGATTAATCCAAACAGTTGCTAGGTTTGTCTAAATGGGTCTAAATGTTGTAGATGTAGCAATTAAGTAGCTATGTTGCCAACACAGCAGCTGAGTTGTCAACATTGCTTCAGCCAATCCCCTTTTTCTGAGCAAGTAAACCCCACCCACTGATTAACATTGAATTTGTATACAAGTTGAAAATGAAAACGAAAATGAAAAGAAAATCAAAACCAACAAATAAAAGAAACATAAAATTAAAACTGAACTTTACATTTTTATTTTGTCCCTATTATTGCTTGGTCATGAATAAAAAGCCTTTAAAAAAATGTATTTACAGATTCCTTTTCATGTTTGCATTTTTTTAATATTGGCAGTCTTGCTTCAAGATTGTATGATAAATGAAATGTCAAATCATCAATTTTATTTTATTTTTCAATTTGGCCGGAATGATGCTTCATCACATTGAAAATGAACTAATTTAATTTAATGTTTAAATTTTTATTTTGCATTTCATTTTCAAATTTGGGACACATTTTGCTTTTAATTTTTTTCTTTTATAATTTAATTTAATTCATTAAATTAAAAAAGACCAAAAATATCTTCCATACAAAAATACCTTCCAGAGTGCACAGAAATTTTGAGAGACATTGAACCAAACCAAACAAAAAATGGCACTACACTGGAGGGGGGGTGGTACTATTAATATGGTTTTAATAAAATGTGTTTAAAGTTGTTATATATAGATGAATAATGTTAGCATTGACAAGTGATTGAAATGTTATTAAGATAAATATACTTACTAGCCAAAATTAAAGTGTGACAATTTGTCATACTGCTAAATATTATTCTACCTGCTGGCTTGCTGGAGTGTTTTGTGAAGGGTTTGTTTGTTTGTCTGTCCAAAATGTATGCCATCAACAGCAAATTTGGTGTTAATTAAATATTTATAAGATCGGGTAGCCTACATTAATTTGATTAGACAAGCATTGTAATTTTAAGTGTGGATTATTATTGTTATTTATTGTTATTTGCTTGCTAAGTGGTTAGCACTTTTAGAAGACTGAGAGCAAATCATTACATTAACAGACAACCACTAGTAATTCAGCGGGTAATGTAATGAATCTAACTTAACTTACTTGTTAATGCAACGGACTTCGGCAACTGTCGTCTACACTTCTCCAGATTGTGAAAGAGATGCTGTGCGGAGCGGTCTGGAAAACACGAAGTGGATTATCGGAATCAGTTGATCGTTAGCGGAGGGGTAAAACCACACTTTGAGCGGGATTGGCAGTTGAGCCACCTGACTGTTCCTCTCCTTACAATAAAATAACCCATCAAAGTGGAAACTGAGAGCGCGGGCGTTCTATGTGACGCTTTACATTCTAAAATCCATTATGTGGGACGGTGAAATTTCAAATGTGAAGCCGGCCGAACCCTTTGACCTAATTGTCTTTAAGTACCCTACTTTAATATTTCCATAATAGGTGTTTAGATGTTTACATCTAAAGGCATTTATTTTTTTATCCGTTTTAAAGTTTTATGAATATAATTTTGCATTGTTGATATTATTATTACCTGTTATTGGACCTTCATTTCGTTGTTTTCGTTTATTGGTAAATAAAATCAATCTGTCCATTTTCCAGTTCTCAGTTTTTAAATATTATAGTGTTGTGTAATCGTCACATGCCATCCAGATTAAACAAGTAAAATATATTTGTTATTTATTAAGGGTTTGATTTACATTTGATTCGATGTTATATATATATATATATTCTGAATATTTATGTTATATCAATCTGCGCGACCCCGTCGTTGACTTTCTTTGATGACGTTTGCAGGCCGTTCCAAATGAGCGGTTATTGTGCGTGAAGTCCACTTCAACTGATATACTGTGCTCAGGGAGTAGGGAGCAGTGAACACTCCGTAGGGACCCTGTCAAATGGAACGCACCTCCAGTTTGCCAAGTTTGGGCGGCGCGAGCAGACAGCGGGAGGTTTAGGTTAGTTGACTATTAGCTCATAATGGCAAATGGTAGTAGTTAACAAAATGGTTTACGGAAACCCCATGGCTTTGCGAAATCAGGTTGCAGTATGTATATGGCAAATTATAAATTATGTAGGAGCGATTTTCTGTAAGCCATGGTGGAGTTTACACAGACCCATCGGCGGAACGACGACAGCAAAGGACCCAAAGTGCGACTCACCGAGAATGGCCTCGTCCGCCAAAACATCACCAGAGGCTGGCTGATATGGTAGGCTAACGTTACAGTCAAATGTCGAAAAGATGTTCTCAAAACTTTTCTCAGATAAATATCATGTAACGTTAAAACCTGTGTGTGTGTGTGTGTGTGTGTGTGTGTGTGTGTGCGTGCGTGCGTGCGTGCGTGCGTATGTGAAAACATAACATTTCTACATTTACTTTAACATTTAATACCATTTCTGCTGTCTACATTATTAATATTTCTACATGCATGTGTACATTATATCAGTTATTGTGTTTATTAAAATTTGAATATATCAAGCCCATAATATTCATTACACGACAGATGAGTGAGGCCAAGGAAGGCTCAGTTCACACAATCTTCATTCCCAAAAGTTGTTTATTACAAAGGTACGACGCAGCGTGGCATGAGTGGCGTATACAAAAAAGTGCAAAAACAGAGAAGAAAATGATCAACTACAAAAACATTTACATAGCAAGGGCACTCAAATTAGTGCAAACTTTGTCGGTACCTCAACAAAGAAAAATGCTTTATGCAGCAAAAGCCAAGCATAACCCACAACCCTCCGTTTATAGGTGTATTGCCCAGACTGACTTAAATAACCTAGGAAATCTCACTAATTGATGAGCCCTACCAAAGTCAGGGATCACTGTAGTACCACTTTACACATAGCCTACGTATACATAACATGCCGAAATAGACACCAAAATAAATAAATTGCAATCTCTAAAGACCCAACATTGGGAGTAAAATATACTGCTTTAAAGGTGACATAGAATGATTGAACGGGGTATTTATCCTTGTTCTGTGATGTGACATGTAGGGCTGTCACTTTTGAGAAAAATCAAATTCGAACGGATTTCGAATATCATGCAATGTATCCGAATATATTCGAATATCTAGGCGCCCCCCCCCCCCACGCGCATCAAAAAAAAAACACCGTAATGGAGATTCAATCACAAAATTATTAACAGTGACAGTCATAAACAGTTGTCTGGATTACTTTTTTACTTAATGTTTGAAACAGCAGGTTATCAACTTATGAATAACAAACTAATATATATATATAAAAAGATTCAGAACAGTTACAAACAATAACGTGACAACTTAAATAGCAGCAGGAGTATACGTTATAGGCAGACGCAAACGGAATTCGCGCCCGCAGATTTCGGCAAAAAAACTCCGCGGATTTAATGCCCGTCATTGACAAGCACACATATTCCGCGCTTGAGCGTGTTTGTGACCAGAACTGTCATTGACAACAAGCACACATACATACCTATCCAGTTTCATACATACCTATTCAGTTTGTGAGCCGTCATTCAGAAGTACATTAACCCTGCGCGTGCTGTTTGCTTGCCCGTTTTCAATGATAGCGAGCACAAACTCTTTGATACTTGAGATGAAATTAAACTTACCGCTTTAAGCAGATCTCACTTGTCGTCAATGTGACGCGCAACAGTCAGCACATGATCATTTCACATCCGTTTACAAGACAAATGCTGTTGTTGTTTAATATAAAGTTTACATTGCGTTGTAAAAATTATGAAATTATCTTCATACATGCTAATTTCATAATGCGAACGTATTAATACAAGCTTTTTATTCTGCTATAATATTTAACACTATAAACAATATGTCATTTTATATACAAACTATAATTCTATCTTGACATGCACATGAGGTTCATTTTGGTCCCATTTGATTCCCTCTCTTGCGCACAGTTGCCTTCGTCGGTCTCACTCTCAGCCTCCTTCCTATTACGAGGTGTTACTGTAAAAAAAGCGCTACACATGGCATTTAAAAAACCGGATGGTTTATTTAAAGTTCGAATACGGATATTTCACGTCATGTTCGAATGCATATTCAAATATCGAATAAAAAGTGACAGCCGTAGTGACATGTAGACAAAAAATGTTTTGTTTGGGTTTGTAATGCCTTAGAAGCTTCCTAAATACCTCTCTCAGATAGCTCTATTAGGGTGGGGGATTTTAAACAAGTGGTTTTACACCTATTTGGCTCCCCCTACTGGCTTAACTTGCAATCTCATTACTGATTGGCTGACTTTGCTGCCACTCAAAAAATGTAGCCAATTATTTTAAAGTGGAGGGGCAGTGAGATGCCTGTGATGTCATAAGCATTAGTTTTTCAGAATGGGCCGTTTTCTGGCTGTGTTTCAATATACATTATTGAGAACTATTGCAGGTACTCAGCTTAGCATTGATCAATAATATGTGCACCTATTAATGAACAACACATAGCATACAGGATGTGGACAGCATGTACTCAAATTGAATTTAAAGGTGCAGTGTGTAAATTTTAGGAGGATCTTTTGACAGAACTGCAATATAATATACATAACTATATTTGCATTGGTGTGTAAAGACCCTACATAATGAAATGTTATGTTTTTATTACCTTAGAATGAGCCGTTTTTATCTACATACACTGCGGGTCCCCTTACATGGAAGTTGCCATTTTACGCCACCATGTGTCTACAGTTGCCCTAAATGGACAAACCGCTCTACAGAATGCATTTCTGATGACAACAGAAATATACAACAGCATTTATTAATCTTAGTTCATATTAATTTAAAAATTTACTAATACATTTTCAAAATCAAAAGATGTATCGGTTAATCCACCATGATCTAGAATGAATAACTGCATTGGCTTAAACAAAACAAACATTTACAAAGACAAATTTATTGTCTTACTGAGAAGGGGTCTATTGAGGTCTAGACTGTGACTGGGCTATTGCAAAATTCTGATGGCTTTCTTTTGTCAGCCATTTTATGTTGGATTTACTGGTGTGTTTGGGTTTATTATTCTGTTACATAATTCAATTTCGAACAAGCTTTAGGTGTTGGCTCATATTTGAGTCAAGAATACTTTGGCATACAGAATTTGCATGGTCGAAGGAAGCCAATGTGTCTGAAATTGCCCCCTAATGCACTATTTATAGGAAGTCCTCTGTAGTGGTGTTCAAAATCATTGTTGATTTTATTGAGTGGACTTTGTTTTGTCTTGTATGACCATTGTTTTAGATGTTGTGTGGTTTGTTTGGATGCAACCTGCAAACCTAAGGTGATGATTTTGATCTTGCAGCTCTTTCTGTCTGGGCTATTTAGGGGTCAGGATTTCTTGCAGCTCTTTAGTAAAGGTTTACTTATGTAAAAGAAACATTGTAACCAAAGCTTTAATATATAATCAAATTATTATGAACAATATTAAACATTAAGATTGATAAGATTTATTCCTCTCTTTATGTTTGTGCCAGTAATCGAACAGACCTTCAGTACTGCATAGAGGAGCCAACATCAACAGTTCTCCTGTCACTTTAACATCGTCATCTCTTGGTAGGCAATGGCCTTCTTTACTTTCCTTCCTAACCTTATCGTCTTTCATCCTCTCCTTGTCATCTCAGTTTACTCTTTTGTTTTTGTTACCACTGCCTTCTCAGAACTCTCAAATGTTCAGCAAAAGTCAGAGCATAACAGTGAGATCATTGGTGAGGGGAACACCATGGGCCAGTCCAGCTCTCTGTCGGCCAGCAGATACAGACCCATACAGGGACTCCATCTTTACCTGGCTGCTTAAAGACAGACTGGGCGGCAACTCTTAAGACCATCATGATCGCAAGTCAGTCAAAACAATTTTTACTTTTGTAATCCTGCATCAACTGCTGTAGTAATTGATTTTAAGAGTTATTAATAATCAAATCCAAGTTCCACATTATGTTTAGACTAAACAAAGTCATCAGAACTGATTAATGCAGGTTCACAACAGTTTCCAATATATGATAATAAATAAATGATATATGTGAACATGGACATCAAAACCAGCCATTAGTAGCATGGATATATTTGAAGAGTTTGATTTCAAAACGAGAAAACTTAGTTTTTTCAGTTTTTCAAAAATCTTGTTTTTTGATTGTGCATTCCAATTAATATTAATCAAACTGCAGTTGTAGTTTATAATAAAAATGTTTTTGACCAATTTTGTTTGACCAATCCAGTTTTTGAAGAGTTATCTCATTTGTAACCAAACTCTTCATTTGTAGCAATATGATACATTGTATGGGTCAAAATTATAGATCATTAGGATATTAGGTAATGATCATGTTCCATTAAAATATTTTGTTAAATATTAAAGTTCCTACAAATATAAAAAATTTACTATCAAAAATGTATTTATTAGTAATGTAGTAATGTGCACAGACAGGGGTCCAATGTCTTAGATGCACCTTCTCTCACACACTGTTGTACAGCAAGGATTGTAGCTAAAATTTAAACAACAAACATTTAAAAAATGTAAAAAAAAATTATATTGATGCATGTTATAGATAATAATGCTGCATGTGCATGGTGTCCAAAACCATAATGGACATTATTAAGTGCACTCAATCAATCCCATGATGCCCCGCAATCAGTGTTGGGGCTAGTTACTCAAAAAAGTAATATATTACGTATTACATATTACTCTCAAAAATAGTAATGCCTTACTTTACTTTATTACTCCCTGGAGAAAGTAACTAGTTATATTACTAGTTATATTACTAGTTACATTTTTTTTCTGGACAAGAATGTTTATTTGGGCAAGCCACGGCCAAGAAAATGCTGGCTTCCTTACCCGCTACCGGACGCAGGGCACAGCGTTCGGAGAAACATTAAAGAGTGTGCACTTCACCGTCAAGTTATTTTCCTTCTGTTGAACATAATAAAATATGACTGAATCTCCACCCGTCGAAAGTAGCTTTCTGTTGCTGGGAACCTTCCTCTGAAAAAGAGCTTGCCATTGTTGACGCTTCCATTTTCCCGATCTGTCTTTGAGTGTGCCGCTGCCGCTCTGTGCTGCTGGCTGCCGGGTGTCGACCAATCGGTGATGGTAAATGATACCTCGTGCCAAACTTAGACCAATCACTGTTCCATTCACGCCCTCCTCCCCTTCCCTTTTGTTCTCTGTGTTTTGTGCCTGTGTGATGAAGGTGCTACTGGCGAATGTAACTAAAGTAACTAGCTCGGGAAAACTGTAATAATATTACAATTTTCAGAAGGGTAATGCCTTACACTACTAGTTACTGAAAAAAGTAATATTATTACAGTAACTAGTTACTTTGTAACTAGTTACACCCAACACTGCCCGCAATACAACTCAGTGTGAATGAATGGTTATCCACATTTGTGCTTTAAAATAATTTAAGGTGCATTTAAAGATGATGTCATATATCTAAGGTTTCGAGTAACTTGGTGAATTGAAAAGATTTGAATTTTAACTCTAAAAATAGATGGTTTTGAAAATGTTTTTATTGGTTTTCTAGAGACCTATATATATTGGGCAGAACCCTCCTGAACTGAGGGAATATCTAACCCTATGTATTTATCTTCTGCTTAGTATACTGGCCCAAAAGTGGCATATAAATTTCAATTTATACGGAACATAAAATCTAAATGTCTAAATGTCATATTGTTAAAGAATATGAAATGAAATAGCTTAAAACTGTTAAGATGTGAAAGATGTGATCTTTATACTTTTAAATTCATTTAAAGCAATCAAACTTTGGCATAGACAAGTAGGCTATATATATATATTAAGAGTGGAAACAACAGCTCCAAAGGAAAGTATTACCGATAAAGGTATTACTGATAAACAGACCCACACTTATTTTAACAATTTTTTTATTTTTATGGAAAAATTTCACATTCACAAGTGTAAAATGTCAGGAAAAAACATGTTTTATTGCTTTTAAAAATGAAGTAAAGTGTTATATTGATTCAATATTGCCCTAAAAAAAACCCACAAAGCTATCCATATTTTACTCTCTTCAAAGTCTTTTTATAATATTGTTTGTATTTGATACCACCCCCTAGCACTTGTAATGTTACTTGTGCAGTTTCATTGTGTTGCATTTAAACTCATTATTTTGCTTACATTTTCTTTAATAAAAGTAAAAAAAACAGCTCCAAAGAAAACGATATTCATGCAAATGGAAATGTAAGCCCTTGTAATCTATTTCTTTGCAAGTTTGTTACTTAGGCTATTTCATAGTTAGCTTCTCCGTGTCTTGTGTTGCACAATGAGCAATACGTTTTTAGCCCTACACCACAAGATGGCGCCAGCAGCTTTTCAAGCGCACTCGGTGCACTCTCGTTTTCATTCACTCCATCAAGTGGACCATATTAGTAATGTAGACTACAATGAGGTGGTGGGGGTTGATTTCGTACACATCCTTTATCTGTTAAAGTTAAATTCACACTGACCTGTGGCTGCTTCTAAAGCATCACTTGAAAGTCTTAAAGCCCATGGTTTATCCTGAAAGGTTTACACATTAAATATTTGTTTATAACATTGTTTTTACAAAACTTCTATTCCCTACATTTCACTAGCATTATGGCACCTATTGTGGATAAATACAAACACACCCTGTTCTCATGGAAAACGTTTTATGGATATTTATCAGAGGACAAGCTATTAAATCATTCGTAACAATCGTCCTTTAAATCTGTGTTTTCCCTTGCTAGTTGCACATTTGCTCTTCTGGATGAGCAGTGACCTTGTTCCACTGACTCATACAAGCAAGCAATGATTTTCTGACTCACTCTTGGCTGTATTTGAAGGATGAGCTGTGTAAATCATCTCTGTGCTCCCCTCCCAGAGCCACTGAGAACTTGGGGTAACCTGCATTTGCAGTTCATAGTTGTCTCTCTGTGAATTAAACAACACAGTAATCTCATTATGAGTGAGTATTCTAAGGAGACCTTTGGAGACATGCAGTAGTCTTATATCATTTGCTGGCTCATCATACTGGAAAGTTCACTGTCGTTGTGTGGTTCATTTTAAAGGTGTTGCTGACTTGATCTTGAGCTCAGAATGTTCTACTGACCCAAGTTCAAAAATAACACTTGCATTTGGGTTTCACACTCTGCCAAATACATCGTTTTATATACAGTATAGTACATCGTATGGTGATTGTCTTGAACTCTACCAGGTAGCTGTGTGTGCGTGCAGTGATGGAGTGTTTTAAATGGAGAAGATGAAGGGAATTCTCCTGTGACGGGTCACGTTGATGGTGTAGCAGCTGAGGTCTGCCAACCCCGCCTATAATGGAGAATACAGACGCTGTCAAATACCGTGAAGGATGTGGTCAGAGTTAAAGGAGGCTTACCAGCTTTATTAATGACTCATTAATTGGCTGTACATGTTAAATTCCCATGTTAGCAAACCCTTTGGGGCACTTCATCTGATCTTTGCTTAAAATGGAGGGTTATTTTGATTTCAGGAAGTGGCTATACTAATTTATTGTTGCCTGTGTGACTCTTAACCTCGTCCTAGTTCAGCATTAAACTCAAGCCCTTCATGTGCTGTTCTGCTTGTCAGTCGTCTCCTCAGCAGACAAACAGCGACCCGCCGTCACCTCTCTAATGTCCAGCAGATGGTTGTTATAGGCGTGAATTGCAGGTGCACATACAAATACCTGCTCTTACGTACACATGTGTGAGAGCACATACTCATAAGGGTGGTTTACTCTGAGCACTTTGGCCCTGTACACTTACTGTACAGCCTCATCTCACGAAAATTCAAACATATTTTAGGAGTTGGCTCATTTGTATGAATTCATGTGAAGTTAATCAAGCGAAAACGTACGATTGTCAGAAAAAAACAATAACGAAACCCCGTCCCTAAGGGTACAAAAATGTATGAATGTGGTTGTACGAATTAATATGAAATAGCCACCTCGTAAATTGCCATGAGATCATGTTGGAACTTCCATAATAAAAATTTTTTAACACTCTCACTGGTTTATTTAGCTTGTCACGGTGTATATACATGAATCATATTTACCCGTCAGCGTATTCTTTATAAATTATTCACTGTTTGATTGCTTTCGGTGCTGGAAATAAGTGTGGTGATAGGACTATTTTAAAGTTTTTTTTGTTTTGTTTTTAGTAACTATTAATACTAAAGTTGGATAGAAATGTATTTGTTGCAAAATGGTTGATCGTGTTGAAATGATGATAATACATATTTGTGTATATAAATACAATAAAATGTAAAAAAATTATTTAACTCTTTCTTTAGATTTTAATACTTTTTTCAGTATGAGTTTTTTTTGTGATTGTTGCGGGCTAAAATCCTCGATTTTGCGGCACGTTTTCTTAAAAAATGCGATGGAATTTTCGGGATATTTATGCAATTTATCCGATGGAATTGCGGGAATTTGCGAAAATTGCGGAACTTGCAAAAACTGCGGAAACTTGCAAAAGCTGCAATGATGTTCACGTCACATAATCACGTCACTTCATAACGTTCCCATGGCAATAGAGGACACGGCTGCGCTTTTGGGAAGTAAATGCAAAAATTTTCAACTTGCTGCTAAAATATATGTGACTTTTTGCTACGAAAATGCGGAGATTATGAAATCATCCAAGCCCCGCGTATTTTGTGCACGGAAATATGTAATTAATGCGTTTTTCTGGAGGGACTGGTGGTGGGTTGTTTTAAACCCAAAATTCTGGGTTGTTTTAACCCATTGTTAGGGCAATTATAAATATTTTGTTGGTTCATTTAAACCAATGAACCTGGGTTTGTCCCTTTTTGACCCGATGCTGGGTTGAAAGGTACCCAGCATTTTTAGAGTATATAATATCATATGAATTTATATGTTATCATATATTGAAATGTAGAAATATTTATCTAATTTGAATCTACAGTAAGTTACTGGCAGCTAGTTGCCATTAATCCCCAGTAATACTGTAATTTCTACAACATTTTTTACAGTGTGTACAGCCTTACCAAAACAGTAGCAGAAGAAATTCTTCAATAAAATGTTCTCTGTTTTGTTCAGTCCCATCTCAGTGGAACACTAAATATCTCCTGTGCATGGAAACAGGCGTCTATAGATTTGTGATAAGTTCAAAGCGGTGTTTCCAGGAACTGTGGCCTGGGGTTGACTCAGGAGAGGTGTAGCTTTCAGTGTCCTGTGGGGAAGGGCTGAAGGGTGCTGGAGTTCTCACTGCTCACTCTGCACCTCTTTGCCTCATAGACTTTCTCTCTCACATTGCCTGTCACTCTTGCTCGCCGTCTGTATCTCTCAAGCTGCCTGTCTCACTCTCACGCTATTTGATTTCCCAAACTCTTTGTTATTCTTACTGTCAGCCTTTGTATTTCTGTCTAATTGTCTGACATCGCCTGCCTCACTCATGCAGCTCACTGCACCGGCCGAGATGGTCGAACTTCATAGTCGTGCTGTTACCGTAAGTCACTTCATTAAAGTTAAACAAACATGCCTCCAGAAGCCATGAGAGGTAACACGATATTCATCCCAATATCAAGAATTCAGATTATTCTTTGGACTACAGAGAGTTTTCACAGCACATTTCTGCCAGTGCATAACAAAGCAACTGTGGCTGTCTGCTCATTATTCCAAGAAAAACATTGTTTAGTAGGCCAGTGATTGTGTACTGACAGGCGGGAGTGGCTCGCTGGGAAAACTACGCCTGTAGGTGAGTCGAACGGTTAGCATGATGGAAAAATTGTGATGGGGTAGACATAAGGAGAGATATTGTTGTTGCACCCACGCATTTTTGAAGATCTCCTGCTCATAAAAAAACCCAGCAGAATTTATCATCGATGTAATGCACTGCCCTTAAAAACCAAAAATATTCGCATGCCTGCGGTACCTCATTCCAATCAAAAAGGTGATGCAAATTTTAATACCTCAGACAACCAGTGTGTGACCTCTTTCCTTATCTCTCCCTCTCTTACCCCAGCTGCAAAGTTAACGTTAAGTAATGCTGGTGGGAGGACGTTGTGGCTGAGTTTCCCTCGAGTGCTAGCTGCAGAGCCAGCAGGAGCATCCGTCCCCTTCATCCGTGTTGATTTTGGCGCAGGGCCGCCGGTCCCCTCCCCTGCTCGTACTGCTCCCTGAGCCCACAACCCCCAACCTCTGCCTGTTACCCCAATGTCCCGTATTCATCCCAACACACAGCTGTATCACTCATAGTGACCCCGATTGTCAATGCACACATATAAACCAACAAACACACGTGGTGTGGGATATAACTAATTCAAACAGATAGTTGTGCATACAAGTTCCATCAAATAAATAAAAAAATAAATAAAATGGCTAGTTACAAGTTACTTTTTGTCACAACGCAGAAAGCTAGCTCTTTTTCGTTCTGCCATCATGTTTATTTGGTTCCACCTGCTTAAGTCCTGTTGCAGATTTTAGTATATGCTTTATTAAATTGGAGGTTGTTAAAATGGTTTGAGCCGGCTTCATTTATCTATGACTTTTATGGATTCATAGAGTGAAGAAATTATTAAAAAATTAAGCAATTGATAATTTTATAGGTGTTACAGTGGCGGCTCGTGACTGCTCATCCGAGGGGTGCTAATTCAAAATAAGTGTCCAGAGTGTCATGTGTGTTGCTTGCATTTTCAAAATATGTGTTTGTTGCGTCATGTAAACCTTGTGCATTATGTGTTTTGTCAAAATAAGTGCCTGCTGCACACACGTCAAAACCATTAATGATAAAAGAGACGCTCACGTTCACAAAATACACACAAGACACTCCCTTAACAGTAAACTCTGATAACGCATGAGATTATGCGAGTATCTGGTCTCTTTTATCATAAACCCTTTAGACGCATCTGCAGCAGGCACTTATTTTGACAAGACACGCGATGCACATAGGATAACTCGACACGCAGAACACATATTTTGAAAAAAGGAACCACACACATGATGGACTACATACATGTTGTGACGAACCTCGCATCGAGCGACCTCGTTTAATGGGTGTAATGAAATAGTAATGTGCCTAATTACTGTTGGCTGGGAGTAATAAAGTAATAATATTACTTTTACTTAGTAACTAGTAATGGATAATCTATTACACTTTTTAAGTAACTAACCTAACACTGGTCATGCTCAACAACAGCCTTGCTATATAGCATACTGTAGCCTTGCCAACCTTTCTGATTTAATAACTTCACCAATTTATTGCATTTGACATCTTAAGCCCAGAATACACTGCAGGATTTTTGCCCTCCTATTAGATTATTACCTTATCACACTGTGCGACATGGATCGTTTAAACTCGGGTACGACAGGCATGTAGACTGTACGATGATGACACAGAAGCTTCGGCGGCTGTGTCACACGTTTGCGCAACGTCACCAGCATGCACTCATGATAAACATATACCTGCGCGCAGTTCGTAGCAGCAAACACACTCTGCGGTGATCATGGCGAATATCTGACACTGTCAGAAAATTATCGTAGGCTATTTTTGGACGCAAGACCGGGAAAACGGCCATCTTTGAACCTCTCTCATTGTACGACATAGACCACCGATGAAGAGCCACGATCACAGAAATCGCGACGATTGTTTCACGATGGCAATCTTTCGTCTGTGACAGTCAATAATCGTGCAGTGTATCCCGGGCTTAAAACAGAACTCTACAACTACACTGTCAGAAAAATCATTTTGTACCTTTACAGGTATATAAACATGATACAATGTTGTACCTTTTGGGGTACATTACTGTTCCTTAAAGGAATAGTCTATCCATTTTCAATATTAAACTATGTTATTACCTTAACTAAGAAGAGTTGATACATCCCTCTATCATCTTAGTGCGTGCACATAAGCGCTGGAGCGCGCTGCGACACTTCGATAGCATTTAGCTTAGCCCCATTCATTCAATGGTACCACTCAGAGATAAAGTTAGAAGTGACCAAACACATCAACGTTTTTCCTATTTAAGACGAGTAGTTATACGAGCAAGTTTGGTGCTACAAAATAAAACGTAGCGCTTTTCTGAGTGGATTTAAAAGGGTAATTATATTTTATGGCATAATAGCACTTTTGGGAGTACTTCGACTCGCCTGAAAAATCCGCTCCCCTTCTCCCTATCATAATGGGAGAGGGAGGGTGTTACTGCACCGAGTCGAAGTACTCCCAAAAGTGATATTCCGCCATAAAATATAGTTCCTCTTTTAAATCCGCTCAGAAAAGCGCTACGTTTTATTTTGTACCACCATACTTGCTCGTATAACTACTCGTCTTAAATAGGAAAAACGTTGATGTGTTTGGTCACTTCTAACTTTATATCTGTTTGGTACCATTGAATGAATGGGGCTAAGCTAAATGCTATCGAAGTGTCACAGCGCGCCCCAGCGTTTACGTGCACGCACTAAGATGATAGAGGGATGGATCAACTCTTCTTAGTTAAGGTAATAACATAGTTTAATATTGAAAATGAGTAGACTATTCCTTTAAGGATCTATTGTGTACCTTCAAAAGTACAGTTAACTGTTTTGTACCCCTAAAATTGAACTGGTACAAAATTGTTCCTTAAGGTACACAATTGGTCCTTAGGTTATAAAATTGTACCCTATAAGGTACAACATTTTAATGTGTTGTATACCCATAAAGGTACAAAAAGGTACCTTTTAGGGTACCACCCACTGATCTATATAAATGACTGGATTGCGCATGACGTCACACTTGTGAAGCCACTGCGCCGCCATGTTGGTATACCCAAACGTTCTATTAAATCAATGGACGTTATCAGATTTTAATGATAAAACATCACTTTACTCGTCTTCGTTTTAATATGTGAAGTTACCCTGTACATTATTACAACACAAACGTTCAAAGCATGTAAATAGTTATTTACTGAAAGTTGTACATTTTGCGTTTTAATCAGTTATTATACATTCATCTTTATTACAGTATCAGATCAGCAGACAGACCGTAGCATATTTAGTATTAATGACAATAAACGTGCTCATTCTGAAATCTAAATAAATAACCATGCTTTGTACCGTATGTGCATGCAATAATTTGCTAGTTTTGTAATTATGTTACTTACAAGTTACCTAAACTTATTTAGAGAAATAACGCTGAAAAAAAACTTTATTTATACCCGTGTCATTAACAAATGCAACAGACGCACTCACCTTAACGGTTTTTTATAAATCCATTATCCTGCCCGATTAAAACATAAACATTGCAAATAACACCAGAATTAACAAATAATTAAGGTACACATATCCTAAAAATTAACCTTGTGTAACTGATACGCTGTAAAGGGGGTAAATTTTGATCATGATTTTGAATGGAAGTCAATGACGCTCTCTGCCGGTTGGGTATACCAAGATGGCGGCTCGAACTCTGCGCTGGCTTCACGTCACGCAGTTACATCAATCGTTCTATGCGCAATCCAGTCATTTATATAGATCAGTGGTACCACCCCAGTGACAGAAAAAGTAACAACTTTGTACCTTTTTTTCTGACAGTGTATAATTAAAATAATCAATTGACGAAATTTAGCTTTTGCACATTCATAGTCCCTGCTTTGCCTCATCATTAAATAAATAAAATAACAAATAAATACTACTATTCCAGTTCCTGTCAAGGTAAAAGCACCTCAGACTCTTTTCAGTCTTGCCGTGCTTCATTCTGAATATTTACTATATTTTAAACTGCTCTCTTGACAACTGATTTTAGTTGGTCCGTCAAGAGAAACCAAACAGCAATGTTCCAAATCACTTCTTTCACTTTTAAAATGTTAATCCAGCCACATCCAGAGGCATGATAAAACCACTGCATACCCCCCTTTTCCTCCTTTCTTCTCTGAAAGCACTTTATTCATAATCCAGTCCTCAGCTCCAGACAGGCAAGAGCTGTCTATATTCATCCTCACCTCTCTAATCTTTACCCGTATCCTCTCCTTTTCGCCAGCCAGACATGTCCTATCTGGAGCCGATATGATGTCTGGAGTCTGCCTCTCATCATGACGCTAGTTCACCAAACTAAAGGCTTTATTATAATGGGAATAATTCGTCAACCAAGCCCACACTCCTTTTAAACTTGTACCCCCTTTAGACTCTTCGTAGTCATTAAACAGCCGACAGAACTGCACAGATTTCTTTGTCCTCATAATCTAAGATACTTTATTACTATAGCTTTAATTTATTAAAATAATACAAAGCAAATTCAGTAACTGTATTTACAGGTCTGTTATTTACAGAATGGATGATTAAAGGAAAACACCACATTTTTTCAATATTTTACTATGTTCTTACCTCAACTAAGATGAATTAATAAATACCTATCTTTAGTCAATGCGTGCACTTAATCTTTGTACAGCGTGTCATGAATGTGTTAGCATTTAGCCTAGCCCCATTCATTCCTTAGGATCCAAACAGGGATGAATTTAGAAGCCACAAAACACTTCCATGTTGTCCCTATTTAAAGACTGTTACATGAGTAGTTGCATGACTAAGTATGGTGGCACAAAATAAAACGTGGCTTTTTTTAAGCGGATAAAAATGAGAACTATATTGTATGGCGGAAGAGCACTTAGTTTGCAGCACTTCGACCACAACCTTGCTCAAACTTTTGTCAATATTACTGCGCGCCAAGGTCGAAGTGCTGCAAACTAAGTTCTCTTCCACCATACAATATAGTTCTCATTTTTTATCCGCTGAATCAGTCTTTAAATAGGGAAAACATGAAAGTGTTTTGTGGCTTCTAAATTCATGCCTGTTTGGATCCTAAGGAATGAATGGGGCTAAGCTAAATGCTAACACATTCAAAGATTCAAAGATGTACAAAGATGAAGTGCATGCATTGAATAAAGATAGGTATGTATTCATTTGTCTAAGTTGAGGTAAGAACATAGTAAAATATTAAAAAACGGTGGTGTTTTCCTTTAATCACGTATACAATAATAAGGGGAATGGTCAATGATATTGGCACTTAGAGAGATGATGGCTTGTTTCAGCATTTGCTCAGGGCAAAGGCCACAAGAAAGGAGTCAGTTTCTTCCCCAGTCCAGATGATACATAATGAAGCAGTCATTGGAGTTTCACTGATGTGCTCTGGCTCCAGACTCGTGCTGGATCTGCTCCAGTACTCTGTGCAGCAGGAGGAGCTGTAGAATATCTGATTCTTGGATCTCTCGACGCTTGAGTCAGAGCGTGAATCATCATCACATACTTAGAGCCAGTCAAAATCCTCACTCACTCAGAAGTCCTGTGCAGGCAAATCAATTACAGTATATGCCACGTGTGTGGTGATGTATAATCTGAGTCCAGAATTCGTCTTTTCGAGAGATGAAACGGGATTGCAAAACACCAGATTGAGCCGAACCAAAATCCCCTAATATTCTTATCAATCCCCCGCCCTAGCTGCACAAATTGTGCAACAACTTTAAATTATGCAAGAGTTGAATATTGGACATTACTAAAGATAATTTATCTTCCCACATGGCAGGGCTGAGACCCAAGTGTTATTAGGGTTATCTGTTCATTGCTGACAGATCGTCAGTTTGTTACAGTCTGTAATGTTATGCCTGGATTAGGAACATAAAAAGCATCATGGGATAGAAATGTAAGATGTTTTTTCTCTAAGACATGATATAGTTTATCGTATTTGGGTTTTTAAATTGAGTGAACTTGTGATTTTATTGATTTTTTTTATGAATTGTTCTCAAAACTGTGTGAGTTAAATAATTTGATGTTTTTCTACTCAGTAAGCATGTCTGACATTTGTACATTTTTTTTGTCCTGAATGTCAATATATGTAGCCCAGCTGTCACCCTAAAACGTCCTAATATATATCATTAGGCACAGATATAGGCATATGTATACATTTAGAGTAAAACCTCTGAGGTACAAATATGAACTTTTCAGGTCCAAAGCTGTACTTTTTGAAAGGGTACCGCCTCAGTGACAGCTGGGGTACATTTTTTGACTTTTTTTTCTGACAGTACTATTGTATTATAGAAATCTTATTTAATGTTTAAATTGTTGCTGCATGTATGAGAAAGAGCAATATTATCTTTTAAAATGCAAGAAGTTCTCAAAATAAGTTAGTTGTTCAAGTTGCTTACAAGTTTAAAAATATGAGAAAGGCTATGAAACAGAAATCACGCCCTCTGGTGGACAACGATTATCAGTTTACGTTATATAAACAAATACAGTATATGGAAGATTTGTGCAGTCCTTCAGTACACATTTTATTTGTGTATTTAAAAAGCCTAAATACTGCTTATAACCTGACATGTTTTGCTACGATTTGGTTTAGATTATGTATAGACATAATTTAAACTTGACATTTTATAGAATAAAGTGTATAGAGTCTGTATATAACTTATTGACATGTTAAAATATTCGAAAATAAAATATTAAAATACGTAAATATTCACACATGAAGCGTAAAATATTCACACAAAATTAACTAGAACACCAAGCTGATTCCATCAGAGATGTAGCTTCTTTACCTTTATGTGTTAAAAACAACACAATTACTATATGCGTTGTCCCTGTGTTACTTTTATCACAACTTGTGTTTTAAGTTTAATACAAAATTACACATAATGTGTTAAATGACACAACACAAAAAAGTGTAAAAAATTAACACATCCTTTCTTAGAGTAACAATTGTACATTTATTACCAAAATTACACGGGGAATATCAAGTTCATTTGTAACATAATTTTTGTGCAATTAAACCACAACGAATGCGTTCAGTTGAACATGCACGGTTTTTATGTCCACCAAGAAACTTTTAGACTTGTCAAGAAAACTATCTTGAGTTGTGTTTTTCCTTCTCTTTTTTCAAACTTCTCCCCTACCCTCCCTCTCGCGTCTTGAACTTTCTTGGCCAATCATCTCTCTTCCTACAAACACTTTAGCAGACTATAAGAGCTCCCCAACTTTTTCCTTTCAATCGAACTCAAAGTTTGCTCGGGATCCTGGATACACAGACACACTTTCGTTGGGAATTGTAGCTATTTCACCCTCATGAGGAAATAACGCGTATATTCGCACGCGCTTGCAGACTTGAGCGAGATGCCCGAAGAACCCGCGCGCGACTCCTCCAGTTCCCCGGTGTCTCCAGCGGACAGTCTCAGCAACAGCGACGTAGAGCCCGACAGACCGCCGAAGAGGTGCGCGAGGAAAAGGCGCTCCAGCAGAAAAAACGGGGAGGACTCCGACAGCTCGACCCTTGGGAAAAGAGGGAAGAAGTCCAGCAACAGCAGCAGCAGTCCACAGTCGTTTGAAGACCTACAGACTCAGCGCGTGATGGCGAACGTGCGCGAGCGCCAGAGGACGCAGTCGCTCAACGAAGCGTTCGCGGCTTTGCGCAAAATCATCCCCACATTACCCTCCGACAAACTGAGCAAAATACAGACGCTTAAACTCGCTTCCAGGTACATCGATTTCCTCTATCAGGTACTACAGAGTGATGAGCTGGACTCCAAGATGGCAAGCTGTAGTTATGTTGCTCACGAGCGCTTGAGCTACGCGTTTTCGGTGTGGAGGATGGAGGGCGCCTGGTCCATGTCTGCATCTCACTAGTGTGCGGGGAAACTTTGGAAGTGCAAATGGTACGCTTTATTTTTCAACTACTTAAAGTTATATTGCAAATAATTAAAATTGCCTAAAACTGCACCATGTGCACACACACTGCAAGCTGTGAAACCAACAACTGCATCATGTAATTCAAAATTTGTTTACTATCAGTAAGGGCTTTGTTCCTCCATACTATTCGCTTCTTTAGTATTAACACCCACAGGAAACAGTATGGTATACTTTAGTATTTATAATTAGTACACTATAGTTATAGTATATGTATCTATACATATTTTTGTTAATATATACTGAAATATTCTGTAGTATTAACTAGAGTGAACTGATAAACTGTAGTAAATAGGCCTACTGTAGTGTACTTTGGGATACTATTCTAAGGTTAAAAAACTTTAGTATGTAGAATTTTTACTATAGTTTGTTACAGTTAATAAAAAATATTACAGTATTTTTACATGCAACGCAAAATAATAACGATTAATAATTATTTTAAAAATCGAATTAAAGGTACCTGACGTTGCAGAAGTTACAAAAGCCCAGCAGCAACTGAAAGTAATTCAAATTTTAAAAAAAATAGCATCAAGCATCAAGGCCTACTTCTAGCACACATTTCTATCGATATTATTAAAGATGCATTATTGTCCTCAGGACAAATTGGGTTAGTGTGAATAATAATTTTGTATATAAACATTGCCCGCTTAAATTATATTGTGATTTGCAGGTGAAGGCCACGCGCTGGCTGGTAAACACTCGTGGACCAACACAGTTATGGATATCTGCATTTCTTTAGCATCTGGCAAATGTTGCAACAGAGGTCATGGCTTTCATATTGAGAGGGCCACAGACACTGGACTGTTGCGCGTGCGCTGCATATGGACTTCTGCGCAAGTGTTATTATTGACGACGAATGTTGTTAAGGTGTGCCTATGCATGATTTTTATATTCTATTTTATAAGAACTCAGTTGTGCATAGCTTTCTTGGAGAAAGTAAAATTGCATTACAAGGACTGTCGATGAGAAAATGGGAATATTAAGCCTCTAGTTCGAATCCTGTGTAAAATAAAAAGTTTTAGTACAATTCTATTTATTTATTGATGACACGATTATTGAAATGAAGGCAAATGTATTCTGTGTTGAAATGCATTCTTATTTTTTGTTACCTTTGTAAATAAATATGTTCTTTGTTTAATAAAGGTCAATAAGTTTTAAGAAATATTTCATTATAGTTTCCAAATTTGTCTGCTTCATTGGATTTATGTTTAGGAAGAATATTGCCATTCATATTTTCGAATGGGATTACCCTTGGTTTGTTTTGATGAAACGAATAACGTTGACAGTTTATATAATTATACTTAAAGCTTGATTGTAAAAGGTAGGCATGCAGAAACAGTGTCGTCTATTTCTTGAGTGAAGTGATCTTAAGGATATTTGATCAAAAAGCCACATTATTACCTTTAGTATGATCACTTTACTCTTAATAATATCTCTTTTGTGAGCCACGCTACAATATGTAAAGTGAATATAAAGAAAAAAATACAGTCATTTTATGCTGGAATAATTCAGTGGAGAGAAAATATGGCTGAAAATACTTTTGCAAAAAATCAAATTTTCCTTTACTTTTTTTCTGTGTGTGTAAGAGAGTGTGTGTTTGTGTGTTCAACGATTGCACAAGATTACAGCACATTAATTCCAGTAGTTCTGGCTTTCTGTATTTGGCTAGTGTTCATATAACCTGGTATAATGGACATAATATATGCACTGTAAATATGAAGAAAATACATGCAGGAGGGAGGGGTGCATTTGATTTAAAAATGTTTCTTTATAGTAAAGAAGTAAATATTATCCGTGTTATCCAGCTAGATACTACAAATACACCCATGTGCGTCATGGGGTCACATCCCAAGGGAATTTTAATGATGTACAGAGGGTTGCTCCAAATACACTTTGAACAATGCAACAGCCGGTTACTCATTGGTTTGTGTATTGTAATGTTATTTCTACGTTTATTAAAAAATTATTTCGTTAATAAATAAATAAGAAATGGGATATTTATAAAAGTACAATAATTGTAAGCTGTGGGTTGGATCGAATTATCGAATAATTTAGAAAAAAAAAAATAAAACTGTTGTTTTAACTGCTTTGCTATTCGGTTGCGGCGTACAGTCGGCCTTTATAGGATAGGCCTATGCTTCTGAAAATTACATGCAAGTCGTGTACTGTCAATTGCTTTAAGTTTTATATGAAGTCTGGGAAAGTAATTTAGAATCATGGAATATTTGGAATAAAAGCACGTGCACGTTTGAAGGTGTGTAATTGGGTTTTCGAGGCATGCGCGGAATTCCCAGATGTCTATGAAATTTAAGCTGCCTTCAGCAGGACATAGGAAGGTGGAGTACATGAAGCTGGTTTGCATGCAGAGCAACTAAAGTGTTATCCTAAATAATGTTACTGTGAAATGCACATACAAACACACTACATAACGTTTTGTTGTTTTGAACGATTAACTGCGTATGAATTTGAATGATTCGGGGTTAATAGTGCTCATTTCTACACAAACATCATATAGATCCAGCTGAACTTCAAGAGAGAAGTGGGACAAAGTTTGAGTTCATTTCCAGTTGTAAGGCATTTGGCAGATGGATGTAAGAGGCACACGAATGAAACTTATTTTGAACAGATGTTAACATTTTAGAGTCACGTGAATTGAACAGATGTTCAGGTCCGCCTTTAAATAGACTATACTGAAAATCTCAGAAACAAAGCATTGGCTTTTCTTGAAGAAGCAGGAGTGAGATTCGAGCTCTGCGTTGATTTTTGATCTTAAAGGCCTGAATCACGGCGTGGGATCTAGATTGGATAAGAGCACGCGTGGGAGATTCCCTTAGAAAAAAAAAACAGTTTTGCTGTGTGAACAGGTACTGTACATGATTCAAAGAGCAAAGTCCATATGTTTAACTTTCTGTGTTTATTTATTCTGTAGAAACCTGTGTCGTCATTTGAGTCGAAACCGCAGTCATTTGTGGCATAGAATAAATAAATGCTATAAATACTAAAAATCACAAAACAATTCGTGTTTACATTAAAAATAAAAAATTTGATAAGACAATCGTGACAATCTAATCACATATTAAATGTTTAGATTTGTATTAAAGTTTGCTGTCATGTTTGCCCCGTTTTATCAGCTACTTCCATTTAAATACCTAACACCAACACTGCATTATTACATTATTATTGTTATTATTTTATTATAAATACATAAAAAAATAATGTAAAAATAACCAATAGTCTATTACTATTTTATTAAGTAGCCTAATTAATAGTAATCTATTCAACTCAAATATGTAACTTATTAATAGCTATTACATTTATTAGATAAAAGTATTATACTAATAATATTTATTATTAACAGTGTCATAATTTCCCGTATTGACCTTTTGGATTTGTATTGTTTCTCGTTCGAGTAAAAGCATTCACTTAAAAAGCGCAAAATCATCTTAAAACGTAACATTGTCTCAAACACAAACCCGAAGCTTATTGTGAAAGAGTAAAGAGGGTGGAAGTCAAAGCGAGCGCAGACTTTATGTAAAATATCACATGGTCAGTTACACAATTCGTACAAAGGTAGATACGTTTTTTTTTTTAAATACAGCTCATTCAACAATATCTTGCTATTGACATTATGACGGCAAATATTTTATTAAAATATTTCAGTAAAATGACGTGTAGTTTTTCTGAGCTTGGAAACAGGTGCAACTTCTAATGGTTTTATATAAAAAAAAAACACATGAAAAGCATTAGAGACATGTAAGTATGTGTCGGAATAGTTCATTTTTAATGCATAACCCTTTTTTAGTGAAAATAACCACGCCCGTGGCTGTGCAGTAGCTTTTTTTTTTAAATAGGCCTTTTTTAGTTTTGACAGCTGAATTTGAAAAATTGTGTTAAGTTTAATGTTAACAAAAATAGTTATTCTCGCTCCATATCGGTTATTAACTATTGCTTATTTTCCTGTAACATTTTAGGCTTTTATGCTATATAAATTGAAAACAATGCAAGTCTGTTTTATGACTTTTAACATTTCTAATTATTTTGCTTATTAAGAAATAAAAGCATTTTTGAAAAAACACCTGTCATCCAGTATGGTGTATTTAATAAGGGCTTGAGCCCCTTTTGGGAAATTTGTGTGAACCATGACATTGAGAGATAAAAAAATTAGGCTAAATCTGGATGGGTGGGGGCAATTCATATGCAGGGTCACTGTAAGGATACCTGTATGACTTTGTAAAGAGTTAAGGCTAAACATACTTTGGGCCTACACCTAACCAGCCATTAAACATTGCATTTCCTTAGAAAACAAATTCTGAATAATATTAATGGTATAAATAGTACACAATCTTTTACGGAAACAATCAAAGAAATAATTAAATTACAGAATGGGATACCAAATATTAATCTACAGTACACCTCATAACAGCACATGTTGTAAGGTGCACGAAATGTTCACAGACTAAAAGTAAAAAATGGGTTTTAAATTAAAGATTGTTATTTTATTAAAGCTATTTACTAAATGTTAAAATGTGCAGTAGTTCACAAATTCTTTAGTTAAAAACACTTTTTGTTTCAAAATACAATGGAGTCAACATTTGTGAACTAAATATTCAAACAGAAAAATTGAAATCGTTTACGCAAACAAGCCATAATTTTGAGAAAGTAGTTAACAATTGTTATATGTTTATACATGCATGTTAGATTGAAATTAAAAGTGCAAATGCTGATATTTACATTATGTGTCTTTCTGCAGATTATGCCTACCCTAATAGTTTAAAATCTGGTAAATCCAATCTTTTAAAATTAATTGACTAGATCAAATTTAAGTGTCATCAAGTGAACCTAATGAATGAGAAAAAGGCCCATCCAGCATGCCTTTGGAAATCCTATCAATTTGATCTTTTAGGTTTCTGGGAAGACAAGATCTGTAGCGTGGCAGCCTGATGCATTTGTTACAGTTTGCTTTCCATTAGGCCCCAGTGGTGCAAGTGTTGCACTGAAGATGACAGAGCATCAAACGTCCCCATTTTAAAGTCATTCAACAAAGAGAGCTCTGAACCCCGTGTTTATGGAATGCTTAGCACACGCCACCCAGAGCGCAGACAAGACACGCATCATGCTGCCGCTGGGGCATACACAATGATGTCACACACAGGAAATGGCTGGAGAGACTTGGCACCTTGCTGTGGTTGGCCCAGCATCCATTGGCTCAGGAGGGCCGTTGTGAAAATAAACAGGCAATCAGAACGCTGCACGAGATGTACACAAATCCATTGTGGTGTTTCATGGATAATAAAGGCAGAGTTTTCAAAACCAAGGAACTGTTTATTTACGCAATCTGCTTGTCCATAAATAGACTTGTGTTTTTCAGGATGGATAAACATGGAGTGGATGTTAAAGCGGTTTTTGTCAAAGCTTTCAAACCTCGCTAATGTTTAGTGAAACCATCAATGGCTGGAAAAAAGCTTGTATATTTTAACATAATCCCATTATTATATTTATAAAATTTATTTTATTACTAATTAATAACTTTGGTGTGCTCTCAATTCACATACACCAGGAATCAGTCAATAAGCTTGGTGTATCTCTGTATTAATACGATGTAAACAAAATGCATCCCCAAGAAGACCATGTAAATTCATGAAAACTCATATTGTATCACTTTGCTCCGGCCTTTGTTCTTCTGTTTGGCACAGAGACACCTCATCTGGATCCAAAGTGTTATGGGACTTCAAATGAATTCATTGTGAAAATACTGCCTTTCATAGCTGCTATATGGACAACACTACTTGCGGCATTGAACCAAACAATCCAGTAAAAGTAAAATCATCACGATGGCCAATTTTATGACAGCCCCGTTAAATACAAACGTCCTTCAAACTGTTACCGGGCACCATGTTAATATCCCCATATGTCAAATTAATACACCTTTCCGAAATCAGTTATTGTAAGTACAGTAAAAACTGAACCGAACCCCTAGGTGTGACTCTTTTTTTTAAAGTTCTCCAGTTCTGTATATGGCACAGTATTCAATAAATTAAGAGCACTAAAGAATCTTTTATACATTTAGAAATAGACAATGTGTGACTGATGGTCTTAACAGTCAAATGCCCTATGCCACTTTCTCTGACCTGGGGGCATTTAGCCTAATGACACCCCCCACTCTCGCTCCTAAGGGGTCGGCTCCTGAACAGACACTAATCTTCATAACCTGCAGCCCACCGGTGCGCTCGAACACAGGACTGTTTGAGGAAGATAAGTGATGTGTTGTTTCTCAGACATTACAATGATTCCCCTTTTCCTTTCTCTGCATGTCATTGGGGCTAACAAGCCAAAGCCTTGAGGTTTGAAACGGGAGGGTTGATATCATTTAAACTTTACATGTTAAGCATGTCAATTGTTTCACTTTTATTTGGATATTAGGTAAAATTATCTATTGTTAAATAATTACTATTATATCTCCAGTATTGTCAATTTAGAGCCCATGTGGATATAAAACATTCAATCTCATTAGAGAGCAAATAAACCATGTTGGGTTTATATTATACAGCAATAAAATAATACTTCACAATAACCCACAATAATTTGTTAACATTATGATGAGTTTTACTATTTAATGTTTTTTGTTTGTAAATTATTGAAAATGCTTCCTTGTTTGTTATGCTAGTTCATTGTAACAGATGCAATCTTCGATTAGTCCTGTATGTATTAATAAATAAATGCTGAAGAAATGTAACATGAACCTTATTGTAAAGTTTTATCAAGTATTGATATTTGATAAAGCCTATGAATACACTCACAAAAATATGTTACCTTTTAAAATTCTGCAAATACTCACTACTGTGTAGTGCTGATGCTAATATGTTTATAGCTAGACTAGAAAATATTAAACATCGTAAGTATTTCTCTAGGGTTATACAAATTTTTAGCAAAATGTCACATTTAATTAAACGTCATTAAATGTAAAACACTCACTTTTGGGTGAAATTTGTTGTATTTTATTACCACTTTCAATGTCCCCAGTTAAAACAAACATCTCATTAAATGTCTATTAATACGGTTTCATTTAAAAGTGTCTTAGGGATTTGAAGCAACAACAGTTTTATAGTTTGTTTTAACATAGTTTGTGTAAAAAAGCATACAGATTTAAAATCGTTCAGTAGCTGTTTGACTCACAGTAGTTGTAGAGTACAGATTGCTCTATAGAGAATGTGATCAGCATCAGTTCTGATCAAGATGATTCATTTGATTCATCTCTGTCATTTCCCAGCAGCATGACTTATTATAACTCACAGTTAAATGTGTCACTTTTTAGCCCAGCTGATGCCAGTCTGTGAACTCAGATGTGGACTGTGAAAACCAAAGTGCTTAGAAGAGACTGAGGCTAGCTGTCACCTCTTATACTTCAGCCATTTTTTTGAAGTTTACTTTTGTGAAAGACAGTTTCTGCAGACATAAAAATTACCTTAGTCTCGCCATGAAAAATATTGAATATTTCCACTGTAATTGGCAAGGAAAAGATACTGTTCTTTGAACACACATTTACCTCTTGTAACAACATGAGCATACAGAGCACTTGTTTTCCAGTATATACCCATATGACCGCTTTAATTTTAAATTACATAATGAACACGTGGAAGTGTTATTCTTAAAACTTCCTTCATTTAAAATCTCATGCATTCTTTTCATCTGTTATGTTTTTCTAACATCTGTTTCATGGAACAGACTGGTCTGAATTCACAGAAATTCACGTGACTGTGAAAACCCAGCTAACGTTTTTTTTTTGTGATTTATTGTTTACTACAAAAACCATAATCTAAAAAAGATTTTGTACAAATATAACCTTTATATCTTTAATATTGACCAACACAGACTGACTAAGGCCATGTCAAAGATTTAAATCATAATGAAATCAATGGGTGAAATTAAACTTTGATGCTCGATTTTTGGACTTTATGTTACGAGTTGGCTAATTTGTAGAAAAATCGTAGAAAAATGCATTGCAGGGTTGATGCAATTATAATAATAAAAAAAGTACAAATTTGGTCAAATGTAAAAAAAAAATGCAGCACGACGTTAAAACAACTTTGGTTTGCAAGTCAGTTTAACCCACCATTTTAAGTTTTGGCTTAAAAAAGTTGACACAAGTTATACTTAAACCTCACACACACTTAATTTCTTAAGTTAAAGTAACATGAAAATATGTGTTGATTTTACAAAAATGCTGCAATTTTTTACAGTGTCTCCTTGCAAAAAGCTTAAGAATTGCCATGAGACTGTGTTTGAGCAGACAATATACAGTTAAAAGATTTAGGGGTGGTTTAAAAAGTGACAGCTGACTTTTGAACAGACTGGGAGAAATTACAGTCATATCTGTCTCTTAAAGGATTAGTCTATTTTCTTTAAAAAATCCAGATAATTTACTCACCACCATGTCATCTAAAATGTTGATGTCTTTCTTTGTTTAGTCGAGAAGAAATAATGTTTTCTGAGGAAAACATTCCAGGATTTTTCTAATTTTAATGGACTTTTAATTTGAGTTTCAAAGGACTCTAAACTATCCCAAACGAGGCATAAGAGTCTTATCTAGCGAAACGATTGTCATTTTTTGACAAGAAAAATAAAAAAATATTTAAGACCACAACTTCTCGTCTATCTTCGGTCCTGTGATGCGCCAGCGCGACCTCACGCAATACGTCATCACGTCAAGAGGTCACGGATGATGTATGGGAAACTACGCCCCAGTGTTTACAAGTGTGGAGAAAGAGGACCGTTCCGACGTTGTTGTATGTTGTATGATAATAATTAATGTCTTTGTGTTAGTTTATTGTTTAAAATGGTCTGCAATTGTGCGTTTCATATATGTAACACATGGGGCCCTATTTTAACGATCTAAGCGCATTGTCTAAAGCGCACAGCGCAACGTCTAAATGGGCGTGTCTGAATCCACTTTTGCTAATTTAACGACGGGAAAAATGGTTTGTGCGCCGAGCGCACGGTTGAAAAGGGTTGGTCCTATTTTTTTAATGAGTAATGGGAGTATTTTGGGCTTAACATGCAATAAACCTATGAGAGTCTCAGCTCTCATCCCCTTTAAAAGCCAGTTGCGCTGGCGCTATGTCTAATCCTTATTTATATGACGGACTTTGTAAACTGAAAAACTAAGTGGAGGAAGAAGATCCCCAGTTTAAAAATAATGTTAAATAATTGTGTTGTTTTTCACTTGTATTGAAATTGTTACTTTTTTATTAAAACCTTTAAACACCGTTTTCTTTTAGTCATGGAAGTAAAAAAGCAGGCTTTTAATTGTTTTAAATGTATGGCTATCCAATATCATCAAAAAATTATTTACAAGTATGTAAGAAAAGGTTTGTAGGCTACCCTAAAAATTCTTTATTTGTAACAAATACGCACGTTTCAGCACTTGGACAGCGTCTTGAGTTTTTTTTAAGCATTACTTAAAAATGTTTCTCATCTCACCATATCCACAGGTACAGAGTCATCATATACAATAAATCTGTGAGGTAGCATTTAAAAACAGATGCATTTGTTTAAAGCAAAGCATTTATTTACTTACAAGGCTGCAGGTGAAGCAGCTCTTTACGCCTTCTAACGTCTCATAATTAGTCCTCATTTATGTCCAAGAGATTCAATAATAATCTTTTACATTCAATCCTTTAATCTTTCATATTTGAAAAAGGCGTTTTTATGCTGCTGCGCATTCATGTAATAGGCAAACCTGCCTCGTCGTCCCGTTTATAGGCGCATATTACTAATGCGCTCTTTAAATAACAAAAAACATATTGCGCCAGGTTTTTGTTGGTCAATGGCGTAGTCTATTTTAGTTGCCTCAAAATAGCAACGCGCCAACAATGCGCCTGAACACACCTCGTTTTCAGACCAGAACGCCCATAGTCGCAAAAGGGGGCGCAAATGCATTTGCTATTTAACAAAGTGGCGCTAAACGTGAAAATTATAATTGCGCAGGGTGGAAACTAGCAAAAGACACTTGCGTTGCGCATTGCGCTGCATTGCGCCGCATTGCGCCGGGTGTAAGACAGAGACCGTGACCTTTCCACGTCATTACGCAATTACTTGAGGTCGCGCTGGCGCATCACAGGACCGGAGGAAGATGAGAAGTTGTGGTTTAAAAGTGCATTTTTTTTCTTGTCAAAAATGACAACCGTTTCACTAGATAAGACCCTTATGCCTTGTTTGAGATCGTTTAGAGTCCTTTGAAACTCCATTGAAAAAAACTGTTAAGTGTTGAGTTAAGTGTTAAGTGTTGGGGTCCATTAAAATGAGAAGAATCCTGGAATGTTTTCCTCAAAAAACCATAATTTCTTCTCAACTGAACAAAGAAAGAAATCAACATTTTGGATGACATGGTGGTGAGTAAATTATCTGGATTTTTTAAAGAAAATGGACTAATCCTTTAAGAATCTATGTCATGGATTATATAATCAAAACAAAATGCACAAATATATACAAGTTTAATTAGAAAGCACCTGAAGCTCAAGAATACTTGGAATGAAGTGGAACGAGAACTATTTGACTGGATGAAATATCTCCCAACCACCACATGCAAGGGCAGGAACTGGAAATATTTTACACGAATTGGTTCAGAGGAAAAGGTGACGCATCTATTTTTCATACTGTAGATCAGGAGGTTTTGTGCTTGGCCATTCTGTTTCTTATTCCGAATGTGCCTTTGAAGTAAGTTTTCTGGAAATCCTGCAATGACATCGGAATTTTGACGGCGTATCATGCAACGTGGTCTGACTTTTATTACTCAGATAGACTGCTAATACAGCAGGCCTTAACCGAATCACTGTGTGTCGTATCTAAACTCTCAGTAATCTCTGCAGGGCACCTTGTTAGGTAATCTCGTGTCTTTTTGTCGTAACATGGAGGACGACATCAAGCTCCGACTTATCATTCTGCACGAATTCGGTGTCTCCGGGGTGCCGGCTCCAACCTGCGGCGAGCTGAACCTAGTCGTTTGTGACCCGGGTACTAAATCAAGTTCAAAGCATCCCTCCGCATGCTCGCAGGTATTGTGTTACGCGTACACTGTTGGGATCTGGCCAGCCTGCCTTATGTTTGGTCAACCCCTGGGTTGCTCCTTTGACTTCTTCTCACAGCTTGAAATCTGGTGGAGTGACATTTCTACAGGCAGGAAATACTCATTTAGACCTGAGCCCTCATAATCTCTAGTAACATGTGGCTTGCCTATTTAAATGCATGCACGGTTAAACCGAAAACCGTGATTACAGAGCAACCAAAGCTCATCAACATGTGACAAACGCGTAAAAAAATTGCATAACACATTGAGAACAAAACAAGTCCTTAAGATCAACGGAGAGACTTTCTGTCTGCAATCAACATGTTAAATCTGCCCGCTGGCACTGTTATTTTCTGACTGCAACATACCACATGTCTGATAAGAAACTGTGCGGCGGGGAACTATGTAGAAGAGGCATGGCGAAACGTAACGCTGTTTTAAAGCTCAACTGCCTGGCACCATTGATCGTGTTGATTAGCCAACCCAAAGAATGTAGACATTCACGTAAAGTGTGGTCTGCACTCCAGCGTGGTGCATTCCCAACTGCGCAGTGGCATGGGACAATAATTACTGCCTTTTCCCTGCGACACACCACATTAACTCTTCATGGGCTGTGGATGGTTGCAAACTACCAGGCTTGAAGGAAAACTCCAAACGCCATTCCAGCCTTGCCATTTCATATAGTGTGGAGCTGCACCATGCATATACAGATTGATCGAAGAGCCATATTTGAGTTATTTGGGGGGACAGAAACATTGTCCCCAAGGCTCCTAAATAGAAATACATTTTTTACACCTAAACCTTTTCCATTTCATCCCATTTGTCATGAATTCTAGCATCAATAACGGACAAAGATATGCAAATGTTGCATGTTGGTGCCGCATCTGGTGCCATTAGGTGTAATTATTCTGCTTTAAGATATAAACACTTATTTTGGTGCACAGCCAAATACAATCATGCCAATCAGGATTCCAATGCCACAAGCCATTGCCAAATATGTTGTAGTATGTAAACACATAGTTAGAACGATAAGGACCACAGAAATGGAAAGTTTGGTTGCACACATTGTTCTCCAATTTTTACTTCCACCCACACTGCATGCATAACCTTCCACTTGAGTAAAGAAAGCCAGGTTTTTTTTTTCTTTCCTCCCATGATCATTTGCATCTTAAAAGTAGTCGCCAGATCAAACACTTTTGAATAGTATAGTACGTTTGCTTCTGTGGGATTTTCTAATCGCGGCTGTTAAAATCTCCGATTAAACCAGTTCCGTGCGCTCCGAGGTGACCTTTGACACCGGGCCAAAACCACGCAAATGCCAGCGGCACATATAATGGCTGCTTTCCTTCGCATTAAAGTCGGCAGTAAAGTGCGCAAATTAAAGAAACCATGGCAACCGAATTAGAAGGCTAACAGTGCTGCGAACACTTTCGCAACTTCAAAAGGCCTGCGAGCCGCAGACTCCAGGGGCTGGCAGAAACGGGCCTGGTTTGAATTAGGGAGCGTCTTCCACACGCCTCACAAACGCAAACTCAGGAGGCATAGAAAAAATAATAAAAGGAAAACCAAAAAAGTGAGAAAGGTCCTGGGGAAAGCCTTGCTTAACCAGGTCTCTGGATTCTATTAGGGCCAATTATCTTATCTGTTTCATTTCAAAGGCTGACCCAAGGGGCTCAATGGCATTTCAATACTGTGTTCATAAACAGACTGCAGCCTGCCGACTAGGTCATTACAACACTCAGACCCCCTGCCCGGGGTGATCAAATATTTTTGTGCTTTTGTAAATAATGCTCGCTTTTTTGCCCCCCCCTCCTCCCCCCACAGGAAACAGGTTTGGTTTTCATGCAATTTATTTGACTTGGTGAAGTATACAGTTTTCCTATTAACCTTCTCAGTCACATCTGGGTCATATACGTGGTTCCTATTGTTACTCTTCTTGATATTATTCCCTTTACAATCTACAACCAAATTTCACATACAGTATGCATTGTAATTTTAAAGTATTTTTTTAATGCGATTCCGAAAACTTGCAGACCCCTTTTGGTATCGTTCCCAGAGTCATTGTAATGGCTTCCGGTTCATGCATCAACAGTATCAGTAAGGGAATGCAGTCCATACACAAATCGATCAGTCCAATAGTTCACTAGATGACAGTTTAAGGTTTCCACCCAGTAGTTACATAACACCCCTATGACCTACACCTCTTGATTTTCCACCCATGCTATTCACACTGCTCTGATCCTAAACAAGCATCTCTGAGACTATGAGAGCTTTTGTTTGTATGATTAGTATATCTCATGGGAGAAAAACTGAAAGAATGATAGAAATGATTTTATAGAGACTACACTTACATAGTATAATTATATATAGACTTAGTAAAGAGGGATTACTTTGAGTATGCTGAAACTTCCACACCACAGTTTCTTCTCATTTATTTTTTGATTTTTTATTATTCTAAAAATGTATATAAGCAATAAGTGTAGATGATATTTTGACATATCACTGTCTATAGTGTAAAAAGGTATGTTATAGTAAGTCATGACAATATGTTTTAACATTACTTTAAAGGGGACATATCATGAAAATCTGACGTGTAAGTGTTATAATTGGGTCCCTAGTGTTTCTATCAACCTAGAAATGTAAAACAATAACAGCCCATTAACTTAGTTTTGGTAAACAATTCTCTGCAAGCATGTGAAAAAATAGGTCATTGAAATTGGGCTCCCCTAATGATGTCAGAAGGGGTTAATACCACCCCTTAATCTGCACTATCCAACCACTGCACTGCCATTTAGTGCAGAGAGAGAGAGAGAGAGAGCGAGAGAAAATAATTGACAGCACAATTGTGTTTTAATTTCAACAAACCACCGTTATGGCGATCAGTGTTTGCATTTCATCAGCTCATTTGCATTTAAAAGGATACACCCAAAAACGGTACATAATGTGTTTACCCCTACAAAGTGGCAATTTTAACATGCTATAATTATCTATATTGTATTTTGAGCTCAATCTTCATGTATGTACTCTGAGGACACACCAATTATTTATTTTACATCTTAAAAAGTCTTGTGAATTGGCCCCTTTAAGCAGCCACCCATAACTTTTGCCTTACTATCGCCATCTCTGTTTGAAACATAGAATTGCAGGTTACTTTAAATATCCTACCTGTATATTTACATGTATTAAAGGTACTGTAAGTAGGATTTTAGGTGTTTTATTAATCAAAATCAATGTCTTTATTCATAATATGTCCTCATTGGTGTCAAAGGACCTCTGCCAATGATCTGACTTTTCTTTGTAAGCTTAGAATTTCTTCTCTTTACTTACATTGAACGGGTAAGTCCAAGGAGGCTTCTATGTCGTTCTGCCGTATTGATAAACTATAATAGCAGAGAGGGACAAAAAGGAATAGCCTCCCAACACGTTTCCACAACGCATTTTCATTCAGAACACATGAACCAGCTGAAAAGGACAAGGAGATCAGTGAGTACATAACGGCTACCGTAGTTGCAACACGCATTTGGAAAAGCGAGGCGCTAGAGAGCACTGTTCGTTTGAGTGCAAAATACAATTTCACCACTAGATGAGGTAAATCCCAGTTACTGTCCCTTTAAACGTGCAATGTGTAACTTTTAGAAGGATCTCTTGACAGAAACACAATATTATATACATAACTATATTATCAGTGGTGTATAAAGACCTTACATAATGAACTGTATTGTTTTTATTGCCTTAGAATGATACAATTAGCTTTTACAAAGAGAAAAAAAGTCAGGCAGAGCAGTAAATACAAATACAGCATGTTCCAGCAAGTGCCTAAGCTGCATGCAAAGTGATTTTTCCTTAAGGTAGCAACAGGCCACCTGCTCCAGCAATATGAATTATTTAAATTTGGATTCATGCACATGACTGTTCAGAGAAAAAACATCTCAGAAAAACAGGGACTGGTCATGCTCTCTGGCCAGCATCATCAAACAGCACATCAAGCAGGGGGCCCATGTCATGGGCCCTGACAGGGCCCCTCTCCGGCTCTGAGTGACACCCGGGTGCAACAGGGTCCCATAGGACAATTTGGGTAATCATACAATTAAGCAGCTCTGTCACAGATTTTAAACAATGTAGGTCTAATCAGGCAGGAGCTGGGTTGTGATTGAACAGTGCCGAGGGGGAGGGGGTTTGGGACCCGAAGCTGAAATAGAGACCCCGTCTCATCACGGAGATCCTTGCCCCTGGAAGAGCCTCCCTTCATCACGAGCACACCAGGAAATGCAAAGGACGGCGGGGTCACCACCGATTGGCCTGCTGTGTGCCGTTGCCATGGCAAACATCCCTGGGGCCAATGAAAACAGATGACAGGAACAATAATATGAGGTATAATCACCAAGGTCAGTTGCCTTATACTGCTCCAGCTCACCTCACCCCTCTGTCTGAACAAAGTACAAACGAATCTAATATTGCCATTTTTCTAGCATGTCGCAAGAAATTTGGACGAGGTTTCTGGATGTGACTAACAGATTCGGTATGAGTAGACGTTGAGAGAGCCCTAACTTTTCTTGTACTTTTCATTGTACTGTAAAATGTACTGCATAATTTTGCCCTTGGTATTCAACGAGCAGTGTCTGTCGTGCTCACAAGATGACTTATGAACTATCAACAGTTCACAACCCCCAAAACACTATCTGTTTTTCTTTCACGGCCCCCAAAGCAATGCAAATGCATCATGTTGAAAAAGGGTGAGAGGGTTTTACTTTATCATACTTTATCACACGTTAGATTGTGTTATAATATTGTTAAGTGCAGTCACACTCCTAAAACTAAAGGTTCTCAAAGGGTTCTTTCACAGTGATGTCATCTGGTTCCCCTAAAAAAAAATCTTTCTTGTGTTTTTGCGGTATACAGAACCTATTTACTTATACAGATGTACAGTTGTTGTTCTGACCGCGTACCCCTGACCATATAGATAGAGCAGTTCAATAATAACCTCCTCTTTAACACTCTTTAAAATTCAACAGAAAAACTTATCTTTATTTTGTCTGGCTGCCAAAGCTTTGTAAATTACTGTATCGTTTTATTTTCTATTTTTCTGAGCATTGTTTTTGCCTTGAAATTATGTCAGAGCCGTGCGGCTAAATCTTTTATCACTTGCCAAAAAGACGGAGGGCAGATAATTGCATCCAGATGTGAGGCGTTCTCATTGATAGCAGCCTTCATTTCCTGCCTCTGCTTTTTCAGACAACCTATTACACCTCAGAGGGAACTGCTGTTAAAATATACCGCCGTCTTGTAAATCAACACTAACTTTGGGCAAGTGTCATTTAGGAACATCTAAACACATATCTGCGTCTGTTATATTTCACAGCGAGTTTCGTGAGATTTTCTGAGCGAGCTGTTTAAAATCAGTCATGTTCCCCATCGCTCCTCCATATCTCCATCAGAGCTCATTAATTCAAGTTGATTAGTTAGTGGGTTTGCTATACAAAGACTGGAAACTCATCATGCCCCATTGCCATCCTCAACAGTTGCATGTGTGAAATGGAACATTGTATTTTTTAGTATAACTTTTTGTTAATGTGGTCCTTGGTCTTGGTTATACGGAAATAGAGAAATGGACACCAAATAAATACATTTTGAGTTTTTCTTTTTTTAAAGAATCTGTTATTTATATTAGAAAGCTCTTTGTTTTTTTGCAGCTTGATACCCGCAACTTTTTTATTTGTCTTTATAAAGTCTTGTTGTCAAAAATGTTGTAAGTAGGTAGAGAATAAATTATGAGATTACTGTTTGAAATAGTTCATCATAAAATAAATTGAGCTTATTTGAAAAAAAAAGTTTTGCATGGGAATTATAAAACACGAGATTAAAGGCGGGGTCCATGGTCTTTGGAAGCCAGTGTTGATATTTGAAATCACCTAAACAAACACGACCCTACCCCAATAGAGTCTGGACCTTCTTTTGATAGACCCGCCCCACACATACGCAACCCAGACAACGATGTAGGTTAGTAGACACGGCCCTTACTACTGAGTGGCTACAAGTGTGTTTTGGTAGTCGGCCCGACTCTTTTCCAAAGCGTTTTTCAGATATCGTGCATTCCGCCTTTAAGAAATGGCTTTATAGGACAGATCTGCACACTGTTCTATTCACTTTTTTAATTAAAAGTCAGCTGGGAATGTTTCAATAAGTACTGATTGTGAAACATTGCTAGCTGATTTTTTACGAATCAGTACTGATCTCAAAACAGTGCTATGGTTCATTTTTTATGACTCAGTACTGACTGCGAAAGTTGCTAGTTGATTTTTAATGAATCAGATCCAGTACTGATCGAAACATTAGCAGTTGATTTTTAATGATTGGTACTGATCGCGAAGCGTTGCTATTATTGAAATTTAATGAATCAGTAATGATCGCAACACATTGTTAGTTAACTTTTTAATGAATCCGTACTTATTGCGAAACAGTGCTATTGTTCATTATTAATGAATCAACTAGTTGATTTTTAATCAGTACTGATCGAAACATTGCTTGTTTATTTTTAATGAATCCGTACTGATCACAAAACATTTTTATTGTTGATATTTAATTAATAATCAGTAATAATCACAATACGTTATTAGTTGATTTTTAATGATTCAGTACTGATCGAAACATTAGCAGTTGTTTTTTAATGATTGGTACTGATCGTGAAGCATTGCTATTGTTGAAATTTCATGAATCAGTAAAGATCGCAACACATTGTTAGTTGTTAGTTAATTTTTTTACGAATCTGTACTGATTGCGAAACGGTGCTAGTTGATTTTTAATGAACAGTCTTGATCGTGAAACATTGCTAGTTTACTTTTAATAAATCAGTATTGATTGAAACATTGCTTGTTTATTTTTAACGAATCGGTACTGATCATGCAACATTTTTAGTTGATTTTTAATGAATAAGCACTGATCCTAAATGTTGCTAGTTCATTTTTAATGTATCAGTATTAATGCGAAGCTTGGCTAATTGATTTTAATGAATCAGTACTGATCGCAAAACTTTGCTATTGTTGAGTTTTAAGAAATCAGTACTGATCGAAACATTGCTAGTGAATTTTTTATGAATCTGTACTGATTGAAACATTGCTAGTTGATTTTTAATGAATTAGTACTGATCCCAAAACATTGCTAGTCGATTTTAATGAATCTATATCAATCACGAAACATTGCTAGTTTATTTTTAATGAATCGGTACTGATTGTGCAACGTTGTTACAGTGGTTGATTTTTAATTAATTAGTACTGATCCCGAAACATTGCTAGTTCATTTTTAATGTATCAGTACTAATGCGAAACTTGGCTAATTGATTTTAATAAATCAGTACTGATCGCAAAACTTTGCTATTGTTGATTTTTAAGGAATCAGTAATTTATCAAAACATTGCTAGTAAATTTTTTATGAATCTGTACTGATTGAAACTTTGCTAGTCGATTTTTAATGAATCTATATTGATCACAAAAATGAATTAGTACTGATCCCGAAACATTGCTAGTTCATTTTTAATGTATTAGTACTAACGCGATCGCAAAACTTTGCTATTGTTGATTTTTAAGGAATCAGTACTGATCGAAACATTGCTAGTTTATTTTTAATGAATCAGTTCTTATCAAAACATTGCTAGTTGATTTTTAATTAATTAGTACTGATCCCGAAACATTGCTAGTTCATTTTTAATGTATCATTACTAATGTTAAACGTGGCTAATTTATTTGAATGAATCAGTACTTAATGAATCGAAACGTTGCTAGAGTAGTTGATTTTCGATGAATTGGTATTGACCGTGAAATGTTGCTAGTTTATTTTTAATTAATACCGTGAATAAAACAGTGTGTATCCCATACTATTTTATTTTTTATTTTAATCATTTGATCCTGCCCCTGACTGAGATTGAGAGTTTGGATATGCATACTTTCTATTATTTTTGTTAATATACTTTATAAACAAAGCTTCTAAGTGTTAATAAAAAAACTAGATATTAACAATATAGGCAATTCATAACTATTTTAGGAGGTAGCTCATTCATATGAATTCATCATTCGTACATTTCAGTGTGATCTGCTGTCGTGCAGTGCCACTGGGTTTAAGGGTGAGGCTTCATTATCGCTTTGTTCTAATAAGTATACATTTCTGTTCAATTCACATTGTATAAATTTATACGATTTAGCAACCTTGCAAAATTCCTGTGAGATCTGGATGGATATTAAATGACGCCTCAACATAAATCAATATTCAATTAACATTAAGACATAAGCATTACATCTACAGAAGTCCAGTCTTAACCTATATCAAAGGCCTTTTTAACTTTATCAATGGCTTCTGCAAACAGCCTGATTTTCAGATACGCCGTTTTAATTCTTGAAAATAAACGGCCCAGAGGCAAAATTCCATCTCAGACTGATGTCAAGATTGTTTGAAACCAAACGTAAACAATACAGTGGGGTTGCCTATTGACTCAGATGTCATGTTTAGACTGTGATTAGTCTTCACGAAATGAGAATTCCTGACAGAGGCTCTGAGGCGGCATGGCATGCTAAAATAAACGCAGAGCTGCGCTGTTTCAAGACAAGTTCCACACACCATAAACCTTCAAATCCATAACCCGGCCCCCATTGCTCATTGTCTAAACGGGTGGTCGCCCGCCTCTCCCTTCTCACTCACGTTTCTTACGCTTTCTCATCTTTTTAGCATGTATACATACTCTCCATCTATCCACCTCCTTATTTCCTCCTCTGTCCTCACTCACTTTCTCTCTCCTCACTGCCGTTCTCCCTCATCTTTCACCGTCTCTCTGGCCTGTATTTGTGTTGCAGCTTCCTGCTTCTCTCCCACCCACTGTGTGCAGGGGCTGGGAGCTTTACCTTCACTGTGTGATACAACTTTTGCACAGGGATCACGGTGGAGCATGCTTCACTTCTAACTGTGTCGCTATCCACCTGAGCAAACACACGCTGACGTTACAACAGAGAGAGAGACAGAGAGGAGAGAAACAGTGTCGAGGGACTGTTGGTGGAGCTAATATATAAAAACATTAGACTTGTGACAGGCCCAGCTGAGTTCTCCTGGACATGGTTCTGCCTAGACTTTCCTTTGTATTTTCTCGAGAGTAAATCCATCCAATAGAAACACATTTTTGTCATGCTTCACTGCTGTCCCTGTTTGTATTTCTCATTACAAACAGCATTACATTTGCCGGGTTTGACGTCGGCCAACTCACACCAGAAGGACTGGCAGTCCCGGTGAAGCTTTCGGTCTTAGTTTTCACTTGGCGCGGAAATGAATTATAAAAGACACAGAAGCATATTAGCTCTCGCACTCAATTTGCACACATTTATCTTTCATATATAGATTATTCAGAGTACATATGTGAGCTTCTTCAAGTATAATCTTATATAATCACTCATATATTGTAAAACCAAACTTTACAAGCCAGATCTTACAAGCCAGTGTTGTTTATGTGAGATATGCCTCCTTAAGGCCTCTTCAAGTAACAGACACGCATTCAAAAGCTTTGCAGAGACTGTATATAGATCTTTTGCTGACAGCTATCAAACAGGCGATAGATGATTGCACTTGGTGGATGCCAGCATTTTATTCAAACCAGTACTTTGTCTTTGGACAAGTCATGCAATGGAGGCGATCACTTTTACCATACCTCGGTAGAACAAAGGCTGTCTGTCAAAACAGTCCTGGAAAGCTTCATCACTTGGAGCTGTGGAACATAATAAGGAAAAAACTCAATCTTTTAAAGTAATGGCAGTCACAAAATGTTTGTTAGAAAATAACTTTAATATAATAGTTTATTTTTTAAAGTAATAGTTCACCCCAACCCTGAAAATAATGTTTTTGTTATTAAGTTTATGTTGTTATTGTTCAGTGACACACAAATAAAGATACAGTAAGTGTAGCAGAAGTGAAGTTTTGTTAAAAAAAATGGTCCCTAGCTGTCACTGGGGTGGTACCCTTATTAAAGTAGCACACCTTTGTACCTGAGATACCTCAGAGATACATTGTTATGTCCCCAAAGGTGGATGGCATTTAGGGTAAATGGGAACGTGAACATAACATTTTAAATAAGAAAAACGGGTTCCAAATTGGTAACAAAAAGTGCATCTTAGTACCTTAAAGGTACATACTGGTACCAAAACATATACATACAGTATATGTACCTAAATGGTACATATAAGACCCTTAGTAAAGAGTAATTGCCCCGTGTCAGCTTGGGACAATTTTTGAAATTTTTTGTGTACAATGAAATAAAATACGGACCAAGAGTGCGTTTCCCAACAGCATCATTCCACTGTATGTTGGCAAACTGCAACAAAAACTCAAGCTTTTGAGCAAAATATGCATGAAACATTCAGTGCATTGCATACAGTATACATCATTCAAACATTTCATTGTCTTTTAAATTAAAGCGCTGCTTTTAAAGAGTGTGCGTACGTGATCTAGTACATTGGCAAAACCCTGGTGTGACATAAGCGAGAACTTGTTTGCATCAATAATCTGACATAAATTAAATTTTGAACGCATTAGGGTAGAACCGAGGCAAAAGTAACGCAGGATGAATTTTTGTTTTCATATTGTGCATACTGTTGAAAAAAATATTTTTTCTCAGCAATTCAAGTCTGTACTGTCGTGCTGCTTTTGAAACATTTAACGAAATTTTAAATGAAATGTTATTTAATTATTTTATAAAGGTCAAAATGTTTGCAGTTACATATGAACAAAGTCATAAACTAGGTTTCCGTCACACAGATTTTAGCATAGTTTAAAGTGTTGCATAAAAACAAGTGATGGAAACAGCAAATTTCCACTAAAAATCCCTTAATTCGCAAAAACGTTTTTACGCTTGCTTGAGGTGGTTTATGCGTAAAAGGGTAATGCGAATAATGGGAGATGGAAACGCATTTGCTGAATAAATTCTGATGTGGTGAAACACACGTGACATATCATCTAGCTGTATCAGCTGACCTTGTCTTTCACATATATGGGGCTCGACATTGTTGCAATGCCCTTGCTGCTAGTGCCTGCATACACAATTCTACATTTTGTCTTATGTGTACATTCAGTTTGGCAATTACAAGATGCACTATGAGTAACTTTATAACTTGCCAAATTGTAACTAAATGCAGTCTGCATTTTCTAAGCGTGCCTTGTTTTATTTACTGTTAGTTAGACCCTTTTACGCGCATTTTGGTAACGGAAGTGGTGTTGTTCCCCAGTGGTTCTAACATATTAGCAACTCAGAAAGTTTATCAAAACGCTAATATAATATACTAATATACGTATATATGTTTCTGGCCTAGCCTACTCTTCTCTGATTGGTAAACAGTCTCTGCACAGACCTCAGATAAGTGGCACAGATCAACAATAGTGCAACATGTATTGACCTAGTGCTAACATGATTTACTGAGAAGACATTATCGACATCAACACATCATTCATCATTAATCCAAGCAATAAAAACGACAACAGAAACAAATGTTTTTACACTCATTTAAGCAAGTATGTAAGCTAACCGGGCCATAGCAAACCCTAAGTGCAACATGCGTTAGCTGCTTGCTACGTGACTCCCTGACAGTATATTAAGAGTTTAAACACCGACATCAATACACATCATGCATCATTAATCCAAGCAATAAAAGCGACGACAGACGCTAACATTTTAACACTCATTTAAGCAAGTATGTAGCTAACCTGGCCATAGCCAAAATGTAAACACAAGTGCATATGCGTTAGCAGCTTGCTAATGTGACTCTCTGACAGTATATTAAGAGTTTAAACACCAACATCAATACACATCATTAATATAAGTTATAAAAACGACGACAGACATAAACATTGTTACACTCATTTAAGCAAGTGTAACTTAAGCTAACCAGTTTAACTGCAACATGCGTTGCTAGCGCAGCTTACTGATAAGACATTACAGTAAAATAGATATTTAGGAGACGCATGTTGTTCCAAAATAAAGTGGGTACTGAACCATCTTTCATTGCTAAATGTTTAGTAAATCCCTCTGTGAAAAAGTAATTTAACCACTGATTCTTCAAACCAAATGTTTAGTAAATCCCTCCTTAAAAACGTAATTTTCAAATTCTGATTCTCCATCACCCTTTGGTAGTGAAAATAACACAAACTTGCCTATACAGCTGAAAACACAGTGTCTTCTTGATATGATGTTTACACACTAACTAGCTGAAGTCTCTGTGGGCAGGTCAGGGTTTTCGTTTCTCCCGGGCAAGGTGGAGATTATTACGCAAAGTGTTCGTATCTACGTAGATAGAGACAGGCAAGAGATTTAAACTATATGATGACTCGTTTTGATGACTTTAGAAGCCAATAATTTTATTAATCGTGCACTTTTTGGTTTAACTACTTTGCTATTGTTTACATTGATGGACAGCTACATGATACACTGCAATACAGGTAATTTTTGATTTAGGATCTGTGTGGCTCTTTAAAATAACTTTCCTATGTTGCTTCACTGCTGATTCTTGCCATACTTCCGTTGCCAAAATACGCGCGCATACGTTGCTACGTCATCATTGTGTACAAATAGTAAAAAGATCTATTAGGTTACAAAATACCACTGTTATTCGTTCAAACAACTTGATGGAAACTGACCTAATTCATATTTGTGTGTTTTTCTTTATTTGCGAATTTTGAAAAGATGTTTTGATGGAAACCCAGCTCAGATATATTTAATAACAACAAGAGTAATACAAAAAAATCTATGTTGTACTGTTGTATTACTTTGGACCCACCTGTGTGTTACTTTCGTCCCAGCTGACGGGGTGGAAAGTAACTTATGTTCAAAGTAAAATTATACTGAAGTATATTTGTACAACATGCACCTAGTATTAATGGACCACACTTTTGAGTTATTGAACACAGCAAAAAATATCTGTCTAAAGCTTTTATCTTTTTTAATCTTTTAAAATTATGTTTTTCTGAAAAATGGTACTTTCGCTACCACTCTCCCCTATTACTTTATCATTAATGTCAATGTTGTTGAACCAATGTGGTTGAAACGACGAATGTGCAACAAAGTTACGTTTATAAGAAACTGTTGTGACTGGCAAGTTAGTTTTTCCAAAAATGCAAGCTGAAAGTTACATTATTGTATGGGAAGTGCACACCAGCTTTTTTTTACAGGAAGCTATCGTATGATTTGAAAGGACGTGGAATGTACAGTGTGGATTACCGTTATGGAGCTTGTCATCACGTTTGAAGAATGACAGCTTCTGGTCACCATTCACTATTATTGTATAGGCAATGGTAGAGTGAAAATCATGCCTAACATCTCATCTTGTGGTATACAGAAAAAAATTATTCAGATTTGGAATGACATGCGGGTGAGTAAACGATGACAGAAATTTCATTTTTTGGTGTACTGTTCCTTTAATCATCTTGTGTTAACTGTTGCATGGTGCAACGTTTCAATCCCATTATACTGTATGCCCTGTCCCACTTCAGAGCTTCATTCCACATTCATACAAAAATTACAGTGTCTCAAGAAGTCTTTTCCACCTCCCTTAAAAAATACAAAGTGCCTTCTCTCTCTCAGCGCAGGATAGGATCCCAAGCAATCTGTTATCAATTTGAGGCTGTGTATCCAGGGAAAAGCACATGATTCAGTCCAAGATATAAACGATAACAAACGTGCCTGAGGTCCTTTGAAGTTACGATGACAACATTCTCAGAAAAAAAAAGAAATGCTGCGGTTCTATTCAGGTTTCTGAAGCTAGCAGACATAAACATATGGAAAAAAGTCCACGATTTCCAGGCTTTTTTCCTCAGGTGAGGTTTTAAGTGTACGTGTGGGGGTGGAAATTGAAGATCTATTTTTAGTCTGCCACTGTGATTTCTCTGCATTTTCCACAGATATTATATACAGTAAATGGAGAAAACATCTGCCACTCTGTTGACATGAAATAAGTAAATCCTACTGAGGGACTCCAACTAATCTTAACACCTCCTTTATTTTCCTTGGCGAGAGCCTTTACTGTCATTTTTAAAGCCATACAATTTATATTTTGCGGTCTGTGCATAAAAATTAAGTATTGTATCTCTTTCTTTTCTGCCAAAGTACCAGAACACGTCCAGAGGCGCAGGCATGTGCTGGCAATGTAACGTGTGAAACTTCCTTCGGCATGCCTAAGAGGACTAAAAGACGAAAATTCCAATCAGAAGAATGTCAGTCTCTCCATTCATACGAATGTGACCCACACTCGAGCTCTGACCATACAGAGGGCAGCTGTGGAAGAAAGCACCTGTTCCCTCGCCAATTCCCAGAGTTCTTGGCATTGGATGAAATTTTTCATGGCAGAGTACCCTCGGCCATATGAGCTGGCGGTGCCAGCTGAGTTTCCAAACATAAATAAGGTCAGTGTTAACTGTAGTGCATTGACCGCTGTGGCATCCAGTAACTGAAATCGGTTAATCCCCGTTAAAAAGAGTGATTTCCCATCGTGTTACTGTTGGTATGCCATCACCAGCCCTACCAACCCAGGGTTGGGTCAAAAAGGAAGTTAAAGTTAAAACAACCTAGATTTTTGGGTTGAAACAACCCTACATAGCAGGTTTGTTGCTTTTTGACCAAGTGTTGGGTTAAAAATAACCCAGCATTTTTTTAAATATACAGTGCAGTCAAAGAATACATTAGTTTGCCTTTCCTGGAAATCAATCCCTTATCCAAAACGACTGCATGGCATCATCTCCCTCAAAAACAGAAAATAAAAATCTCATGGGAATTCGTGCGTATTTTACGTGTTGACTAATTCGTATAAATTTGTATATAAGTAAATCGTACGATTATCATAAAAACAATAATAAAACCCCACTCCTAACCCCAGTATCACTGGGGCTAAAGAAAATCATGCAAAAATGTTTGAGCATGGTCGTACATATTAATGCGGAATAGCCCCTTAACATAAAATACGTACGAATTGCCATTAGATCACATTGCAAACTTGTTTTCGACATCTCTGTTTATTCACATTCCTTAATTTGAATCTGTCCAGTGTTTTTTTTTAGTGAATATATTTTTTAAGGGGTTTGGGCTTACAGACGCTTTCTGAGAGATATTAAAATTGTTGTTTGGTGTGATGTACCTGTATCATGCAGCAGAAAACACAGGGAGACTGTTTTCAGGTCATTTAACCAGGGCGTTGGGCAGATGGTGGGGCCAGCGGTGTTTAGTCAGCACTGTTAATTCATATAACAGATGTGAACGGCTCTTCGCTCATATCTTTTGTTTCTACATGGGCTTTACTTCCACATCCACAACAGTAGATTGATCATGATTTACATGCTTGCTTTTTGAATCATGCTTCATCTTTGGGAAGCAACGGTGCTGTGGATGAAAAGCTTTTCTGTGCTTTTCCCATGCACAGTATTGGATACAAATCTTTGGCAGGAATCTTGTAATGGAGGACTCCAAATTCTAATGTCACTCCATTTACATTTAACCAGGTTAGTCTCTGAAAAGCACTTATCTAAGATCTACTTCCTTTGGCTATATGATTCAATTTACTTGAATGGAATGGTAAAAACAAAACATGGAGACCCTCAGAGGAAGCTGTCACATATACACGGTTGTATCTCAGTAAAAGGTTTAAAGTAAAAATAGCCATTGCACAAATGCTTGTTTTATACAGATGCTAGTTCATAATTCCTGTCTGTACTTTACCTTAAACCTAAATTTTGCTACAGCAACACAAAATTATCAGAGCAAAATAAGAGCCCACTGAAATACATTCAGGAAAAGGCTGAACTACTGTGTGGAAAAAAAAAGATTTTAACAGAAAAATTTAATTATTTTGTAACAGCATAATCCCAAATTTTCAGTTATAGAGATGAATGAAAGACCTTTTGTATTCTTCTTGGTATGTTCTTAAAAGGTACCATGTTCTTAAAAGGTATGTTTCAATAGTTTGAAAAATGTAATATTTTCAATAGGAGGCTGTCATTTTGTTTACATTACAACTCATGATGTCAATCGCAAAATGAAACTAATGTAAGACACGTAGTGCAGCCACTTTGGTCAATGTATTGCAAGAGCAATTCGAAAAATCACACGGAGGAGTCTGATTTTGAATTGCTCTCGCTGTATTTTGACGTCATCCATTTGTCAGTTCTTGCAACGCAGCATGAAGTCCAACAACTTTTGTCAAAAATGATTGATACGGCCAACCAAATAAAAAAAGTGCTACTGGCCAATCACATAATAGAAGACAAGCTTTCCTGGGGCAAGTTCAAACCGATGCACAACATTTTGCTACGGTTTCCGGGTTAAACGACATGTTTGACAGGTTTGAGATACGTTTTTTCTTGTTTAGTGGGTGTGTCAGAACTGCAGTCCAATCAGCAGCAACATGTAAATAAACCATGCGGTACTAAAGAGACAGCTCGCACAATGGGTCCAAGTTGGAATGTTCTCATTCATTCTGCACGCGAGGGCAGTGACTGTAACATCAAACGTATTTTACAGTATAACCACGTATTTACAATGATTTCATCATGCTCAGGAAACATTTTTAAAAGAATGGCTTTCTCAGCTACCGTAGTTGCAACTCTTGTGTTATCCGAACAGGGTGTTTAACACACCACCGTTTATGTTTAAAAAACGTTGTGCAACATTATGGGGCTGAACACAGCCATGTTAACGCAACCGAGCGACAGCCAATCAAATAAATCAATAGGCGGGGTAACTGTTTACAGGAGAAGTGAGTGGCCCCACGTTAGTCATAACGATCACAGATTGCAGAATTTAAGATAAATACCTAACCTCTCGACGCGCACTAGCTCGCGGACGGAAGGACGTCAGTTTTTTTTAATGCTGCTAACAATATATAAATAGCCTACTGTGTACAAACAACAATAATAATAACACTACTATACATCGTTTAAAAGGTCTAAGGGTTTAGCGTCAGTGTATGGTGTCCGTTTTGAGATAAAATTGCTCTAGTATCATAAATATAGTATTTTATTACAGAAGTCCAGATAACAACATGCATAATATAAACTGACTCCTTACCTTTGTGCTGGTATAAGGAACGCGAATCGAATCCAGTCTGTTTCAGATGTGTGAATAACCCATAAAAACTCTCCAACAAAGTACATCCAATGACCAGTTTTGTCCACAAATGCGTATAATCCGTGAAATATGGATATATTTTCCATTGTTTACATCAGATTTCAGATGCACGTCTTGTAATAGATTATAATATACAATCTGAGGACTATTTACATCGTAACACTTGTATATGAGAGCACACTCGCGTTCAAAACCAGCGCTCGAACTTGATTGTACAAGTAGGCGGGAGTATAATACATAATATCCAAACAGCGCTGTCTAATATCGTGACGTCATCTGACTCGCGCGTTCCTCCAATGACTTCATGGAAAATATTGATAGACAGAACGTGTAGCCAATTAGAACACGAATTCAACGATCTTTGTGTGAAGCTTTATTTCCTGGTGTGGATACGGCATTTTATACGCTTATATAAGGATAAACAATAAAAAGAACGAACGTGTATGCATGTAAACAAAAGACTTTTATTTTGTGGCTGACTGGCACTTAGAAAAGGCACTAGTCTTACAAAAACTCTTGCAAGAACCTCATTTTTGGGTCTATTGACTTCAAACGTGAAATATAACTTCTTTAGACTTGTGGCTTTGGCCTCATTGCATTTATAGGTTTCACACATATATTTATCATTAAGATTTTTAGTGTTTAAAAAGATGTTATGCAAAAAATTTTTTATTACAATGTACTTCAGCCTCTCTAACTTTTTTTTTTTTAATCTTAAAATAATTTTGAAACATGGAAAACGAAGCTCAAAGTGTCTTCTATCTAATGATACCACAGTTATGCTTATACTATAAATGGTTTAGTAAAAACAGCCCTTTTAGTGAAAGTAGGTATTTTCATGGTTTCAGGCCAGAATGGGGGTGCTTTTCAAGAGGCTAAATTAAATATATAAACTTTAAAACATTTTTATGATTGAAAGTTTAATTTATAAAATATTTTTACAATTATAGTTGCAAAGCTGAATTTCTCATAGGTGGATAAATTATACCAGCAATTGTAAAGACCTAAGACATATGGTCTTTCTGTTTGGATAAGTATGTTTTGGATTTTAAAAATTAAATATGTCATGTGTTTCTATTAATGTATTTTAGTAGTAGAAGTGGTTAGTTGTGGTACAATTTAACAAATCATTTTTTTTTTAAAGTTGTAAAATATTCAGTGATTCAGGCAATTACCTCATTTATAGTTATTAACATCAAGGTCATGAGCATATCTTTGTAGAACAGAGAAACAGCATTACATGCTTGGCTGTATGTGATATAATTGTATCGCATGAGGAAAAAGTGAACTGCTTGTACCGGAAATATTTATGTGGAGTTTGGCTCTAACAGATTTATATTGCACCCTTGATTTGATGTCCAGCGATTTCATCTGCGCACAAAAACTTTCGTCCCTGCCAACTTTAGCCTTTCAAACCTGCAACATTTAATATAATCTTAAGCCTGAGGCAGACAGACGTGAACTTTTACAGAATTTTATGGGCCCCCAGACTCGCTCAGTGACTTGAAATCGTAAGAGTGTTGTATAACACCGAACGGCCCCACTGGTTATTCATACCAACAGCGTGATGACGTTATTTACACACCACGAGGGAGAATTCTGCTGGTAATGACAGTAATAGTGTTTTGGACCTGTGTGTTCATGTTTAAAGTCTTTTGTGCAAACTCACTTCGTGTGCTTGTGTTTTAGTTTTGTGATAAACTATGTGATAAATAATGCACTTTTCTTAAAGGAAGAAGTCATATTGGAACGTGTCAATATTGGAACGTGTCATTTTCTTCTTGCTATGCTAAACTGCAAGGAAAACAGGTTGCCAGATATCACCGCACGGACGCAACCAGACTTGACAACCCATTCATCATATTTCTTAAAACTCTAAGGGTGAAACATTTTGTGTGTATATACCTGCCAGCGCTGCTTGAGTATTTACATATGCATGTTTGTGTTTTGGTCTGAACGTTTCTGCAATGTATGTATCACATACCAAAGATGAAATGATTGTGACATCATGCCCCACCATTTCACAATCGTCCGGAGGAACAGCGGGACAGTGGTATTACAAAGCACCTGATAGACTCACGCACGAGTGTCATATTCCATTACCACATAAGCTTGAGTACAGCAACATGACTTCTCCCTCAAACATAGTTATGGTAGTACGATGATTAGTTATGAGGTCACTATGGAACGTGTTTTATTTTTAATAGACTGCCCCGTCGGCGGCCCTTCTGCTCCGTGATCACACAGGTTGCAAATGACACATAAAGTACCGAGCTGGAAGTCGTGTAAAGCTCACGCCACCGGCAGAAAGCAAAAATCTCAGTGTTAAGGGCCCTCCGGGTGCTGTTCTGCCTGGCCGTGCATTCAAGCAACACCTACAAACACGTCCTGCCCAACTAACTCCAAAAGTCCACAGCCAAAGATTTGCTTTATGAGCCCTGGAGCACACACAGCCGGACTGGGAAAGGCAGGCACATAAAAAATGCCTGGCTATGGAAATCAAAGCCTTATAATCCCAAGAATACCCTTCTTTCTTTCTTTCTTTCTTTCTTTCCTTCTCTCTTTCCATCCTTTTTCCTTTTCAGACTCCTGTTTTTCACCTTTACTCCCTGTGTTGGGGCGGAATGAAGTGTAGTCGACTCTTTATCCCCAAAGGACTTTATCCCTGGGCTACTGCTCTTCTTCACTCTCACCTATCAGCCCGACTCAGACTTTGAGACATAACAGATCGCGTTCTTTGAACATCTCCCTTCATCTCGTTAAACATGACAGGGAACAGCAATGCTCTATTTTATAGGCTGGATGACGTCTACTGTACATGTAACGTCTCTGCGGACTGCGGGTCAGTGTTACAGCAAAATAATGGATGGGGACTACAAGCAGTTCTCCCTAATGGCAAAAGTTGAGACACAAATCGTCGTCTCTCACTCTACTGGCTGCTTTCAATGGGCTGACGTCTACTGGATAGGGTCTTGACCGTGCAATGTGCAATGCTGCAAAACCACCAAATATCTTTACATAATGTGTAATGATAACCCAGTGTGAGCCACAACATACCCATCAAGCAGTTACCACTCTTATATTTTGCATTGGAGATACATTATATGTCTCATGATGAATCCAATGACAGAATTTCTCCATTGATGTAATGCCCATGATCTGTCAGTTAAGCAAAGCGTGGTTTATTGCCAGTCAATCACAGTCGGCCAACTTGGAAAAATTCGAATTGGACAGCACGCCATATATATATATCTGTATGGTTTAGCAGTCTGCAAGAAACACTGCAACACCGGGCCCTGGAGACCTGGGCATGGACGTGTCTCCAAAATAAATGATTGGAAACCAGAGAGGAGCCATTTCAGCTCCATTTTCATTTGATATAAATTTGGAACCATGGTGGGCGGCTTATAATTCTTTCTGAAAGAAATGCTGATTCCTTTGCTCGCTGCCAGCACTGTCTCTGTAGTCTTGTATCACAACTTACTGAAGTTACTTGAAATGCGTAACGTGTTTGATGTGTTGATGAAAAAGATGGTCGGCCTTATTGAGTGGCTCTTCCCTTTTCTTCTTCTTCCTTTATTTCTTAACGCCATTCCAGCATCTACGGCTATATTCATGGCCAGGTAATACATACACAAGTTTATTCAGACAAGTTGATTTATACACAAGTTGGGGGAGGGACAATTTGGTATCTCCAATTTGCCTAACTTGCGTGTTTTTGGCCTGTGGGAGGAAACCGGAGTACCCGGAGTAAACCCACGCTGACACAGGGAGAACATGCAGAAACTCCACACAGAAAGGACCACCTGCCCTAGCCGGGGCTCGAACCGGGAACCTTCTTGCTGTGAGGCAACAGTGGGCTCTTCCCTTTTCAAAATAGCCAGTGATGAAAGCTAAAGTGTAGAACAGGGTTAGGCAACGTGCCGATGTCCTGCAGATTTTAGCACCAACCCTGATAAAATCTCACCTACAAGTAGTTTTCAGGTGACTCAGGTGTGCTTGATTAGAGCTGGAGCTAAACTCTGCAGGACATCGGCACTCCAGGACCGACGTTGCCTACACCTGGTGTAAAATGATGTTATAGAAATCATTGATTAATATTGGTGAAAATGAGAGGAGTACGGTTTGAATGCATCTTGCATACTGTCACACTAAACTTTCAGGATGCAACATTTTAATGCAGATCCTTGCTGCAATTGGGTCATTTTTCAATTGGGGTTGCAAATGAGGGGCAGAAATTGTAAAAATGCTTGTTTGTTTTCTTTTAATAAAATGTATTGTTTTGCATTTAAAATAAGTTTAATATTCTATATCCATGAAAATGAAAGCTTAATTTTGAATAATTTTATCAAACACTGGTAAAACATCCACTTATGTCTGTGGTGTTACAAATATTTGAAGTAAAATGACAGTAACATCACAGACAGTAACACCACAGACAAATTAGCCTAAATCCAGTTGTTTCTAAAATGGAGGCTGCCATCATGATGATTTCAAGATCAGGGGACATTTAGGAAATATTAATAAGTATGTATTTATCAAATTTTTTATTAAAATATGTCAAATCTGCAAGTTATAAACATAACACCACAGACACTAATAAAGTGTGACACATGAAATTGTCAAAAATTTAAAGCCTGGGTTTTCCCATGCTGCCTTGCGCGCAAATTTATTCACGCTGCAAGTCCAGAATGGAAACTATGGACCAATTTTGCCCCTGAAATAGGGAACCAATCACAGAACTGGGAGGGGGCAGCAAGACGATGAAAATGTCTATGCGACACACCGAAACAGAGAAAAAAAGAGCAACTTTTGGCGTTAAACAATTTCATATCCAAGAAGGATGTTTGGATATGGCAAGAGATAATAGCCACAGAGTTTTATAGGACGAACTTGCTAGGCATCGTCGTTGACGAAGTACAATTAACTTATAAATGGTAAGTGGCATTTATTAATATCATATTGTCTTTATGCCTGTACTGTGTTTGTCACAGTGCCACTAAATTGTGTTGCGTATCAATATCAATATGCTTCCGGTTTAGTTGCTTTGCTTTCAGCTGTGTGCACACATACACGCTAAAAGTTGTTTATGTTTGAATTTATGTCGCTCTACATACATCATGTGGTATAATTGAAACAATTGGCTATGAGCTACGTGCTGACGCATTTGATAGACATTCGTAGCGCCCAATAAACTGCTCTGGTATTCATAAACCACGCCTCAAATACCAGAAAATAAGCATACTGTATGGTTCCCAGACCACGTCTTATTCTCTATGAGACTGGCCTGGTGTTAGCCAGGCTAGAAATGTAGCTAACTTTAAGAAAATTAATAAGAAAGAATGCACTCCTCTCAGATCAACCAGTACATGCAATGAACAGGAAGTAGTCCAAATAGATTTCTCACTTTTCTTAAAGGGGCGACATTCATTGTTGCAACACCACAGACATGAATTTGGGGGACACTACTTTTTTCTTAAATTTTACGAAAGAAATATATTTTAAAATAATTTAATACAATTGTACATGTTAAATAAAATATTTACAATTTAAAACTTTGTGTAAAAAATGTTATATAGTTGTAATAGTTAATAATGCTCGAATTATGTTTATCCTACAGAATACAAACATGGAAACATTTTATAATTTATTGGTATTTAAAGTTTATTTCAACTGTTGTAAAGTAGAGGGACACCACTTACCACCACAAATAAAGAATGACCCAACTATATATGATATCATGGGCTAAAGTTTTGTTTTTAAATTCAGACATCATGGATTCTAACTTGCTTGCCCCGTTATGATTGCTTTTATTATTGTTGTACAAAATAGGATTGAGCAGTACTGTTATTATTATTTTGTCCTCCACCTTTATCTATTGGTCACACACCTTCACGTGATACAAATTCTTTATATGTATCATTTATAAGCCCGAGCATGTTTCTGCAAATAGACATGTAACGTTTTTAATGTCAGCCTGACCTTACAGACGTTGGTTTTTAACCTCAATCCTTGATATCAGGCCGATGCTACATCTGGACGTCAGGCTGACATCATTTTTTGATGTCAACCTGACCTAATACAGCTTGACGTCAGGCCGACGTTATTATTGTGTAGGGTTGCGAACTTTGTCACTCTGAAAAACGGGACAAAAGCTGACCTGCCAGGTATTTGTGGAAATATACAGTGTATTGTTAAGCCGTTTGTCAAAATATAGTGAATCTCGTAATTAAATCTATATGTTGCCAAGGCATAAGAGTTAAGGTTTATTAATAGTTTGCTAATTTAAAGCAAGGAACTTTTAACACAGTCCTTTAAATGAACCATTACCTTTACTAAAACACATGCACTAAAAGGGTTAGTAAACGTTATCCACTTCTTGTTAATTTTACCTGTGACAAACTAAAAATTACATAGATTCTGTAAACTGTAGTTTTGCTAAATCAACACCAAATACCTTTACAAATAATTAAAACACACTTACAGGCAAAAAAGCGAGAATGTGCTAGCAAAGTTGAAAATTGTCATGATTCATTGTTGTGGCATCTCAGATTGAGGTGTTTTATCAGGCAGGTCTGGATCGCCGGTGTCTTCAGAATTGAGACTGAGCTTTATGCCGTTATACATGCACAAATTGTTAAACAAACCACTATATAACAAAAAAAGTATGAAATCGTATTAAACAACCCCTTACGTATGCCGATTGTGCGTGAGGGGGTCTGTGATTGGATGACAAGTCGTGATCAGCTGCTGTTACTGCTTGTTTGAATTCATGCAGGTGCTGGAACCGACATGCGGATGACATCAAAGTACCGCGAGAGCATTTCGATGGCAGTCTCCTCTGTTTGGTTTCTCAAATCGCTATCGCGGGATTTTGATGTCATTTGCCACTCGGTTCTTGTGGCGCCATATGAAGTTGAACATAAACAAGCCTGGGGCACGTTCAATCTCACACCGGTGCGCAACGTTTTGCTACGGTTTCCGGGTTGAACGACATGTTTCCTGGAAACGGTGTGCAACGGAATCCAACAGGTTTTAGAAGCGTTTTCTCTTGTTTGGTGGGTGTGTCAGAAATGTCAGCCCAATCAGCGGCAAGATGTATAAAACCACGCGATAGTAAAGAGACAGCTCTCTCAATGGGTTCAAGTTGGAATGTTGTCTTTCATTCTGAACGGCAAGGTCAGTGACTGTAACATCGAGGGTATTTTACAGTATTAAACACACATTTATAACGATTTCATCAGGCTTCAGAAACATTTAAAAAAAGAACACAAAGCATGGCCTCTCAGCTACCGTAGTTGCAACTCTTGCGTCATCACAACAGGGTGTTCAATGCATCACCGTTTCAGTTTAATAAACGTTGTGCAACGTTCTGTCGGGGCTGAACGCAGCCCTGCTGTATCAGTCAGTCACTGGTTACTCAAAAAACGGGACACGTGAGGTCACAATCAATTTGGCCAAAAATACGGGACACCCCGGCTAAATAGGGACAGCTATCATTAATGTGTAATGTAAAATAAAAATGTGCAAGAAAATGTTTTCTATGCATTCATTATTTCCACACAGTATGTCATTTATGATTTTAATAATAATTTTAATAATGTTTGTGTTAACTCCGTTGAGGATATTTAAATATGTTTACCTTTACCAGTATATGTTGAATAGTAGTTAAGCAAGGGAAATTTGTAGTGCAATTTTGTTGCACATATCTTGCATGCAGAAGCATTCAAGAAAAAGTGATATAACAAGTAATGGGGGGCGGGGGCTTGTGCCCCAGTAAAGCTTTATTTCCAGCAACGTCCCTGCTAGTCCAGCCCTCTAGATTTAAGATTTAGGTTGAATAAAACGTTAAGACAGAAAATTGAAATGCTCTTAAATAAATCAGCTATTTCCCTGATTCACAGAATGGACTGTTATGCAGTCATTGTTATGATCCGTTCATTGGCTGGCACTAGGAATTATTGGAGCTCAGGCTAAGCCTACCCTGCATAATTGGTTTAACTTGGCCTGGTCACTTTAACCCAGGTTATACTGTATATCACCGTCTTGAGGTTCACTTTATCTTAACAGCTTTAATGCAGACTTAGGGAACCTCTCGTATGTTCACTTCAAAGGCCTGCTCAGAAAGCCTTCAAAGGCACAGTCTAAAACCTCTGTATCACCCTCAGAATCAGCAGTGTGGGAAAGTTTGTCTGCATTTTACTTCAACTGATTCTGATTTGTTTCTTGATTTATGTTTGTTTTGGAAATCCGCTAGTTAACTTAAACAGTGTGACGTAGTCCGGTGAAAAGATTGTCCAACGAAATACAGGATGGAAAAGAACTTTATTTTAAAAAAGGTGACAAGACAGGAAGGGAACAAACTGAACGGTTACAAACTGAACGTGACATTCGATCGTGACTGGACACTTGTCATTAACATCCCATACAGTTGAACAGACGACAGGAACAAAATAGGTTGACTCACAGGCTATTTGTCGACACTGATGGCTCACAACGATTAACATTTTCCTCCATAAATCAATGTTTGTTGTTGATGCCTTTCGAGGATCACATACACAAAAACGAACAATTATACATCAGAAGTGCAATCAATTACAGGAAAGATGGAAAGATGTTAAAATACAATACAGCATTTTTTCAACCTATCACACGAGTTGAAGAAAGACATCCAAGAAACAGCAAAACCACCTCAGGAAAGGACCGAATGAGAAAGAGAACAGAACAATTACCTTTTTTTTCTACCAGAGTAACATCAAGCCTGCATGTCGTGGTAAACACATCATGTGGGAATACAGAGGAAATGATTGGTTTTAAAAGGGGGCTCCCACCACTGTCTCCCCACTCACTTTGTAATTTGCTTGCACAGTAAATCAAAGCTCACTGCTGGGCCTTCAGCATGGAGCTCTGTCCTCTCCCAGCATTCCTGCGCTCATGAATCATTCTGATTCCTGGCTTCCACCAGGCATTTCCTCTACGACTCTCTCTCCCTCTCAAAATTCAGCAAGGAGTACTGCTCGTGATCCTGGGCAGCCTTCAGTTCGCACCACAGGAGACGAGGAATAAAGAATGTGAATCTAGAACCCGTTCCAACTGTTCCTAGTGTATTCGTGAGGATCTTTGTTCATCTGGGAGTCTTTCGGCAGACGATGACGATGTTGCTTTCACCTCTTACGTAGCTTCGTAACATTTATATAAAGCAAAATAAAATTGCTGTTTCTCAATAGGTGGGTGTAAAGTAGAAAGAGAAAATCTTAAATTATTAACAAACTTTAACAATCAAAAACCTCTTCTTCTTAGCATTAAAAGATCAAGTCGGTTAAAATCTCATCTTCTCCGAGTATATACAAAACATTAAACGGACAGAACTCACCCCACAAGTTCACAAATGAAACCAGTTATGAAGCTCCCAAAGCAATGACCCTGTGTTCATGCGTTGTGACCATTCCAAGCATGTTGTGTGTGTTTGTGTGTTTTTGCGTGTGCATATATGCGTTTCTCGTTTCAAATCACGGCCCGGATCACGACCCTCCCGTTAACCTGGTTAATATAAGAGCTCTGTTTGTCTGCCAGGCTCTGAGTTGCCAGCGTTTCGTCATCACTGGTATTGGGCTCCTCTTTCACCCGGATGACTCCAGGGTGAGTGTCCATCGGTGAGCTGGAGCTCTTGTGGTCTGTGCTGTGCTTCCGAATGACGCCACCAGAGGGCGAGCTATCCTCCTGCATATCCTGGTCATGCAAATCCTCTTCCTCCTCTGACTCCTGCAGGTGGACGTTAGGCTGACGGAGCTGCTCGATTGATTTCGAAAGCATCTGTGGAGAAACATAAAGATTTGACTTATTTGTTATGATTCAGCGACAGGTGAATTATTGCACTTAGTAATAGTTATAGCTAGTGCAACACAAATCAGTTTTATTCATTCAGAATAACATTTATGCATTCTACATACGCTTTTATTAAAAGCGACAGGACTTATCCTAGTCCTAGACCATAATACATAAGCTGCCCAAAAGGGATCAAATTCTGTCATATTTTTTTCATTCTCATGTTGTTCTAAACCTGTATGAATTTCTTTTTTCTGATGAACACAAAACAAGATATTTTGATAAATGATGGTAAGCACACAGCTGATTGTAACCATTGACTTCCATAGTAGGAAAAACAAATATTATGGAAGTATTGTGATAAATAATGAAGAAGATATTTTGATAAATAACACAGTTGATGGTACCATTGAATTTCATTGTATTTTTTCCTACTATGGAAATCAATGGTTACAATCAGCTGTGTGCTTACCATCATTTATCAAAATATCTTGTTTTGTGTTTATCAGAAGAAAAAAATTCATACAGATTTAAAACATCATGATTTTGTAAGGTGTGTTTGTAAATGTCCTAATATAACTAAGGCCTAGTCCTGGATTGGTTTAAACCCTGTCTTGGAAACACACAGTGCATTACAAGGTATACATTTTTATCATTATGTGTGTTCCCATGGGATCGAATCCACAACCTTATAGACCTGACATATAATATGGAAAATTGAGTATAGCCAATCTCAAGTAAAAATAGTTCTGGCATTAACAAAATATTTTTATACCTTGGCTCACACTAAAGCCTGTACAGTGTGCAAATCCCTAATTTCACAGCATTCAGGATCTCATTTCCCAGAAGTAATTTATTGCATTCACTTATGCATCACTAAAAAGGGCATTTTTTACTTGTTAACAATTAGCCTATTGAATATTATTAGGAGACACAACCAGGTACCATCAGTGCTGTATGGTACAAACTAAATATCTCACCCTACAAAAAAAAATGGCAGCAATGCTATTTTATGCACTTGGCATTGAATCTATTATTCTTTCATTTGTGTTACACACGTTCTGCTACTTTTTTAACTTCACATCTTGCCAAACAAATCAATTAGTAACTTTCAAACTACAGTCACGCAACTCTACCCAGACCAGGCAGCGGTTGGTTACCGAGGCCATAACAATAATAGGCAAAACAACTGCTCTCTGGGCACTTTTGATCTTCGTGTCTGAAAATTGCTCTTGTAACCTTGAATTTCCCATAGCACTCTCAGCAATAATAAGGCAGATCAATCTGCGAGCTCTCGCTAACAAAGGAGTCATTCAGTACCCGAGCCTCCCGTGTCGCTAACCTAGCATGCGCGGCAGAATAATTGCACTTAAACGGATGGCCAGGTCACGGCTGCTGGTGCACAGAAACACAAATATTTCCACAGGGGAACAAAAGTATGTATTCCATCCACTTTGGTGCCCATTTGAACTCGTCCCTGTGCAATTTTGTGGTGTTAGCATTCAACTGATGCCTTAAGCTATGCTAATTCGAGTGCCACTTTTGAACCATCCATAGGTTTTTCCTCACATAAAGGAGATGGGCTGTCTGACCGGCGTTCCCTTGTGAACAAACTGAATGGTGTTTTAGTAAGACAATTTAATCCTTTATACTGCGGCTGTTTTCCCATGATGCCGCTAAAATCAAAACATGGAATAGCTTTGTTGTTTGGTTAAATGATTGTACCTTGTTGATCTGGACCTGTTGCTGATACTGTTTTTGTTTCTCCAGAAAGCTCTGGTGTTGTTGTTGAATCACGAGCTGAGCGAGAGTGCTCTGGGGCAGTGGAGCAGATTGGGTGCGGTTTAGAGGCCGGTGACGTGGGAGCTTGGGACGGGTCGTACCAGGAGAACTGTCCCTCAAGGCCAGTGGAGAAGGAGGATGCACCGGACTTTGACCTAAATGAGTTGAATAGATCTGGTAAATATACATGTAACATAGCAAACATTTGCCTTTGTATGTCCTGATTTTACTTATGTGCCACAAACATTTACAGTATTTTCCGGACTATATGTCACACTTTTTTAATAGATTAACGGGTCCTGGATCTTATGGTCAGCCAGGTCTAACTTATACATCAAAATAATTTCATATGAACCAAGAGAAACTATTACCGTCTACAGCCGCAAAAGTCAGCTCTAAGCTGCTCGTGTATTTATGTAATTCAATGGATTCAGTGATGCGGAGTGACTTTGGGACCTTTTTGAACTTGATTTGGCTTGTCGTGTTAATTTAGCCTATTCAGTCTCCCAGGTATGTTCTGTATGCTATTGTGTATCGTGTAAATAATTGTTTATGTTACTTTAACATGTACGGATACCAATTCTGTCTGCTGTTCTGTGCTATTGTTTAGTTGAATAACTGGCCTTTCCGAATTAAATGTCTGTTCTTGGATTTTGTGAAATCATTTTCTAAATAAATGCGATGTATGTTTTTCCTCTTCAAAACGCATTTTTGACTGATGCGACTGAAAATTAGTCAGAAATGTGATTAAAGCAGAAAATGATTATGTAATTCCCTGAGAATCGAATCAACAATATGTCGTTGAGCTATTGAAACAACCTACATTCCACCGTGTTTGTGACCCACAAAATTAAACTAATTTTATTTATTTATTTTGCGGTGTCTGTAATAAAAATCATAATTGTATATATTATAATTTTAATCATAACATGTATATATTTTGTAATATTAGTTTTCAAATATTTTTGTAGCTTGCTTTCTCTAACTGGTCCAGAGAGGAAGTTTTGACTTCTTACACTATGTTTTTATTGTACAATGAACTCCTTTATCCCAAAAGATGAAGGAAAATCTGATCCTTGAAAAGCTCTGGGCCAAAAACCAAAAGGTTACAGGTTTAAAGCCGCAAGGAACAATCCTTGTGTCCCTGACCAAGGCACTTAACCTGAGGTTGCTCCATTGGGACTGAACCTGTAACTTAACATATTGATGTTGTTTGAAACTCACAAAAACAAGTTTCACTTGTGCCATCACAATAGTGTGTTTGATTTCTGTGTATGAATATGATTAACCCTGCTCTTGCCTGTAGAGAAGATCTTTTGGTGGCGGAGATGCTCCTTCTGGAGGAGATGGTGCAGAAGAGCCTGGTGGCTGGTGCTCACTTTGGTCTCCATAGCAACAGACAGGGGCACTGGTCCCAGAATTTGGGCGGACAGACCCTGCATGACCGCTGATACCCCACCACCCTCAACATGCTGGTCGTTAAGTCCTAAAGCAGCCTGAGAGGTGATAAAGAGATTTACATTATTTGTGCTGGGTTAACAATAGATTGCAAAAGGAAAAATCACAACATATAAATCTGTCATCTGTAAAGCTAGAACATAAATATAAAAAAGACATCTACCCCTCTAATAGATCGAAACTATATCTATATATAAGAAGGTTTGTCTTTTTCTGCACTACGCGTTTATGATGTAAACACATGGGCTAATCTTCCTAACTACAATATTAACTCAAGATTAAATATTGTTGGGAGCTAAACTTGATTATTCTGGCTTGGCTGGACTTTAAACAGCAGTAATGAATGAGGTGGCTGAGGGGAGGGTGGGGTGCAACCGACACCAGACACTTAAGCACAATATTTATCTAAGCCCTATAAAATCCCCCAAGGTCAAAGGGCAGAACCCTGAGGCTACACATATCATCCAGTCAGACCGTGATGGCTGCTCTTTCAACAGGCAGCACAATATGCAGTTGAACCAAGGACATAAATGACATTTCCCTTCATTTATCAACATAAACATCCACATTCAATTCAATCAGAAGTGTAGGAGTGAGCCATATTAAAAAACCTGCAGCCTGTGGATACCAAGTATATAAAAATAGGTAACAAAAATGCAGATATGTTCGTTCTCTATCATGCATTATAATTTTAATAAGATTGTTTGCAATATAAAATCAATCAACATTGTGAATATTAAAGTGATTTCGAATAATTTGTCCATGAAGATTTCTACAGATTGGACTAGATACACAATCAATCTTTGTCTAATAGTTTCAGATGTTTAAATAGTGCATGAAAGTGATGCATATAAAAAAGATATTTTTGGTTTTGTGTTTATTTCATAAATTAAAATTTACTAAAACGATATTTTTTACCCAACAATGTAAAAAAAATCCGTAGAAATTTCAATGTTATTGCAGCTGGGTTGCCGGTATTTTACCGTAGATTTACATTTATGTTATTTACTGGCAAGAGTTTGTTCAAAGTTAAATAAATGTTAAATATTAACAAGTCTTTATCTTTACAGAATAAAACTATACAATAACAGCCTCATGCAAAGCATTCTGGGAATCAGAAATCATCATCAACCTTTTTCTGTTTTTTGCTTCAGATTTTGTTTCCCAGAATGTTTTGCTTGATGCTGTTTTTTTTAGTTTGACTCTGTAAAGACAAAGACTTGTAAATGTTTAATGTTCATTTAACTTTGAACAAACTCTTTCCAGTAAATAACATGTAAATCTACGGTAAATTACCGGCAACCCAGCTGCAATTTCTACTGATTTTTTTTACAGTGAAACTGTATTTTACTTCTTGTAATGGTTGGACAAATGGTTTAGACGAATTCATGAAACTTCATCACAGAATCCAGATTTGGTGTGGACAGAACTCCGAGTTGACAAAAAAGGATTGTTTGACTTACATTAATGGGAGAGGAGGTGGCCGAAAGACCCAGGGAGATATTGGGTAGAGATGGCGATGTGTAGAGGTTTAACATAGAGACAGAGTTTTCAGGGCCCAATAACCTCGACTGCGATGGCCAACGCTGTGACGGAAAAACAGAGGGAGGGAAAGAGACAGAGACATTTTGAAATCCCACTACGGACCATTGGAAAAAACAACAGCAACAGAACAATAAACTTTAATGTACTAAGACGAATGATGGTTTCGTTCCTGCCGCAGTAAAGCTGTACGAGTTTAACTCGGGGAAATAAAACCTAGGCCGAGGAAAGGATCACATTGACGCTATTATATAAGATACATTAAGTAACAATATCAGAGAAACAACGTATTAGATGACTCCACTTCCTCCACCCTGTGGTGCAGCCAATCAGGATGCGGCAGAGGATCGGTACTGTTTACCCATAATCCCTCCTGCCGATTCACTGACCTGTATGTGGATATCCAGCCTTTATTTGACCTGGGGGACCAGTTCCCCCTGAAAGAGGATACCCAATGTAACGGTTCACAAATGCTGGTCGCTTTCGTATTTAGCGCCGCGACTGCGGGGAGCTCCTCGACCTGCCAGTCCGATCCGTGGGACCTCGCGGCTTATGTCAATACAATAGCGATCGGGCGTGTTTGTGTTGTTAGCGTGTCTTTGGCTACCAGCGGCTGGCAGATCAATTAAGCTCAACCACCCACCACTTCGGCACTGGATCAGGGTGCAATAAGCATTCCTTGTCAGCTATTGCATTGGAGGTCCATGGGAGTGTAAACAGTGGTGCTGAAGAATAACACAGCTGCTAAGCCGAGGCTTCACAGAGACATGTCACAATTGCCCAGAACACACCTCAGTGTGAGCAAAGTCCACAGGGACCCGAAGCAACCGAGCCATGAAGCCAACAGGAAGTGAGTCAGTTGGAGGGAGCTAATGAACATCAGTAAAGTGCAAAAGGCCTCCGTGCTAAATTTTCTGAAGGTAGACGAGGTTCTTATTATGCATGCATGCACTGTATTGAGGATTGATAGTGAGAAAGTCCCGCTCAGTGCGGGCGGCTTGAAACAAGTCCATAGGTGAGTGCTGAACTTATCCTTGCCGACTTTAAAAGCAAAGAATATCTGATCTACGTTTTCTTCCAACGAGCTTTTACGAGACCTGCGGGCGCAGAAAACCACACAGCTATAATGCCAGTAAAGGTTAGCGGTAGAGAACAGGAAGTGAACCGACTCTTTATTGTCTGCGCTGGGAGCCGTTTTCATTGGACTGAGACGGACAAGCAGGTCACGGGCCGTAGGGTCGGCGTTCTGTTTTCATAGCTGCTCAACGACAGGCTGTGCTTGGGTCTATGAAATTTATGGGTGCGGCCTGTTGGCCATCAGCTTTTTTAAGTCGTACAGGTTCTAGTGTTTCAGAAGAGCTTTGATGAAAACGTTGTAAGAAATCTTGACTGTTAATGGGCGTTTGTACCTGTGGTTGAACGGTTAGATGCGAGTGCAAGTTTGACATTGAATCAGTACCTCAGTGCGTGTGGTGACTGGTAGAGAAGAGGGTCCATTTTCAGCCCCCAAGGCACTGCAGGCCCCATTGGGTGAACTAGGACCTGATCCTGGAGCACTGCTGCTGGCTGTGGACTCTGTCGAAATGAGATAAATGAAACATAACCGTAAATATTATAAATCACATACTCAGATAACCTGTTGAGTATGTATGTATGTATGTATGCTGGGTTGTTTCAATCCATGGTTGAGTAAAATATGGACATTTTCTAGGTTCATTTAAATGAGCATTTAGGTTTGCTGTATTTTCCCAACCATGGGATGTAACAACCCAAAATGTTTAGATTGTATGTCTGTCGGTCTGTCTATCTATATGTCTGTTTATCTATCCACCTGTCTGTCTGTCTATCTACCTGTCTGTCTGTTTGACTACATGTATTTTTGTCTGTCTATCTGCCTATCTGTCTATTTGTTGGTCTGTCTGTCCCTTTCTCTGTCTATTTGTCTATCTATCTATTGGTCTGTCTGTTTGACTGCCTCTCTACCCATCTGTTTGTTTGTCTGTCTACCTGTCTATATGCATATTTATCTGTCTATCTATATGTATGTCTGTTTATTTATCTGTCTACCTGTCTGTCTGTCTGTCTCTTTGTCTGTCTGTCTATCTATCTGTATATTTGTCTCTCTGTCAGTCTATCTGTCTGTTTGTTTGTCTGTCTAGCTGTCTATATGCACATTTATCTGTCTATCTATATGTATGTCTGTTTATTTATCTGTCTGTCTGTCTGTCTGTCTGTCTGTCTGTCTCTTTGTCTGTCTATCTATCTGTATATTTGTCTGTCTGTCAGTCTATCTATCTTTATGTTTGTTTGTTTGTCTGTCTATCTCCCCATCTGTTTGTCTGTCTGTCTACCTGTCTATATGTATATTTGTCTGTTTATCTATCTGTGTACCTGTCTGTCTGTCTACTGGTCTACCTGTCTATTTGTCTGTCTGCCTATCTGTCTAATTGTTCCATCTATCTGTATGTCGACCTGTATAGTTGTTTGTCTACTTGTCCATCTATATGTCTTTTGTCTGTCCTTCTGTCTGCCTGTCTGTCTATCTGTCTGTCTATCTGTCTCTCTGTCTGTCTGTCTCTTTGTCTGTCCATCTGTCTGTCTTTCTGTCTGTCTACCTGTCTATTTGTCTGTCTGTCTCTTTGTCAGTATCTCTATCTATCTGTCTATCTGTCCGTCCGTCCATCCGTCTATCTATCTATCTATCTATCTGTCTGTATATTTGTCTGTCTAAATGTCTCTTTGTCTATCTGTCTCTCTACCGGTCTATTTGTTGGTCTGTCTGTCTCTTTGTCAGTGTCTCTCTGTCTATTTGTCTGTCTATCTATCTGTCGGTCTGTCTCTTTGTCTATCTGTCTGTCCATTTGTCTGTCGGTTCTTCTGTCTTTATATCTATCTATCTGTCTCTTTGTCTGTCTGTCTGTCCATTTGTCTGTTGGTTCTTCTGTCTGTATATCTATCTATCTATCTGTCTGTCTGTATGTCTGTCTGTCTGTCCGTCTGTCGGTTCTTCTGTCTGTATATCTATCTATCTGTCTCTTTGTCTATCTATCTGTCTGTCTGTCTGTCTCTTTGTCTATCTGTCTGTCTGTCTACCTGTATAGTTGTTTGTTTAAATGTCCATCAATCTATCTATCTGTCTATTTGTCTGTCTACCTATCTCTATCTATCTGTCTGTCTGTCTGTCTGTCTGTTTGTCTGTCTGCTTACCTGTATAGTTTTTTGTCTATCTGTCCATACATCTGTCTGTCTATCTGTCAATTTGTTGGTCTGTCTGTCTCTTTGTCAGTATCTCTGTCTATCTTTGTCTGTCTGTCAGTCCTTCTGTCTGTCCATCTGTCACCGTCTATCTATCCACAAAAAATGCTTTTGTGAAACACATTGTTCCTGTTGTTCATGCTGTCACTGTTCCCGAAGCTCAGTTGGTAGAGCATTGCGTTAGCAGCGGAAAGGGTCATGGGTTCATTCCCCAAAGAATGCATATACTAATAAAATGTACAGTATGAAAGCACTGTTAGTTGCTTTGGATATGACTAATGTAAATGTAATGAACTGTAAATGTAAAACAGGCCTCCCACACTCGCAATCCCCTGCCACTGATACATTTTAAACATCCGCAAGTGAATAAATGATTCAACCAGCAAAACATCAAAAAGCACACTGGATCCATGTTAACATGTCACCTGTCAAAGCAGCTATTATGTAACAATATAGCACACTGAGCTTCAGAGGCAATGGACAGCTGCTGTGATCACTGGAGAGAAACTACCAGCGCGAAATAAGAAATCCTACTGTTTACCCCCCAGGTGTGTTGTGTAACTATGCAATTCATAATGGGATGGCACTCCTACCCAGAAGTTCCAGTGCTCTCTTTTTAAAGGGTGTCATAATGCTCCCCTCTTTTCTCCTCAGGAGTGGGCTGCTCCTTCTCTCAGCAACCTTCTGCTTTAACCTGGAGCGCACCTTCAGATTGGGCTCTGAAACTGAAGATAAAAAACATTTAACACACTAAGAAATCAAGAATGCAAGTTTCTATGTTGCTTCACAATCCTGGCTAAGGTGAAATTTCATTCTGATATTTTGGAGAGTATCTTTTTGGCAGGTTTAGTCAAACATATTTTTGAGCTCAAGTATTTGTAGCTGTGCATATAATCCAACACAGGCATGAATGATTTTTATCACAGAGAGGGGAATCCACGCTGTTGCGTAGTGGCATTCTTATACCATGATTACAGGTTGTTTTTAAAGTCATCTGGAATAAATTAGGTTGTGCAAAACAAACAACAAAAAAAACTTATCCAGATGTAGGCCGACCATTGCATTGTATAGTAACAGTTAACATGCTAAAGTAGCAGATGTTTTAGTGAGCGAATGTAGATACAGCCTGTCCAATCCAAACACATATTAATGCAAAATATACAAAAATGTGACAATGACTGCAATAGAACGAGATTTTGTCTCATTATTTCTACACTCACACCCTGTGGAGTATTTTGTCATAATTTAAATGTTCTTGAATTATGCATTATGGAGCAGCATGTTTATTTGACTAATGTACAGGCAAGTGCTTCAAAATAACCCTCTGATGGGAAGCGAGTGACTAAGCCAGCCACCCACATTCAGTGCCTCCCTATGGGAACACCCACATTACAACCAGCAGCCAAAAATACAGAAATTTGGTTTTATTATAATGAGTAGATGTCTGTTGTTTTACCCAGCAGTTTCCCATTGTGCAATAGTAACACCATTAAGTGGTGTGCAGCCCATTGTCTGGATCAGTGGTCTATTCACTTGGACATCACCCAAAACAACCAAAATTTGTGCAAATCACACCAAAAAGTCAATATGAACATCTACAGGACCATGTGAAAATTTCTATAAAAAAATAAGGGAAATGTTTTTATTTTGCTATTCTGCACATAATAACTGTTTATTCAGTATTGCTTTCTTCCATCTGATCTAGATAAGATTATTGTTGTCATACTGACAAGACAGTTGACCAAACTGGGGCTGCAGTCATACAAAAAGAAATCGTTTGAGAACAGAGAGAGTCATGGGAAGACACAGCTGTAAGTGGTAATCTCAGAGGAGTGAATGGCCCACGGGCAGGGGCAGGGCTGCTATTTCAGACCTCTGCAGAAGATCGGCAGAAGCGTCAGCTCTCATCCAGCAGTGCGGTAATGGGATGTAAATCCAGCTAGCGAAGTGGGCTGAGAGCAAACTGCAGGGAGCCTCCTCCAATCCGCCTCGCACCCCACACTGTCCTGATTGCCTTCTATTTTTATTCAGCGCTTTAGCCTGTCGCCACGGGAACACCACCCCATTGGTGTGGAGGTGGAAGCTCGGTTGTCGGTGGGCTCAGTGGGAGACTGCGATCGTGACGCGATGAGAGAACACACCACTTTGAGCAATCTCACTCAAAACGAGTGGTCATGAGCGACAGACACCTGCTTCATTTTTCACATCTGTGCCCTGGGCTGGAACCAGTGGCCAAGACAAACAGTAATATGTGTGGGGCGAGGACTTAAAAAATCATATTGTTACATTGGGATACAGTTTTTGGGGGTACACACTGCTGAATTTTATTTATTGTGTTATCTTGACCCAAATACCAATTTTCCTTTTCAGAATATGTGGATTTAAAGGCGCTCTAAGCGAATTCACGGGTTTTAGGCCATAAAACATCAGTAAACATCTCCTCACTATCTGCTAGCTGCCTGTCCTCTGAACACACTGTAAAAAAACGCGGTCTCTGCAGACAGCCCAGGCTCCACAAACTGCAACAAAAACAAAGTAGTCACCACAAAACATAACAAAGTGTTCCAGCCAATAAACGACAAGAAGGATTTGGGAGTGGGGGTTGAGTGGCGTTCATGACTCTTTCAGAAAGCACAGAAGGGTGGGGGAGGAGTTAGCTACGCTCCGTTTGACAACACTTCGAATGTCAACAAAAAGTGATGTCAAGTGATTCGCTTAGAGCGCTTTTAAAGTCTGGCGTCAGTTGTGAATACACTATAGGTTCCAGACCCTCAGTGAAAATGCTTCTATTTTGAATTTTTACATATAATACATTTGGGTACGATTAACAGAAAATATGTATTAAAGTCGGCATGAAACAGAAGTAGCAATTGTTTGATATTCCCTACTGTGGCGTATATACGAGATTTGACTTTGTCCATCAAGATCTGATTTGATCGCTTAAAGTTGGGTCATGTTGGCAACATGCTAATCGCTGCAATCTTTTCCTGGGCCGGAAGTAAAGAGAAAACATTTCGAGAGGGGAGGAGATTAGCGTTTTTGATAAAAAATCTTGAGGACACAGATAGTGAATAATGAAATAATGAAAGTAATGAAGTTTTAATTTCAAGTTTTAATGTCATTTTGATTGTGACTTTAATATACAAGCTAAGTAAAAAGTTTTATTGATAAATTAATATGAAATTTACATTGTGTAAATATTCTGTATGTCCTGCCTTTTAGTGCATTGAAAAAAGATAGCTATAGTCTAAGTTGAGGTAAGAACATAGTAAAATATTGAAAAACTGTGGTGTTTTCCTTTAATGTCACACATTATTATTATTATTATTATGAACTACACACTAAACATGCTGGGTTGTTTCAACCCATGGTTTTGTCATATGTTCAAACTAAACCATTGATTTTAATTTTATCTGGGTTAATTTTAACCCAGTGGTTGGGTTTGACCCAACCATTGATTAAAATAACCCAACATGTTTTAGATTGTAAAGAAAATGCAGTAAATATTTTTTATGTAAATATTTCCTAGTAATTGTACCTTCACCTGTTTACCATTGTGGTTTAAATTAAATTTTAAAGGCCAATTTTTTTAAGGTCTCAGACCCATCATTGAATTTCTGTGTACATGTTTGACTATGAGGTCGAACTCAAAATCTCAAAAGTCCTCATAAATACAGTAAAATGTTAAAACAAAAAAAAATACTTTTATGCACGTTGAAGTTATGTTTAACTTTAAATCTAATATATTTTTTCAAATCTTGTTTAATGTTTAAATCAGTCATCATCAGGCAATCCATCTTCGAACGCACACATCCTGAATTATCTTTCCTATTTTTCTCTCATTACTCAAAATACAAACACCTGTTTACCCAGAAGGCATGAACCATGTGATGCAACAACATTGCCTTTGCAATCCATATTACTTCATCATTGCATCGCAGTCCATTTTTCTTGTTTTTCCTTCCCATACGTGTCTCCAGTGGGAAATACCTCTGTGACACGATACAGCACGTCTGGTCCTACAGCCCAGAATATCTTCTCTTTAAGACGTACAAACTCAAATCCCTCTCATCTCAACTGCACCTGCTCCACATGTTTGCTATGTGGGTCAAAGTAAAGGTTTTTCCTGTTTTCAATAAGCAGGGCTGTTCCTGCCCACAGCGGTGTCACGTACCTCCATACAGATCTGCTCTGGTCTAGGACATGACATTGCCAGTTACTGTAAACAAGCTAGGTAGATAAATATATATTTTTTTTTTATCACAACTACCATATCAAACAAAAGCCACACCGAGATTTCCTCTCAAAAAGCATTAGAGAGTGGCAAAACTGCTTTGCTATGGTCAATTCTCTTCACAGTGCTAACCTAACCCCTTGACATATGCCAATCAAAAATCTCAAATGAAATCCAGGATGCGAAACAACCGGCACCTTTGTGTCGCTCCTGCTGCGTGCTTACTTTAAGGGGTTTCTAATTGAGATGGACAGGAAGCGGAGGAAGGGGTCTTATACCGGTGTGACCACATATAGAGCTTGGAATCCAACAAGCAGGAAATGACTTTTAGGCAAAAAGATTTAGGCAATAAATAATACTCATAAAGGATGGATAGTTCCTAAAATGTCCTAAATTGTTTGGTTTTCTGTGGCATATTCATAGGAAATAAGATTTATTCCTCTACTAAATGGTTTATTTGAATAATCTTTCGATCTATAAAACTGTTTGAATTTCATTACATTGTTAATATTGTGTAATATGGACCAGGAGCTGCATTACAGGAAAAATCAATACTAGAGTCTTTATCTTGATTTTAGTCAGAAATTCACGTATTAGTTCACCAGAAAATTAAAATTCTCTCATAATTTACTCACCCTCGATCATCCCAGATGTATATGACTTCACTTTTTCCATGCTATGAATGATTTGTAATGCCACTGAATATTGCTCAACGTGTTAAACCTCCAAAAAGCACATCCATCCATCAATAAAGAAATCGTTTGGATTTAATAATAATAATAATGGATGGATGTGCTTTTTGGAGCTTCAAAATGCAGACGACCATTCATTGGCTTTATACAGCCAGGATTGTATTAAAAAACTTCAGGAAGTCATAGACATTTGGGATTGCAACCGAGTAAATTATAAGTGGATATTCATTTTTTGATCAACTTTTCTTTATGAAAAAAGACGTCCCCTTTTTTTCCTCAAAGCAACATCTCAGTAGATTTGAGTTTTTCTCAAAAATTGCTTTCTCGATGATCTGTTTGGATTCCTCAACCTTCTGTTTCTCTCCGTTCTCAGGATATTGGCTGGTTTCAGTGAAGCGAAACAGAAATTGATGCTGAAACTGGGAGGTTACTGTTCGAAAGCTAAGACAATAAACACGTCTCTTTCATGTGTCTATAAAGTGCTTATTTGAACTGAACAACCTACATAATTGCCTTAGATTAGTTTACATTTGGCAAACAAAGTCGGCACAATTTGGGATAAAACTCCCTCGTCTGATCCCTTGAATTGTGTAAATATACGGCATGCCAAGCCATATGCTAAAGTAATTAGGCAGGTATAATTGTTTACTGTCATAATTCAAAGGGACACGGCGAGGAAGGAATGTAATGTCATTTCCCTGACTTAACGGCACAGTTATGAACAGTTCGCCTTTGCAAGAACTCACGACTGGCTGACCAAGTGGGAGTCATAACTCACAATAATACTGACTTCCCACAAAACTCCCCCCAGAACTGAGTCAACAAACCTGTAGTGCTTTCTGTGAAAAATCAAGGATTTTCTAAATAATTAAAGCTTATTATAATGCCGGAAAATTATACACCTTTTAGCAACGTTTTATGAAAGCTGTGGTTTATAAGCAGAGGAAATCCTACTGTAAAGAAACGAATGAAATGTACTTAAACAGTCCTCAAAATAATGTACATATGAGCTCATGTGTCAGCTCTCATGGGATGCTGTAATTTTGAGGAAAAACAACTTCCCTCCTTACAGTTCATGTTTAATAATGCTGTGGTTTATTGGCACAACCACAAAAGCATAAATAAAAGTTTATATGCTTTGTAAATGCATATGCATAAATGTATACACAGTGCATTTTCTATTATTATTCAAACAAGCAATTTAATATAGATTATAGATTAAGAGGTCAGCCTTCCCAAAGGCATATTTGAGGCCTACCTGTCTTCCTCAGAGGGAAGTCATCTCGACTCTCCTGCGGGTAGGGCATTGAAACCTTGCAGGAGGACGACGCACCTCCCAAAGGAGGTGAACTTTGCTCCAGAGAGGTGTGATGGGAGGCCCTGAACAGAGAGGAGATGCAAACTGAACTCCTGAACTTACATCACAGTCATAAATACAGCCGACAGCTCTCCTGTGCTTACAGCCTTACAACCTTAGGATCACATTACACATTATTAGCAAAAATCTGCTGATTTTACTACCTTGGATGTTTTTTTTTATTTCTTTACAATATATCTGTCTTTATACTCTTCAGTAAATACATTTCACAAAGCCTAAAAGTCATTTACCATACAGTTAAAGAGCATTCTGTGAAAATATAACCTTAATATTGACTGAGAAATGCCATTTTAAAGATTTAAATCAATGTAAAATCAAACTAAGATGCTGCACTGCTCCTAATCGAAAATGGATTTCGCAGACAGGGTCACATTTTTTAATGCTATGTTTACACATTTCTCCTAACTCATTTAGATGTTACGTACTTACAAAATTGCTACTTATGACTCATTATAACAGAGACTGAAAATGATTTGAGGTATATGAGGGTATATAACTTACGTGTACCACATTTTGGAGCTCTGTGTGATTTTCAGGGAGGCTGCAGTTGGTACCCCATCTTTGGTGGATTTACTCAACAGAAACTCTTGGAGTTTCTGCTTGACTTCGGTGCTGGCCACCGCACCTGTTGGACCAGGAGACACACACACACACAGAAACCATAAACATCTTGGGGTTCAGTCAAAACATATACAAATTGAAATTATGGTTACATTTTCATTTTTCAGTGAGCTATCAGTTAAATATGCATGTTTGTTGAGTTTGGCTCCCTTTCAAGGCCAAAGAAAAGACTGTTTTACTGACACTCCCAGACGCAGCAGGATCAGCCTGAACTCAGACAACGGCGTCTTCCCTTCACATTCACCCACACACTTCTTAATAGCTGCACTTTAAAAATCTCTTACACTATTGGCTGGAGATTTAAGCATCTTTAACACAAATGAAGGAACATCTCCCTCTTCTGGACAGCAGACGTGAGGCACCTTTGGAGGGTTTGTTTAATCTCGCAAATGTAGTAGTTGAACCATTTATGTGTGAATCTTATATACTAAACCATGCCATTCATTTTTTTTTTTTAAAGTAGAAATACTGTGTAGTGTAAATGAGAATCAGAAATGAGAATAATAAAAGATATAAAACCAACTGCTCGGTCGCATTATGATAATGGGACTCTGAGTGCAGAATTTCTTTTTTGGTTTTAGGTTGAAATGTGACCTGAGATTTAACCTTATCAGTAACCACAGCATAAACCTGACTGTTTAAGTGCTTTTATTCATGTCATAAAAATGTGCCCCATAATCTATAGTAATTATGAGATTAGGAGCATCAATGTTTAATGTCATTCATTGATTTCGCATTTTTGACATGATCTTCCTCAGTCTATATTAAAGATATCAAGGTTATATTTTCACACAATGTTCTGTATATTATGTAGGAGGATTGTATGTAAAAAAAAAAAACTACTTTAGCTGGATATTCACAGACATGGTCACATTTTTATATGACTCTTATTGGTACAGTACACTGTAAAAAAGTTTAATCAACTTAGATTTACAAGTCATTTTAACTTTCATTTTTTTATCATAATTAGTAATGAGTTGCTGTAACTTATAAAATTTAATTAAATCAACTTTATTTTATAAGTAACAACAACTCATCACTAGAAAAAAAAGATTTGTAAATCCAAGTTGATTTTACTTAAAAATGTGCAAAATTTGTTTTTACAGTGTAGCTAAAAGCATATTCAAATTAATTCATTTATTAATTAAAGGGTGCCTACACTGTAAAAAGTCATTCTGCAGGCTTGTAGATTTGATGAAATTGAATATGTAAACTTTATTTAATAAAATTATTTTCATGTAGTTTGGTAATTTTTTTGTGTTAAAATTCTTTAAAAAGAACTGGAATAAAAACAACTTATTGTTTTTGTGAAGGATTTAGCTATTCTTATTGTGTATCTGCGCATGTAGCGAATACTGAATAAATCCAACGTAATACAAATGAGCTGTTTTAAATGAAAAACCAGTTCAAGTTAATATGTAGGTTGTGAGAGCTGAGCAGACGGATTTAGGAAATATTTCTGTTAATGTGCCAAAAATCAAAGTTTTGAAAACATTTCAGTCGAGAATGTATGTTTTTTAAACAAGAATATGCAGTTGGTTCATAAAGATATCGCCTATTTAAACATTTCCTTCGAGTTTTTGGCGACGGGAGCTCCAGATAATCAGCCGGTGCTTAGGGCTCATATATACCGGACAACGGCGCCTCACCTCGGCCAGTCTGGCTGAAAATCACAGCTGGCTGTGACGTCAATGTAGTGTTTAAACTGTGGATAAAATTCATTTCGGGTAAATTTAACGGGCAATATTTGGTCTTATAAGTATATAAACAGTGTTTCTATGTATAATTTGTTTGTAATTCGTAAATATTAATTACAAAAGGATTAATACGAACTGGGTTTGGACATAACTTCAGCTTTAGGACCTTAGGAGGTCGCATATCTAGGATGCATTTGTCATCAAGACTGCATCTTCTTAGTTAATCGTAAATTGTTGTAATATGCGTATGACTTGCGAATGTAATACTTAGTTAACTTAAACAAACCAGGCTTAATGGAGAATGCCGTCTGCACAGTCTGAACCTTCGAACTCAGAAACGGCCTGCAATTGGTTGTCCAGCTGTAACTCATTTTAAGTGACAGAAAAACTGACCAATCATATTGTTCATCTGAATGGGTGGGTTCTCTTCATCCACTCGCTCGCTCTGAGGACTTTCGTGTTTTAAAGATAAGTTGGACATTACTGCGGTCTTTTTCGGTTTATTTAGTTTTGTGTTAATTATATACACAAAGTATTCGATTCAAATGTTAATGTAAAACTATTATCCGCTGTATATTAATTGTGTGTTCAATTGCGAAGTTCGCGTGGCTGACTGAATTGTTTGACAAAGACGTCTTACTGGATTTGTCTGCTGCCCTCCGAAACTTGAAGCAAAACTGAAGGGAAATGCAACGTTATTCATTTAATTCCACAAAAGGTGAGGAAGATATTCGTTATCTTTTTAAAATGTTTAAGCTTTCTACATAATGTAAAATTAACATTATTATTAACAAAATTTTACTGCAATTTCCTGCAGGCAACGTGAAACATTGCTGAGGGAGAACTATATTCACAACAAAAGGTGAGTAATATTATTAAAAATATGTATTGTATATATTATATTGTGTATATAGTGTATGTGTTTGTATATACACATGAGTAACTTGGTTAACAAATAAATATGTGACTGCATCCTATGGTGTGACCTAATTATATAGGTTATATATCTTTTCAAACATGTTTTGATATTATTTGTAATTCTAATGAGAATTTATTATCAGTTTTCTTCGAAGCATTTTAATATACAAGTTTAATGTGTTGATTATTTCAGTATTCAAGCTGTATAAATGTATAAAGGTTTTAAGAAATAATTGCTGTTTAATGTTGCAGGATAATGATGAAGAGGCGGGACTTGGGCAGCTTGTGATGGCTGTAATTGTAAAGAATGGATCTTCTAGGAGTGGAAGCCCAAGGGATGCTGGAATTGTTATCGAGGCCTTAAAGTTGTTCCCAGGGCAGGCTTTATCCTCATTGGATTGGATCTATGCATTGAATCTCCAGTATCCCAGGCATCTTTTCAGGTGTTTCAGAAACTTTTCTTGGAGCTGGATTCTTCAAAGTTTATAAACTGATTACAGTACAGTAAGTCTAAACTGCTGTCTGATTTTCTGGGTGTGAATCAAAGTAACAGAACACAAACATGGAACCTTTCGTCTGGAAATGTGGACAGTTTTCTTTAAAGACTGTAAAATACTTTTTGAAGTGTACACTGTTACAAATACACCATTAAAAATGAGATGTTTTCCTGTTCTTTTGACTGCAATAAAATAAGAATTGATTCATCTTTGTCTGTCATTCTGAAATCAGATATAATACTCATTACTAATAATATTATTAATGGATGATGTTAAATTAAAATAGTATAATTGAATAGTATTTATTGTATAGTGCTAGGTCTTTGTCCTGTATACCCAATATTTTGTTTAAATTGAAATTAATTTCTAATTGCAAATTGCAGTTAACCTTTTTGAATGGGTTACTATTAAAGAGTTTATGGTATGATTCTAACTCAATTTTTATTTGTTGAATTTAAATAATGATATTGCTTGTAATCTGTTGCCACACTTTTATTGAGTAGATATGGCATAATATTTTTTATTGTATAGTGCGAGATCTTTGTCTAGTATACCCAATATTTTTGTTTCAATTTTAATAAAATTTTTAATTGCAAATTGCAGTTTGGCTTTTTGAATATGCTAATATTAAGGAGTTTATAGAGTAAATCTAAATCAATTTTGATTTGTTGAATGTAATTAATGATATTGCTTGTAATCTGTTGCCACAATTTTATTGAGTAGATGGGGCATATTATTTTTTACAGTGTATTAAGCAAAATCCACTTTTAAATGTGTGTTGGCAGTGTGTAAACACAACTACCCTACGATGAAAAAATCCACCTGCTCCTAATCCTCATTGAACCAAATGTCTCCTTAGACATGCCGTTTTGATTCTCTTATCAATGTGAGGTCACATTGATAATGCCCCGCCCACTTACAGTCCTGCATTACCATTTTCCGCGAGTTGTACTTTGTCCACTTGATTCTATTGTCTCAGATGGTATGAATCAGATCTATTTTAACTGAAAGCGCTCATTGTCTGTTTGTAAGGGAGAGAGGAGCTGTAGCTCATTTGCATTTAAAGGCACAGACATTAAAGACATTAAAACAGCGCATTTTTGCTCCCACCCAAATAGGGTCATTTTGAACATGTTATAATAAATGATTGGGGTATTTGGGGGGACACATTCTAGGCACAACTGAGACTTTAATTACATCTTGTTAAAAGCCATAATATGCTTTTATACAGTAATAATAATAATAATAATAATTTAAGCAAACATTCAATAGAAGGCCAACACACAAATGCTAATCATTTAAAATCGGTGGAAATTTGCGGCAATTTCTACAAAGTTTATTTTCCACGTGGGCCTGCTGATTAGTCATGTAGCTCGCTTTTATTCGAAGCAATGTCTGGCAGACCTATCAGAAGACCAATCCCCATTGCATGGCGCAACCTTGTCACCCCATAGAGGAGAACCCACAACATTTCGGTTATCAGCCCAGATCTTTAAGCACAAAACGCTACACCATACAGTTTTGTCGTGCTGTTTTGTAATAACGGTATAGACGTGTGTCATTTGACATTTGAATTTCATTAAAGCAGGCAGGTTGTTTAAGTGTTGTGTGGGTGAGAGTGATGACAAGCTCTTACTCTCTCTGTTTCTCTCTCTATTGCGCAGAAACAGGACTTGTTGTTCACGACGATGTCTCTCCAGCTCTCTCTCCTGACTCTGTAGCTCCAGTTTTCTCTCCTTCTCCAGCTTTTCCTGCTGCTGCTTCATGACCTGTAGCTCCTGCTGGAGCTGAGAGGCAGGTGTCTCATTACACAACACAGCTGTTTTAATGATGCTAGCGGTCATTTCTATTGTCTGTGTCTTGAACTACCTAACTAGAAAGGATTTGTGATTGTCACAGTGTGTAAGTTAGAAAAAAAGTGAACTCACTTATGATGTTAAAAATGTTTTATTTTAATGTAAAAAAATCTAAATTAAGAGTTATATATTTTTAGGTATAATCACATGTTCATTCTAGTGGACATAAACAAAGTCATTGTTATTCTGATATATCAATGAAAACATTTGTTTTGAAACAGAGCAACTGTTTCATATTTAGTTGGACTGTGCAGTTTTGATAACTGTTTGTCTTGCTTTCTGTTTCATCATGTATAATATTGCACAGCCGTGTTGTTTTGTTGTGCATGTTTTTAATCACTATGTCATGAAGGCTGTGTTATTATTACCTTTAGGTGTTCTTGTATCTGGGCCTGGTGCTGGCGGACCAGGTTTTCGTGTTGTTTCTGGAACTCACTGATAAGTAGCTGTTTCTGAATTTGTTGTTGTTTTTGAATGAGGAGCAGTTCCTGTTGAAGCTGTCTTTCCCACATGCTGGGGTCTGAAGCAGAACCCTGCATCCTGATATCCGTACGAAGGTCCAGCGGGGAGCCCGGATCAAGAGCAAAGGGAACCTCTGGCTTAACATCCACTGAGACAGAAAGGAATGATAATACAATCATTTAGTATGAACATCTCCACATTTAGATGGTTTATTATTTATGAAATCTAAAGTCTCATAATCCAATTATAAGGTTACACTCTAATTACATTACAAAATGTTGGTTTATTTTATCTACCCAGACGCTAGGTTGAACCTTTTGGGTCATTTGGGTGGGTTATTTTATCAGTGCTGGGTAGTTTTTTGGGCACTTCTGTGTGACCCAAAAATTTGGGTTGGTGTTTGGGTCATTTTCATTTACAGTTGAATGAATGCACCCCTCCATCATCCAACTTCTTGGGTTAATCAGTTTGGTGCGTGAGTGCGCTGCAAAGTACTATTTGAATTTACCTCAGACGCAACGTTTTTTTTTACACGAACAGCCTACATTTATGTGAAGGAACGAGGTTCATTTCTATTTATCCATAAACCAATACTGTATACTTAAGAAACCGTGGAAGGGACACTGCATTATTTGGCAAAAAACTTAAACATTTAACAAAAAGTTAAACATGTCACATATCTTTGGAAAGCTGAAATTCTTGTGATTTGAATTAAGTAAACTGTTTTATGATACAATCAACACAGCATGTAAAATTTGTTTCCTTTTAAGGCTTTTTTAGCCTTTTTCAATGCGCACATGCACGCACGCTGCGTCCCAAACCGCATACTTCCATACTATATAGTAGGCGAAAAGCACTACTCTTTGCCTAGCTACTATATAGTATGGAAGTTGGCGGTTTGGGACGCAGCGTTAGTTTTTGTACAGCACGTTATGCATTTGTTAGCATTTAGCCTAGCCCCATTCATTCCTTAGGATCCAAACAGGGATGAATTTAAAAGCCACCAAACACTTCCATGTTTTCCCTATTTAAAGATTGCTACATGAGTTACACAAGTAAGTATGGTGGCACAAAATAAAACGTGGTGATTTTTTAAGCAGATAAAAAATGAGAACTATGTATGGCGGAAGACCACTTAGTTTGCAGCACTTCGACCTCGGCGCTTTAAAAATCGGCACATTTTATTTTGTGCCACCATGCTTACTCGTGTAACTACTCATGTAACAGTCTTTAAATAGGGAAAACATGAAAGCATTTGATGGCTTTTAAATTCATCCCTGTTTGGATCCTAAGGAATGAATGGGGCTAGGCTAAATGCTAACACATTCACGATGCGTTGTACAAAGATTAAGTGTACGCACTGATAAAACATAGATATGTATTCATTCGTCTAAGTTGAGGTAAGAACATAGTAAAATATTGAAAAACTGTGGTGTTTTCCTTTAACTAATTGTTTGTGACGCGATCGTTTATAAGTCGGTTAGCCTTTTTCTTGGTGTTTTAAATGAATCCATTGATCAAAACCAACGTTTTCATCTTTTTGTAAACGTTTCACTAGTTTATAACTAATTAGAGATTTTATCCGTGTAAGTCTTTTTTTATTCATGTGTATAACTAAGGTGTAGTCCTGGATTAATTTACACATGGCAACTTACACACTTTGCCTGATATCTGTGCCTTTATATCATCATACAGACACATTTCTTTAGAATGGCAACAGAGATTTATTTGATTTTGCCCTTGTTCTCTTCAAACTATTTTATATATATATTAACCTCCATAAAACTACACCTCAAAGTCATCAAAAGTTTCTAAATGTTGCCCCACAAGAGCCTCTGTGCTTCTCTATACGTAGAGATAAAGCAGAAACAAGACTGGAACTTATTGCTTTGTATCTACGTGAGAATCCTCTCTGCGCATTTCCAAAGGTTATCACTAGCCATTGTTTGGTCCAATGGGTTCCACTGACCCCTCCAGTCCGCAGTGACCGCAGTGCGGCGGTCTATTTTCTAGAAAGTCAAGATGTTTGTGTTCCTGTCTCTTATTCCCCCACCGTCCCCCCTTCTTCTGAGCCACCATCACACCTTCATCACGATGGAAAATTGCTGCTGTATTCTTCAAGCTGTGCCTCATTACAAGTAATACACTGAGTACAAAAAGCAGAGGGCATCCCCAAGGCCCCAAGAACTATATATAACCAACAACCAGATAGTGAAAATCAATAGCAAGCCAGGAGGATAGTCCCTTAGTGTGGAGATGCTCATCATAACAGACTGTGACACATCTACACGGCTGCTTAGCCGAAAACAATCACAGTAAGAGGGGGTTTGCAAAGTGTCATTGTTTGCATGGGTGATGAATTACTCGGTATGAAAGAACAGAATGTTTATGGATGCAGGGTCGTGGCTTGAAAAGAGAAACTTTCAAGCTTACATACTGTACCAGTTTGGTGGTTACTTCCCTATAACTGCATACAGAGTGACTGACAGGATATACAGTACTTATGGCCCAATAAATCTCATGTTTCACAGTGAGGAAAGCACTCACACAGCAGTTGTTACACAATTGGAGATGATGTAACAACAGGAACCCCAGTGTAAAAAAAAAACTGTGTTTAGCAATCCTTAAGTAAGCAATGTCTGAAAGTTTTTTCTTGTTCACATGATCGCTCAGTTGAGTAATTTATAATAATCTATTTTAGTACATAACGGTAATGGCTGATAAACTGAAGAAAATCGATGAATAAGAATTATTATTGATTTTCTGATGGTTCCAGGTAATGCAATCTCCTGAAAAAAAGTTTCTTAGCCCGAGCGCACCGTGCTAATGCTATTCTGCTCATAGGATGGATGGATGAATATGATTTAGCAAGAGACACAGCATGCAAAACTCTAGATTCATTAGCTATGTAAGTTTAATCCTTAGATAGCTTGTTTTTGGCATAACAATCTAAAACACCACCTGTTCAATGAGTGATCCAAAATTGCATGCTCGCACAAACACACACACATACACACACAGAGGCAAAGCCTTTAAACCATCAATCCTATACTTAAACCAGTGTCTCTTAAGATGACAAAATTCTCATAATGAGTTGCCATAGCACAGCACTTACTGACACAAGAGGCAATTGGCACGTTAATGGTGAAGCATTTCAGCGCTTGTTTGGTTGAACATAATGTTCTTTACTATCATCAAAAATGTCTGTCTACGCAACTGATGATTAAAAATAGCAGACTAAAAGCAAGTGGTGCAATCTTAGGCTATGACAAACCCCACACCCATATCCACCACCCAAACTGGCTGCCATGGCAACGCTGGCGACATCGTAATGACTCCTCTTCCTGCAGATATTGAGCTGCGCTGTGTGGTGTCTCTTCCCTGCGAGCACCCATGGATATTATATCATCCCTTATATAAGTCTGAACCAAACACACACAAACACGGATGCACACACTCTTGTCTTTCCGTTGGAGCTCAAACACACCAGCTATGCCTGTCGGCTCTAGCTCAGGTTGAAGCAATCAACTTCTGGATGTTTAGCAAAAATTCACTTGGGGTTTTTGTCATGATGCCACGTCTTGCAAGAGAGTGGGGTTGGAAGTGACAGCGGCGGCTTTCTGCAGTGAGCCGAGGAGATGACCCTAAGCATCCTGAAATGACGGGGGAATATTAATGCAGACTTGAAAGAGCACTTTACAAAGAGCAGCCTGTCTTCTTACAGCACTTGTGGAGTCAGCCAATGAGCTTCAACAATGAGTCACAGGCGTTGGGCTTACTGCCCTAATGGAGCTAAAAATAGTCCCAAAAACACCTGCTGGCTCAGAACGCTTGCCACAGTGATATCTCATTTATCTTATGTTTCCCTACTCGTCCACCCCATCCCATAATTCCCCCACTCGCCCCCCGCTGCCATCATTAAAAAAATACACTCTGATACGACCAACTAGTCGAGCTGTGTACGAAGAAACCTCGAGGTCAACCCTCTTAGGCGCATCGAAGATTAAGACTGACTGACCGGGTTAAAGCCACTTGCTTTCTGACTTACATCCACACCTTATCCCTATTCCAGACATCATGATGTCATTGTGACACAAAACAAATTACTGCGAATGGAAAAACTGACGCCATCAAATGTCAATCAATTGACTGCGTTCAATGTGACTTTGGTGTGCTATTATGCTTTTAAAACCCATTGTTGAGGTAGTGGAGCAACAGTTTAGATCCCTCCAGACACTGACACTCTTTTAATTACGTTAACAAGGCACTTGTTGAGACTGCAGTGGGATGTGGTCCATTTTGGCATCACCTGACATCAGTCACTAAATCAACGTTACGAGACAAAACACGCTCGCACCTCGCGTTTTGGCCCCGAGCCTCCGTGAAAACATCGCACGTAATGAAGCCAAGAGGAGCTGTTGATGCATTATAAACAGTTGAACTGAAAAAAGAGAATCTCAAACCAGCAGTAACCGGGCTAAATATAACAGCGTTTCTGAGCGCGCTCTTAATATAGGGTATGTGTGAAAGACTGTCAAACGTGTGGAGCCATCTGGTTATTTTAACTCGGGCAAAAATAAAATCACCCTGAAAATTTATGCAAGCTATTGGACCCCCACAGCACACTTTAACAGCAGTGATGTTTCACGTTCATGTACCATCTCAGAGTTGATATGTGGTTTCATTGATGAGTTTAACTCTTGGCTGAACGTAATGTGGTTAGAATTGTGGCGTACATGTGGCGTTGTGAATCAGTGAACACAAGATGACCGAGAGTGTACTGTTATATTTTTGGCAAAATGGGAAGACATTCTGCCCTGTGTCCAAATGGTTCCCTTTATCCACAGGCCTGGCCACAGGGGACACGTGACTCATCTGCGCTACTACATTTCCCATAATTCCTAAAGCCATGCATCTCTGACAGACTGATGTTTCTCATTAACAGTGATTACAGAGATGATCAAAGTGGCGAGTTTATAGTGCAGCATGCAGCCACAAAGCAAACCTCCCACACGCTGCTAAGTAAAAAGGTACTAAATTAGACTCTTAATGAACTGTCTGTGCATACACGACAGTCTTTATTTTTGAACAGTTTTAGTCATGATTTGTTGCCCTTTCTTTAAAGCATGTTTTCATTACTAGTTCACTTGATTAAAGAAGCTAAGCTTATACAATCATTTACCTTAGTTTAAAAGTGAGTTTACCTAAATAACGTTAGCTAAATCAAATTATAGATTCCATTACGTTTTTCAACATTCTCTTAAAAACAATAAAACTTTTTTTGAATATTTGAAACCATGGGTGGTAAAAATGAATGTAAAACTACAGATCAATGTTTGGTGGTGTTCATTCAACACTGACCACAGTGTTGCATATGCAAAGCGCTGTTCACATTATAACGATAACTACAAAAAATATAGTTTGAAAAATCTTTAATAATAAAGAAAATGGCGGAGCATTAAAAGCATAAATAGCATCAAAACTATAAAGATAAAGATGCAAATAATGATTTCGTTGGTATCGCTTGCTGAGCGATTTGTCTAACTGATAACCGATAAACCATGACAGCCAATTCAAAGCTATTTGAACTTCATGTGCTCGCGCATAGAGACAGAGCGCCGATATGCAAATTTGAAAACCACGCCCACCGGGGGGGAAAACAATCCAACCGTCTCCATTGACTTTGTATTGCGAGAGGCTGCCTCCTTGTCATTTCTGGCTTATAACAAAAAACAGAATAATGCCTAAAAGCTGCTGTGTGACAATATGTACAGCTAACAAGCCAAAGAACCCAGAAATAAGTTTTTATAAGCTGTCGAGCCGTAAAACCCAGCTTTTAAGGAGAATAAAGTGGATCGCCGACTACATTTCCCCCTAGTGGACGCAGTTCTACTAATAAAAGTACTATGAAAAGTTGCCTGTTTCCACTTTTGTCTCTTTAAACGCTCGTTTTATGAGGTCGACATCTTAAAAAAAACGTATTTCTGGGTTTTTTGGCTTTTTAGCTGTACACCTTGTCACACAGCAGCTTTTATGTATTATTCTGTTTTTAATTTTAATCTGTAAATAAGTTTTTATAAGCTGTCGACCCCAAAAAACGAGCGTTTAAAGACACAAAAATGGAAACAGGCAACTTTTCATAGTAATACTATTAGTAGAACTGCGTCCAATAGGGGGAAACGTAGTCGGCGATCCACTTTATTCTCCTTAAAGACAGGGTTTTACGGCTCGACAGCTTATAAAAACTTATTTCTGGGTTCTTTGGCTTGTTAGCTGTAGATATTGTCACACAGCAGTTTTTAGGCATTATTCTGTTTTTTGTTATAAGCCAGAAATGACAAGGAGGCAGCCTCTCGCAATACAAAGTCAATGGAGACGCTTGGATTGTTTTCCCCCCGGTGGGCGTGGTTTTCAGGTTATGACGCGCGGCGCTCTGTCTCTATTTGAAAAGACAGACGACACTAGGCTCACCGACAGGCTTATGACGTCAAAGTACCGCGAGGGCGATTCGAGAAATCATACGAAGTTTATAATCGTCTCGCTCTCGCGGTACTTTAACGTCATCCGCTTGTCAGTTCTAGCAGCGCCGCATGAAGTCGAACATGCCTCCTGTTGAGAAGCTCGTTGCTGAGGTCCATAACATAAATTACCTCAGGTATCCAGCGCTGATGCAATTGCTGTGAAATTGACCACGTAATTATTTTTTTCCAACCACATTGACGACTCCAAAAGGTAAGATATTAGATCACACAAACTATTCACTTTTAGAGTTACGCAAAACGCAGCGTTGAGGACATCTGGTTACCCGCTGGGTTGATTTCAATCTTTTGAGTATCAATATCAAGAACAGCATATTTACATATCCAGTGACATGTAAACAATCGCAAACGTTTTTATTACAACAAATATGCCATATTAGTTAATGCCATTAAGGCAGTGATTTGCGCAATTACCACATGAGTGAGCAAATTAGCATAAAGTTATCGTTATTCCTGATGTTGACCCTAATATGGTTATCGTTTTAGTTAACGTAATAGTTTTCGTTATAATGTGAACGCCCCTTTTGTTAAAATGTAAACACTTGAAGTGTTAAGAAATTAATACTCACAGTCCGTGAAAACATTTGGTGATGAGCCCCATGGTGAACGTGATTTCACCAAGTAAGATGTGATCCTGGATCAACACCATTGTTGGTCCTGGATCAACATTTTCATTAACCAATCAGATTGCCGGATTAGGATTAGTGTGTATGTTAGATTTAGGTTTAGGATTGGGTTAGGGGCTCTTAAGAAATTCTCCTCAAACTATTATTTCACACTAATTTGAGGGTTCAAGAATGGTTGGGGTTTGAGTTAAGGGTAGGTTGGGGTATCTTTGATTAAAACGTTGATCCAGGATCAACAAAATTTTTTGATCCAGGATCACAACTAACTTGGTGAAATCACGCCGACCCTTTTTACTTTGAAGCATTAATATAGGTTAAATATTGCAAATAATTTTACATGTTGAAACATTAGATATGTAATCCTGGAAGAACAGTCATAAATCATTAGGATATTGAAAGTAAAGATTATGTTCCATGCAGATTTTTTTGTAAAGTTCCTACCGTAAATACATAAAAAAATATTTATCATTAGTAATATGTGTTCAGTTTTTAGATCATGTATAAATCTTAATTTCAACAAAATTACCATTATGACTGGTTTTGTGATCCAGGGTCACATAAAATATAAACCAATATATTTTTCAGAGAAAAAGGTGACTATAAGAATAAAAAATATATTTTAAGTTGAATCCAGCAAAAGTCATTTCTGTTTTCAAAATCATCCTACATAATGTAAAGATTGTGTGATTATATTTCATTCTATGAAAAAATAATCTATATATATATTCAATATTGATTAAGCAAGGACATGGCAAAGATTGAAAATAATGATTCAAATCAAACTTTGATGTACCTAATCTTATAATTAGATCATTGGACTTTCCCAGATTTTTCCCAGCTTGTATTTTACAGACAAGGTCACATAATAGTATGTGTGGGAACAGTATGCATGTCATGTGACTCATATGTTTTTTTTTTTACTTTTGACTAATAATTAAACCCGTAGGCAATTGGTACATGTATCAATACACTTATTAAGATCTTACCAGTTTACAGTTGTCCAGTATTTTTATCAACTTTTTGAATTTGGCAGCTCCTCAGCTCTCGTGGCTTCGTGAGATTAAAAAGTGTCCATCCGATGCGTACGTTAAAATCTCAAAGGAAGCACTAAAGTCTAGACCATTCAGGTATTTTTTAACGTACTGTTTTTTGCATATTGAGATTTCGGACAAACTGTTCATTACGAATACAAATTTTGCACACTATACAGAATAGAAGTCGTCGATTTCGGATGCAATTGTTAATACTCCGTAAGCTATGTGGTATATTTTAAATGCTGCATATATTAACCTTTCCCAGTGCGGCTCCTGCATGCCGTTTATACAGCATGCAGATAACAAGCAGCAAAATAATCAGGTGGACTTAAATTAGCCTCCGGCACATTGAAATTGAAATCTATTTTTTAACCTCTATTGTCAGTCACAGTTTTTATGCTGGGGGAGGGGGGTGATGTTTTTTTGGCTGCATATGCTGCGGTGAGCGAGTGAGTACTCATTACAGCTGATGTTATTCTGGGCTGCAGGCGTGTCTAAAGCAGAAAACGCTGCTGTATTTTTAAGTAGCAGCTTATTCCTTACAGCAAAAACAAGGCAGGGGAATCCAGATCATAACACAATGACAGTATCACAAAAAATGCTAATAGTTTTCAGGGTGCATGTGAAGATTTAAGAAAAAATGAATAAATACTTTGCTTAAAATTACTTTGGTAAATCTATAGTATAAAGATTTTTATATTACAAAATACAAATCTATATTTTAACTTTTATACTGGTCTAGAAGTGTATCAAATCACGTACAGTATAACATGTATAATCACAGCCTTGACATTAAGCACCAGAGAGATGCTCGACTCATTGTGTTGAATAATACATCCACATTGTCAGCCAAACAAAAGGTTCAATTTTCTATAGTACTTCTTTCACACATTTTAAATGTCATGCTTTTCACTGCCATATGGATAATATGAAGCCTTTGGCCAATCTGTGAAAGACTATAAATAAAAGCACCAAGATAATGCATGAGCAACCATTTATTTAAAATATAAAGCAAATATGGCACACTCAAGCAATCAGTATATATACTGTAGAAAATTGTTTCAAAGGTGTCAAAATGAGCTCCGTATTTCTTTACACCTGAGCCAAGTTGTAGTTTCTTTTTATTGCTTTTCATAGCTTCAATGAACTGAAACCAATTTAAAAATGATAAACCTTTTCATGGCCAATACTGCCTTTAAACTGGATTATACATTAGCACGCTGATTTTGAGCACCTGTTCACAGTCATTTTTGTGCATTTATCCTGTGCATTTTCTGGTTTGGTTATCAAAATATTATAAAACTTTAAAACATCATCAATGGCTTTAAACTCAAAGTCTCTGCACAATAGCACAGCATCTTCAGATGGCAACAGGTTGCCAAGATTTGCTTTAAACCAAAGAACTGACATCGCTTCCAGATCTTAAGAAATACATAACCTTCCCTAATTGCCTTCATCCTTTTGATCACAGTGATGTTGTGAGAAAAGCATCAGATAAATAAAATACTTCACATAGCCTAGCTACTTGCATACAAAAGAAGAAAAATTTTTCAACAACAGATGTACCACACCACAGATGTAAATGACAAAACTCTGTTAATAACTGTTCCACTGTGGTTATATTAAGAATGTGTGAGGATGGTACGACAGCAGAACGCTACATGGTAGCTAATCTTAGCGCGCTAATGCTATAAGCTGAAAATAACATGCTAAGAATAGCTGACCCACAGAGCGAGCAACAGGCCTTACTGCCTGCCTCAATCAGATGACTGTTATTTAACCGCATAGTTCTGTATAATGCCACGCATGCCTGTATGGGGCTTTCACCAGACACATGGGCATTAAGCGAATCGCTGTTTATTAGGGCGGAGGACTTTTACATGTGTTCACGGGTCACTGCCTGCAAAGTTGTGCAGAATGGGGTGCCCTACTGCCCTGGATGGTTGAACTTGGCCTGTTAACAAGTTGATCCTTACTGCTGAGCCTTATTGAAAGAGACAGCTCAATTTTTAACATGTCTTAGTTTGTACGTAATGCGCATCTTTGTACAAATGAGGTCTGGAGCTATATTTAGTATTACAGGATCACATTATGCAGTGCACGTAGTTCGTTCGTGTGCCAATGTTTGAATAGATGATAAATAAGGAAAGTTTCAGTTATGTCGCAATAAAGCTGTTATCTAACCAGACAATCTTGTGCGGTTCAGCAATGATAAGGCACTTTAGTGCAACAGAGAAATTTTGGAGGTGAAGCAATCTCCTCCACCCGTCTTTCAGGAACCGAAATAACCCTGTGTCTTATTATTATACGTGCACTTCCTTTTCCCTCCTCACTCCATAAGAAACTTTCAAATCATGGGTTTCCCAGAAAACGCTATGTGCAAAACCGGTCAGAGGTTGTGACAGCAGCTTACAGTCACCAGCAAGGAGCAAAATGAGTCACAGTCAGAATTTAGACAATAAAGCAAACACGTCCTCCAACATGATGTCAGACCCGAGCACTTGACAAACAGTGTCGAAAATAGCCCTTTTCATTGTCTTTGGCAAATGTCAAAAGTAATGTACCTTTCATCTTGACAGCGTATTTCTGTCAGGAAGTTTCCTCTCCCTGAATTAAAGGCTAAAGTCAAACAACATCCTGTAGACGCCAGAGTCGTAGTTCTGTTTTTATGTCCTTTATAACCTACGCTTCACACCGGGATGACGTCTGACAGGATAATTACACGTACCTCAAACCACCCTTATGTTAGTTTAGTGATTTAATGTTAACCCCGCTAATAGGAATCCACAGAGCGCTGGCCTTCTCTGAACTTTCCCCACACCGGTGTGAGAAGGACTGCACATCCACAACACAAACATGCCGTTCAGACACAACACCAAATGCACTTGTGACTCCGAGCGGCGACTAACACAACTCTCCTGTTGTTGTTGTTGCAAGTTTAGGGTGTCATCATTCATACAATGCACAAAACAAACAAACATGTGAATAAAAAGTAATTCACCTGAATTGTTGACGTTGTGCATGTCGTTGGAGGTCCGAGGCAGCCGGTGTTTGCCGATGCTGTCTGTGGAGAAACAGGAGTCAGCCTCGTAAATGGTCTGGAGCATGAGTGCTTCAGTTAGCAGCACATCGTCTAGCAGCCGTGCTCTTCCTGTATTGCTGTCAGCTTGTTCTCTCCTTTACACTCTATGTCTCTCGCTCGTTCGCTCTATCTCTCTCTCTCTCTAGAGACCGGGAGCGTTCGCCTCTGCCTCCTCCTCTTCAAGCGACACTCGTAGAGTGACAGAGCGCTCCCTCACTAACACTAAAAGCTTCACTCCTCCTCTTCTCTGTTCCTCTCTTCTCCTCCAGTCGACACCTAAGTGGTTGAGAGAATCAGCGGGAGAGTCTCTCACTCTCTCTTTAAGCTCTGCCTTTCTCTTGTCCTGACAAAACTGCTTGTTATTTTCTCTCCAATATGTCAGATTCACAGTTTCCAGCGTTCCCCGTTTCAAACAGGTTTTTTTCAATCCAAGGTGGCTAAGGTCTTCTCTGTGGTAGAGTACGAGTCGAGTTCACTTCTTGCTTGTCGTCTCTCTTTCCGTCAGGTTTCTTGGTGCAGAAAGGAGGAGGCTGATTTGCATGTGAATCAACAAGAGCGTGGCCCACAGGTGACAGAAATAGAACAATGGCCGGCTCAGGCTATAAATAGGTCAGGCGCGGTGCGGGGATTGGTGCAGCATAGATGCGTTTAAAAATACCACACCAAACACAGCTGTGGCCCTCATTTACAGCCAAGAGGCATGTTTCTGTGTCTCTCTCCTTCTCTTTTATTTTAGTACACTGTCACACTGTTTCATTTGTCTTTCTCATTTCACCCTTTACAATTGCTTCCCTCTGGTCTCTCTGTAAAAAAGACGCACTACCAGTTTTTCCAGGAGATATAAATATGATCTGGCTGCGTTTTGCTTGACATGTTGCCGCTCGGCGCTGCAGGGTTTGCAGTGTTTATCATGCAGAGAGTGTACAGAGTAAATTTCACATTTTAGGTTTCGAATGCAAAACTGAAATAAAGTATGCATTACGTTTTATTGAATTATGTGTGTATTTTGGAGGCATGCATGAAAGAACATTATTTCACAACATGGTGTTTTCTCATTACTCAATAAGATGTACCATAAAAACTGCACGTTTCCATCCTTACGTTGCTACTGTAAACATTTGTACGCACTACAGTACGTGTAGGCTTGTGTTTGCACATGTGCGGTCATTTGTGGAGGGGGCAGGTTGTACAGTATATTACGTTTTTTTTTCTTCTGGAGGGATTTCCCAGCTGGCCAAGTGTGTTTAAGATGAATTAGTAGCTCAGAGCGCACGGGAGCCATCTGTGTGAGGGTCAAACTTTATTTAAAACTCTCACTACGATCCCTGCTGGTGCCACGCTGCTCTGAAGTGAGATGTTATATTTCTATTTATTTTCTTTTCATTTATAAACATTTTGCAAACATCAACAATTCAGAAAATCTAAATTTGATGATAAAATGGAAACCCCAATTCTTAATTTGTGTCAGGTTGAGTATTTTTAGACAGACAACTTGCAAACAAGACAAAAAAGTATTTTTCATAGTAGACTACTACAAATCAAAATGAGAAAAGCTACGCAGGCTCACTGGAATTACGTATCTCTATGGACCTCACTGCATCTTTCGGTATGAGATGGTAGAGGGACTGGAGGTGCTTGTTTTTCTCTGTTTTAATGCAGGTTCAAGGTTACAAAACAGAGAATAATGAAAATTTTTGCTGTACAGTGTACATTGCTGACTTCTCTTCCGAAGGCGCAAATTCAATTTATGTGTTATGTGTAGGGGTGGCACGGTTCACAAAACCCTCGGTTCGGTTCGTATCACGGTTCTATGGTCACGGTTCACAGTTCAGTACGGTTCTTGTTGTTATTTTTTCTTTACATTTTTAACACTCCAGAAATGTATTATCTTATTAATGTATTAATTATCCATAATTTAGGATACAGTATTAAAAAAAGTTATATCATGTAATCATGCACAAACTGAATTTGACTTTAAGCACATTATTGGGACCATCTCTGAGGAAAGCCAGATGAGATTTTGATAGAGCAAGAGGGAAGACACTGATGATTTCAAAATGCTTTTCATTTATTTGGCAAAAAAAGAGAATGTGTATTGCCATCTACATGAACTTTATGTGCATTTTTAGCACACAAAGATAACTTGCATTTATTAAAATGCCAACTTCAGTGTAGCTCTTAGGTTTATCACTGAGAGGCTGCTTTAATACTGCAGAGAGTTTATGTGGACGAGAGAGAAACATAACCTTTGCACCTGTAATATTTAAATCTCTTTAAGTCTCTTTTGTCCACTTTTGACCACTTCTGTCCTGATTACTTTGAGGGGAAATTTCTGAAATAAGATCGCGGAACTTTCACACGCTAGCAAAATGAAAATGCGCGGAAATCAGCCGCTTTCGCTTTATCAATGAAAGGCTAAAAATAGCGCTGAATACGAAAAGACGTAAAACTTTCAGTACCTCAGATTAGATAAATGGTCGGAGAGAAGGCGATCTCCTGTGGCTGTTCGAGCACATTCAATCCATAGATTGCAGTTCAATCTATTGTTTTATTTCCGCTGTCATCATAGGTAACATGAAATAAAAATATGTTTCCACACACCAAACTTATACGACGCTGGCGCATCCTCCAACTGCGGGCAGACTTCCTTTTCTCTCCCACTTGCCATTTCTACACGCAACATAACCTGCAGTACTTACACTCCAAACCAGTCACCTCTTCTTTCACGCGAAAGGGAAACACGCTATCTGAGGTCACATACAGGGCATGAGACTACATTGCGCATGCCATGAACCGTTGAACCGTGCGGCACACACGCGCTCCGAACCGAGACAAGCGAACCGAACGGTTCAGATTTTTTTCATGGACCGTGCACCCCTAGTTATGTGTCATGTGTGTTGCTCGTCATGTCAAAATATGTGTTTGGTGCGTCATGTAAACCTATGTGCATCATGCGTCATGTCAAAATACGTGCCTGCTGGACAGGCGTCGAAAGGGTTTATGATAAAAGAGACGCTTACTTTTACAAAATACTCACAAGACACTCACTTAACACTAAACTCTGATTACACATGAGATTTAAAGGTGCTCGAAACGAATTCACGCATTTTAGACCATAAAACATTTTTTTGTTACATACAGTAAACATCTCCTCACTTTTTGCTAGCTGCCTGTCCCCTGAACACACTGTTAAAAGACGCGGTCTCTGTAAACAGCCCAGGCTCCACAAACGGCAACAAAAACAAAGTGGCGCAGCCTACAACCACGAAACATAACAAACGTGTTCCAGCCAATAAACGACAAGAATGATTTTTGGGGGTGGGGTTTGTGGGTTTAGTGTGCTTGAGGAAGCACGGAAGGGGAAAGGGGGAGAGTGAGAGGGGAGAGGGAGGAGTTAGCTACGCTTGGTTTTGTTTGACAACACTTTGAACGTCAACAAGTGACGTCACACAGATTCACTTAGAGCACCTTTAGGCGAGTATCAGCAAGCGTCTTTTTTTATCATAAACCCATTAAAAGCGTCTGCATCAGGCACTTATTTTGACATGACACGTCATGCACATAGCAGTGTTTCCCATACATTGATTTATTTGTGGTGGCCCACCACAGAATCAACACTGGCCCCCACAAATAGAATTTTCATGATTCCCATTTAAATTTTTATTTCACCATTTAAAACAGCTTAATTTGGCTTAAAATATAATTTAATACATAATACAGATCAAATACAGATACAGATCAAAGAGTAGAAGTGAAACATATTTCAGGTGCCAACACTAGATCAAACTCAAACACAACATGATGACGTCACATATATGCTAATAAGCGGGTGACGTCATCACCACCACAGTCTCCTCAAAATCCTGTGGGAAACACTGTATAGGTTCACATGATGCGCCAAACACATATTTTGACATGACGAGCCACACACATGATGGGCTAAATGCATGTTTTGCTGAGCTTCGCATCGTGCACGCTCGAAAAAGAAGTCACCGGCCGCTTCTGTTGCCAATATTCTTCAGTTCATGCTTCTGTGAATGTAGCGGATAAACGGCTGAAGTGATTACTGTCAGGATTGATCATGTTTGGCCGAGTTATGTCAAGAACTTGTTGTATATAGACACACGTTTCCTCGGACACATGCACAACATTGTCGTGGTTGCGCATCTGAGTACTGTAGAACCTAACCTCCGTTGTCTGTTTGTTTAATGGTCTGGCTAGTGGCTAAACTGAACTCTGGAACAAATACCTCATAAATAACAAATGTTTTGGTTTCCTAAAGATGAGGCGAGATGGCGATCATGGATCATTCCTATTTAGAGGGCGGTTTGGCAGCCGATCTGTAGTTAAGATTGTATACATTATATACTGTATTTTATAGTGCTCCGGAGTAGTGATAGACCGATATATCGGCCCGATATTTGCGAGTTTTATGTGTATCGGCCGATACGTGGCTGCCGTGTTCGTTTTTTTTTTCCCGTCATTGTTATTTTTCCCGCATTATTATTAGTGCTGGAAGCCGCAAGCGATTGCAGGTCATATGACTAAAAACAGCCAACCTTTCCATGACAACATCAAAAACTCTGTTTAACAGCTGATCATACGCACAGAGTGTATAATTCTACGTTAATATCTTCAGTTTAATTCAGTACATTATTTTATTTTAAATTTAATTAATTAAACTGAAAAGTAACTTGCATTACTTTTTTAAAAAAGTAACTCAAATATTAATATATACATTTATAAAGTAATGCGTTACTTTACTCGTTACTTTAGAAAAGTAATACTATTACATAATGCGCGAGACTTGTAACATTTGGCATCATCATTGTGTCATTTTTATGATGTAAATTGAGTGAGCAAAAGCAGTATCGGCTTTAAATATTGGCTCACGAAAATCGGCAGCCTGTATCGGTCATCGGCTAAAAATCTGATATTGGTCGACCCCTACTCTCCGGAGTATAAGTCGCATCAGTCAAAAATGCGTTTTGAAGAGGAAAAAATATACGTATATAAGTCGCAGTGGACTATAAAGTGCAGAGTGGATTATACGTCGCTTTTATTAAGAAAATGATTTCAGAAAATCCAAGCGGAAGAACAGACATTTTCACAATACACAACAGCATACAGAACATACCTGGGAGGCTGAATGGGCTAAATTTACACGATAAGCCAAATTAAGTTCAAAAAGTTGCCGAAGTCATGCATCACTGAATCCATTGAATTACATAAATACAGGAGCAGCATAGAGCGGACCAGCTTTAAATGGTAATGGTTTCTCTTGGTTCATATGAAATTATTTTGATGTATAAATCTCACCTGACTATAAGTTTCAGGACCCACCAAACTATGAAAAAAGTTATAGTCCGGAAAATATGGTAGTACACATTTTACACAATAACATTTAGCTCAGTGCTGTTTTTGATACGTTTTAGCAATGATTTAAACTAAGGTAATCTACTTGTTGTTTATATTGCTTGTTATTAGAAATAAACTACTAAAAGGACTCTAAAAGTTGTTATTGCTTCTTTGCGGAGTTTACTAGAAGTTACGTTTGTTCCACAAAGCTGTTTGTTTATGTTGTTACTGCTGAAACCATCTATAGAGAATATAGTATTGACTTACGAAAGGGACAGTAATGAATGATCAAAAAAGGACACCATAACTTGCTCAGACATGCCATGCGTTGGCGTCCATATGACCATAATGCTTGTGTGACTTTGACGGATAAACATCTAAAGCCATTGCTGTCAGGATTGATTGTGTTCGGCCGAGGTATGACAAGAACTTGCTGTTTATAGAAAGCATAGTGGTGACTAACGAAAGGCACAGTAATGAATGATCAAAATACATCTGTATGTTTTAGTCGGCTGTGTTTTATTAAAATTAAACCGCAAGGACACTGGAAGTCGCTCAGGCATGCCACGCGTTGGTGCACATCTGACCATAAGTAAGTACCAAATGGCACAAATCTATCTAAAAAGATGAGCAGGTTTTATTTCTCTATGCGTCTGCTTCGTAACTTTTAGAAATCCAACATCAGAAGGGACAAAAACAAACATACTGGACATTCCATTGAAAGATGCAACAATATGTTCCTGGAAAAATTTCTTAGATATGCAGAAATGTAAGCAGAGGTACGTAAGGCGAACGCCTGGGTTGGAGAAAACACTGTAAACTATTCACATTTTTTATTGCAATACATCCGCTGTAAAGTACGGTAATGCATTAAGATTCGACACAAAATAACACAAGATTGCTGTATCTATGGAGCTACTGTAAAAAAAAAAATTATAGAGGAAAGCAAGATTGCACACCATCGTGTAATAAATATAATATATGTTGTTCTACTTACATAGGTGAAATGTCTTATAATCATGTTATAATCATTAAATAAAATGTAAGGGGCGCAATCCTTTTATGTAGGTTGTGGCCAGGTGCACGTGCCGCTCTCGTAAAGATGTGCAAGGAGATGAACAGTCCCTCAAATATAATGGTTTTCCAAAAATAACACTCCACTCAGAAAGCACAGGCATGTGTGGTGAGTTTACACATGTGTTAGCAAGATCCTGTCTAATGATCGGTCATTATTTGGTAAGCTAATGCTAAGTATTAGTTCTGGTTTTGACACCTGCTGCTATGCTGAATAGTAGTCCAGTGTATGAAGGGGTATCACACGCACAGCAGGCAAACACTAACACCCACCATCTGTCCACGAGTCTCATAACACTAGCCTACAATGAGCAACTTAAGCTGGGTTTACTGCACCACCTCAAGTGTAACGGCTAATGGTTTTAAGGATGAACTCTAGGGAACTTTCAAACAAACATGCCAAGAAAAAGTAACTGATATTATGACAATTACTTATACATGTAAGTACACTTTTGTAAGCATGAGTCTGTAGTATAGCATAAATGTATACATATATTCAAATTCAATAGATTTTTTTAACCATAGCAATTTTGCTTTGTTTCAAAGCAGCATTACAAAGAATACATATTAATAAAGGCAATAAATATAAAATAAAAAATAATCTTATGAAATATGTAGAATATTTTTATTACAATAAATTACAAAATACATTACTATAAATATGTACATAGTTAACTGAAAAAAGAACAGTAGTCTGTAGGTTTGTAAAGTAGTATTTCACATTTTCATTAAATACTAAAACTAAAATATATAGTATTATATGAGAAGCACAGATGCAAAAACCGCTAAACAACACCCCAAATAAAATAATGAAATTAACCAAATGCTCTCTGCATGTATTAAATGTTTATGAAATACCTTTGCTTCAAATGCGCTTAATTCCCACCTCAGGCTATTCAGAAATGGTGCTTTGTTGGCAGAACGGCACTTAGATTTTTCAGCAAAGTCCTCTAAGAGCACAGAAGAAGAATTGGATGAATGACCATGTTTTACATTCAAACTTGGGGCCCTTGTGAGCACTTGGACCTGAATACAACTCGTATGTGACCGTTATATGGATCACAGCGCATCCTTATGTGTTGTTCAGCTTCTTGTTGACTTTTATCATTTGTTTCTAGTTGCATCTTTAATGATTTTGCAGAGGTGTATTGTTTTGTTTTTTGCCAAAAAAGCATGCACTTACAGGGTTTTGCAGCGAAGGACAGGAAAATTTGTTAAACAGCAATGAAATGACTAACGTTTGGGGTGGGCCGATAAACCGGTAAATATGATAAACTGCTAGAAATGTGTGATTGTATAGGGACACTCCACTTTTTTTTGAAAATATGTTCATTTTCCAGCTCTCCTAGAGTTAAACATTTGATTCTTACCGTTTTGGAATCCATTCAGTTGATCTCCGGGTCTGTCGCTACCACTTTTAGCATAGCTTAGCATAATTCATTGAATCTGATTGGACCATTAGCATCGGGCTCAAAAATAACCAAAGAGTTTTTATATTTTTCCTATTTTAAACTTGACTCTTGTGTAGTTACATCGTGTACTAAGACTGACGGAAAATGTAAAGCTGTGATTTTCTAGGCAGATACGGCTAGGAACTATACTCTCATTCCGGGGTTATAATCAAAGATTTAGTATCTTAGTACTTCGATTAGTATCTTTCAATAGCAGGGAACTATTTTCTGGCACTGCGTAATATCATTGCGCCTCATGCACCCATGTTACGGCAGTCCTTTACAAGTATCCTCATAAACATGACCATTTAGGGCTTAAGAGAAAGTAAACAGCTGAAAGAGAAAACGCATGTGTAACAGTATATTGGATCCGGATTTTGGTCTTAAAGGGGAAGTTACCTAATTTTGCTCCTGTCTGTCACTCATGTTTTTGTGAAAATCTCTCACCGCTCTTGACTAAATCACTTTTCTAACTTTAATAAGATGTATAATATACATTATTATTTATTATCATTCTTTCATCACTGTTTATCTCCAGTGAGCTTGAATTTTATTTGTTTTTATGTTCTTTTTTATGCATTTATACTTTATTGTGAGAATTATGAAAATTAATAAAAACCTTATTAAAAGATAAAAAACCTATACCGGGATACATATCATTATGTAATCCTATCGTGAAATTAATTTTGGTCATATCGCCCACCCCTACGTGACATTTGTGAAAATAAGGCATTTCAGTTACTGAATAATAATCTTTTCACTGGCATTACAATGAAATTACTGAACCTAAACATAAAAATAAAGTTAAAAGAGTAAAAATGCTCATTTACAAGCAAACATCTCGGACGCACTTAGAGGGTTTTGCATATGAACTCATATATACTTTACATACTTTAAAACATGCTGGGTTATTACATTGGATCAAAAAGGGCAAACCCAGCCATTGGGTTAAATTAACCCAGAAATTCTTTATGTTCGGAATGGATTAAACAACCCAAAGGTTGGGTTTTGTCCTTTTTGACCCAATGCTGGGTTGAGATTAATCTAGCATTTTTTGGGTGAAGTACTTTGTTTGTATATACAGTATACTATAGGTGCGTCATATCTGTTGTTTTAAAGGGCACAATTATAAAAAAGCAGTATTTACGTACAAGAGGAACTGGTTTTAATCTCATATTCCAAGGAAGGTCAATTTCCGAAAGCAGCACTAAATTAAACTAGGCTTTACTTGGTTACATGTACTGTGAGTCATATGTAATTTATCTTGCATAAATAAAGCATTACGAACTACAGTTTTCAAAGCATTCCACACCGGTCAAGAGATACTACACTCTAAAAAAACAAACGGTGCTATATAGCACCAAAACAATTGCTTTGGATCGTAACGATAGAAGAACCATTTTAGTGCCATATAGCACCGGTGAAGCACCAGTGAAGCACCAGTGAAGCACCAGTGAAGCACCAGTGTAGAACCATATAGGGGCCATATAGCACCACATATGGTTCTACATAGCACTATATGGTTCTACACAGGTGCTTCACTGGTGCTTCACTGGTGCTTCACTGGTTCTTCACCGGTGCTATATGGCACTAAAAATGGTTCTTCTATCGTTACGATCCAAAGCAACTGTTTTGGTGCTATATAGCACCGTTTGTTTTTTAGAGTGTACTGATAAACCACCTTAAAGAGTCATCTTCTGTGTCTAAAAATACACACAGATCACCTACTGAGATACTACATGACGTCCTGCGCTGGAGTTTAAAGTGACAGAGTATTTTTCTGTGTGTATCTAAAGAGCAAATATCCTTGATAGATGTACAGAAAAAGCGGAGAGGCAGGGGTCCAGTTATAGCTCGCCCATGCACGTCAGCCGTGGCCTTTATTCGTTCTAGTCTTATTAACGCATTTAAGTGTAGCGTCAGAGTGTTAGCTGAGAGTTACGCACACACATGTCTGGTCTACACAATGCTCTCTCTGCTGTCACCCCCCTGACATGAGCCGTATCAGACAAAAGCTCCTGAGCGTTTTCTGAATATAAATGTGAGGAAAATGGAGAGCTCTCAACAAAAGAGGGTAAAGGAGAACGCGAGAGCACATCAAAAGAGAAAGTGACCACAATGGGCACAGCCTGTACTCATATTTTGTGTTTGCAATTATATGGCTGCACAGGCGTACAGATTTAATATACATATTGCAGCCTTTTGCATCAGAAATATACTTCACTATGAACTAGGAATACGATTAGACTAACACGCATATATTGTCTCAATTGCATTATATATGTTCCCCCTCAAACACATTATAAACATTTTTCTAAGAGCACCAAATGTGTTTACTCTAAAAGCTCTGCACTCTTTCTTGGGTTCTTATGAAAGGCCTTCCCTTGCTCTCGTCTGGTTCCATATAAAGGCAGGGCTGCATTAGCTGTCCTCCGGGTGAGCAAATATTGCTCTTTAGTTAATTAGATCAGACTGCAGTGTGTTTTTGTTCCATACTGGATGATGACCACTCTGTGTGGGAGAGGACGTGTCAGAGTGCTCACTTGTTTTTCTTTGCTTCAAAGATCTTGGTCTTTTTTCCCCTGTATCTTATATGTTTGTCTCTTTATCCTTCACTCTGTTATGCTGCAGCTCTTTCTGCATCTAATAAATAGATTAGGAGTACATCTGACTGAAATTGTTTTGTTTTCGTTGATGGCTTGGATGTGACCTAGCTGTACTTTGGAAAAGGATTGTTGAAATTATCAAAAAAAAACTAGGAGAGAACTCAAAAGTAGCTACTTTTACAGTGCGCAATACAACATGTATTCGTGTTTCGTGTGTAAAAAAAAACAGTATTTTTCACACAATTTACTTATCTCTATAGACCCTTTTACAGTTGGTAAACATTGTGACGTATTTGTGTGGGCGGGGCTTAGCTGGAGGCAGAAAGAGCCGCAGAGGCTATGTTGACAAGCTTAAACTAGCACGTTTAGGAGGGATTTATTAAACATGGATGCAGAAGAAGTTTCGGATCTGTCCGAATATGTACAGTCACTGATTCTGCGGGACCGTGACAGGTATTTTTGTAAATTAACTCTTGCGATTTTAACCAGGTTTTAGATATTTCATAGACAACATATGACTTACTTTCAGGTGGATTTGGGTAATTTTGTCTAGGCTTACTGTCTTATGTAACCTATCACTGGGCTAACTATGATTAGCAATGTGGATTATTTTAAGAGACTATTCAAACGATGGCATACACATCTATCGCTGTTTGTTTGTTTAACATTTAAGCTAAACAATAGCGCGGTTGGCGACTTTTCACATATAAAACAGAAACTTGCTGATTTGTACTAGATAAAACCAACACAACAGTACATATGCATAGATTATTTTACCTGATATGAACTGTGCACTGCAAACACGAGTATTATTTATGATCGTCTCCGTCTAGTCTGTACGCCGTATTACATTCAACCACAATTGTCTTCTTGATTTCTGTGAAGAAATGTCTGCCGGGATCCGGTAAAACTTTATTTTTGAACCAAAAGTGCTGTTCCTTCTAATCTGGCAGCCAAAAACACAACAAGATGACATTTTAAAGTCAAAAACTCAAACTTTTTGCGCGCCGGCTCTGAGTTCCTACTTATTTTTTGCCTCCAGCTAGAGCGGTGACGTCACAGTGACGTGGGTGATAAAGGGGTCTATAGCCAGTCCCTCCAGAAAAACGCCATAATGCGATTGCATGATTTAATGCATAATCAGCCAAATTCCGCATATTTATGTGGGGGACGCATTTTTTCAAATATAATAATTTGCAGATTTTCATGCGCAAAATCAACATGACCTGACAAAGTTCCGTGGAATAATCACAGATTTTTTTGCTCACTTTTCCGTGGCATTCTCACGGATTGGTTACTCAACAGCTTTTACCTATTTTCAAACCATTGTCGTTTTGGTTTAGGGTTAAATTTGGTGTTTGCGTTAGTATGTCACTTTAAGTATTGGTTTATACAATTTTTCTGATGTATTCTTTTATATCTAAACTTTAAACAATTGTCGCCTGTTGTTGGGGTTAGAGTTGGGTTTGGGTAGGGATGTCATTTTATGTAAATCTAACCCTAAACCGAAGTGACAATGGTAAGAAAATAGGACAAAACAGTAGGGGTGACCCCGAATAGTCGAAGATTCGATGCATCGATAGGAGAAGCCTGATTCGACTACCAATCTCATAGTCGAATCGTCGCGGATGTGTTATGAAATGAGGATCATTCAATTTTGGCCGTATATGGGTGCACACATTATCTGATTTCACATATAACAGCTTTCTCACAATATATTAATATACTGCATATTATTATAATGCTGCAAATAATATGTGAAGTAGCAGCTTTCAATAAATATTTTTAAAATGCGTTAATAAATCCAACAACCCCTGTGACCGGGCTTCACGTCCATAAGAGGTCTCTATGTTAATAAAGCCTTGCCTCTTTGTTTCGACATTTAAAAGACAAAGCTGGCAAATTAAACTATGACTTTCGTTCTTTTAATTATTTCTATATTTTATTTTATTTATAAATCACTTTGGGTTATCTGATTTAACTATTTGGCTTGGGTTTTGTGTTTCCGTTCACTTGAGGCATTTTGCATATTTGTTCTGCACTTTGTTACTTCTGACCTTATTTTATTTAAAAAAATGTATTTATTATAAACGTAAATTCTGATCTAATTTAAGTATGTACATTTTGGATAGCTTTTCGTTGTATCAATGTTGCGCTATTGCGTGCTGGCCATGCTTGCGCATGTAATTTAGCCGAACGGGTTAGGTGCTCTGCATGCGTCTCATATTTAGGAGTTCATCAAACTAAACATTAAAAAACGGATGTTTTTTGACAAGTATAAGTTTTTAAAATGTATTTAAAACAGAGTGGTTATATTGTCTATCTTAAAGTTAAACTACAAAACAGGTAAGCCGTTTATTTTATTTCGGTGATGAAACTGAAACTAGTATCTGCACCGAACCTATTTCTGCCTGACACGAATGTCTTTCTTGTGATTTAATATTATGGTCAGTCGGTGTTCACTTTCAAATGATAGCAAAGAGATTCCTGAAATAAATAATATCATCCGGTCTTTCTGTATCTAAAGTGAATACAGAGATAATCAAAGTCAAAGCAAGCAGGTATTTCTTTGCTAAATAATAACGCGTAGTGTCTATAAAATCATTAATTTCAGTGTTTTTCTTGTTATAAATTAAAGTTTAATGAATTGTATATAAAGATTAGTTTTTATCATTTACAGTCACAATCACAAATTATTTGTCATTCCTCATTTGTCGTTTTTTTGGTCATGACTGCTTTGACGCGCTATCTCCAAATTAAATAAAAACACTTAATTGTATCCGGAGTTTCCAAGGCAGGATCACCTTTCTTATTTTTTTTTATGTTTAATTATCAAAATGTATTTTTGTGTGATGTTTTGTAGATCGTTGATTTAAAATGTTATGAGGAATAATTAAACAAATGTTGCCTTACATTTTACCTTAAAAAAATATATATATAAATGCATCGTCAGTTTTGTCTTCGTGTATTACTTGAAAGACAGTTTTGGTCACTTTATCAGACAGTTGTTTATGTGTGCTGGTTGTGAAAGAAAATAAAAGTTACCAATTTGTACCTGGTCTGGCCCCCTCCCAACCCATGCACACAAAAATAGATGATTCGACTATCGGTCGACTATGGAAAGATTCGAAAATTCTGATTCGAATATGTAAATCCTTAGTCGAGGACACCCCTACAAAACAGTTGAGTAACCAATCCCTGAGAATGCCACGGAAAAGTGAGCAAAACAATCACAAAAAAACTTGTTTTTCTGAAAGGACTGTATAGCGCTGTTTTCACTGTCCTAAAAACAGGCTGATGTCTTCCTTGTTATATGAAATCCTTCCTTTAGGGTTTTGCCGATAGACGATAGTATCGTGTATCGACGATCTTCAGACATATCGCCAATGGCAGGCTTTCATGGAGATAGTCATGACGATAGTTGGCGAATGGTTATTATTATCATCATAGTTTAACATTAACATGTACATTGCATGCTTTCCTCGCATGAGGGTTAGTGGGCTTCACTTTACGCAGAGAGATTGTAGAGAGAGGATTCCTTCTTGCACACACTTGTACTTAATGCGTGCGTTTTGGACTCCTTCTAGCATCTAAATCCAGCGCGTCATAAGCAGCTGCGCTTCTCTCTGTCTAACGTGCATGCGCTCTCGCATCTGTCCAAAGTCTAAACATAAACTAAAGTGGTAATCCTTACGTATTTGTTCAGTTTAATGCGTTTCATGCGAGCTGAGGCAAACTATCCCTTTTGTTTAAAATATAACCTGCATATTGGCGCCCCTCTCGCGGACGTGCAGAGAGCTGCGCTCTGTCCGAAGTCAGTTTACTAGGTAGTATGAAATGCATTTCAATGAGTTGTAGCAATACATCCCTTGTGTTTAAAATATGATTGTGTTTAAAATATGATCGCATTCCGCTGGACTGATGTGTTTTAAAAGGCACCTCTGAAAGCACCATTCCTTGACACGTGTAGCCTTCTGCAACAGCACTAAACAAATGCATTGAATTGTTTGTATGTATGTGCGTATGCGCAGGTGCATGTTTTTACAGTCATTAAGTAATAATGTTAAATAATCTGGATTATGATTTTTCCCATAATTTTGAAAAAATTAAATTTCCTTGCACCAGAGAGACTGTAAGCAAGCAGAGGGTTAAAACCCGCGAGTCTCGCTCCCTGGCACGCAGGAAATTTTAGAGCGCCTGATGACGCGCTCGAATTAATGACATCAGTTTTAAGAAGGTTGCAGTCATGACGGTGTTGCTCTTGTTCTTTTTTGTCCACCAATCAAGTGACTTTTCATAATGAGTAAATAAATAAATAAATAAATGAGTAAACTACTGCTGCCCCGCCCCCTGATACTATCGTGTATCGCTGATCTTACTGGATGACTATAGGATGATCTTAAAATGGGGCATATCGCCCAACACGACCCTCCTTTAGAAATGCGTAACGAGTTCTGATTGTGTAGTTTGTTTAGTGTGTTGTGATTCGAAGAAAAATGGGATCAGGAAAAACGGGAACTTTACATTTAGGATTGGCAAAAAAAAATTTGAGGAATCATTTGTAATGCCTCAAATGTCTCATGTCAGGCCAATATATTGTACTTAGATAAGATTACACAAATTTCTATATTTTTTTGTTGTTTACTATTCAAATTTATTTAAATTTGTTTTTCGAAAATGTCACTAAATAGTTTTTTTCTCAGTATAGAGTTAATTTATATAAAGCAATTTGCTTTACTACAAAAGAACAGTTCAATATTCCATACACAAATGTGTTTGTACTGTATGTATTTTGCTCCCTTTAGAGTTTCATCATAATTGTTTGTGCCGTTAACAGTGGGGTGCAAGCATTTTATAGGTTGCTGGTGGCAGGAAAGCCCAGTGCTATAGGTGTGTGGAAACAGTTGAGAGATCTCTTCCATCCCTTGGGCCCCCGCTCATCAGGGGCCTAACACCTCACAGATGCATACTTACATCAGCACACTGTATCTCCTCCTACTTTAGCTGAGGTTTCCCCTTCTCTGCTCACTATCACTGACTGTCACAAATCTCTGTGAAATTTGTCACTGCAGACCACCTTCATTCTGTTGGCCGCATAGAAGCCCCAAGGCATCAGGGCTGTTGACTGGAGGTCAAAACCCAATTAGCGACTCCATCTGGCTTTGTTCTGGAGGCATGTTTCTGCTCCATCTGATGATAAAGGCATTGTGGTTTTATTGGGTTACTGAGTCTAATATCCGCTGGTATTTCCTGCTAGACGTTTAAGGGCAAGGGCAATTGCACTTTGCAGCATGGTTTAGATAATGTACATAATGTGTTTTTGCTTCATATGTCAGTGTAAGTGTCTAATAATTGTGATAGCAATCAATTTTTTTTTATTATAGCATATAGGGGTAAAATTGTTGCCTAAACCTTGCCTATAGTTAGTTTTAGTTGTTAGCCCCAGCTGGCTATGCTTGCATAATGCCCCTTTCTCTGTTTAAGGTCATTCAAATTTAGTCATATTCTCTTTTTCCAAATATTTTACTCATCCTTCAACTCATACAACAGGGTAGGTCATTTGGCATTATAACAAGGTTGGTAAGGGACCAGTAAAAAGTTCATATATTACCTATAAACAAACACAACACTGTTATTTACATCACAGGGGTCATGTCAACTGAAAATGTGTCCTCTTTGACAGATTTATTTTAGCAGTGATGGACAAATCTGTAAATCGTCATCATTTTGACAGATTACACTGAGTGAGTGTAATTTATTGTGACTTCACTGTTAACCCAGATATTTTCTTTACTTAAACAATGATGTACAGTCAACATCACTAAATATTTTTGGTTTTGGACATATTTTAAAAATGTTCATTGAACTTAAACTAAAACATTCAAGTAAAATTAACTTAACATTATCAATGCATGTAAGGAATACCCATTATCCTGATTATTTTGATGCTTTTTCACACAATAAGAACTGATAAAAATTTTAACTGCTTTTGTTAATAAAATGTCATAGAGGTTTAAGCTATTATATTTATAATGTTGTTTTGTTGTAAATGATATTACACTGTTTTTTTTTTCAAAAAAAAAAAAAAGTTAAAGGGGACATTTCACAAGACTTTTTTAAGATGTCAAATAAATCTTTGGTGTACCCAGAGTACATATGTGAAGTGTTAGCTCAAAATATCATATAGATAATTTATTATAGCATGTTAAAAATACCACTTTGTATGTGTGAGCAAAAATTTGCTGTTTTGGGGTGCGTGTGTCCTTTAAAATGCAAATGAGCTGATCTCTCCACTAAATGGCAGTGCCATGGTTGGATATGCAGATTAAGGGGGCGGTATTATTATAAGATGATCCCCTTCTGACATCACAAGGGGATATTTTAATTATTTCACATGCTTGCAGAGAATAATTTTCCACAGCTAAGTTACTTGGTTGTTATTTTCTAGGTTGACAGAAGCACTGGGGACCCAATTATAGCACTTAAACATGGCAAAAGTCAGATTTTTGTGATATGTCCTCTTTAAATCAACTTAAAATTTAAGTTTATTAAACTTAGTAAATTATATTAGAATAACTAGAAATTTTGGGCCCTATTTTAACGATCTGAAACGCAAGTGCGAAGCGCAACGCGCAAGTGACTTTGTGGGCGGATCTTGGGCGCTGTTGCTATTTTCCCGGCGTGAGAAATAACTCTTGCGCCAGACGCAAATCAATAAGGGGTTGGTCTGAAGTAGGTTCATTATTCATAGGTGTGGTTTGGGCGTAACGTCAAATAAACCAATCAGAACGCTATCCAACATTCCCTTTAAACGCAAGGGCGCAAGTTCCATGGCGGGTTGCTATTATTATGACGGATTTACCAGGCGTACGCCAGGAGCGGTTTACAGCCGAGGAGATCCACGTTCTTGTAAGAGCAGTCAAAGACAGAGAAGTTATTTTGTATGGGGATAGGAGAAACCCGCCCAAATCAGCGTAGGTTAAACAGGCGTTAGAGGAAATAGCCACAGTCTCATCAGCTGGCATCCCCATCGTTGCGCCAAGCGCTACAATGTTGTCAGGAGACGGGGGAATCCCAAGATTGCCAGCATAAATCGAGCACGCCGTGTAACAGGAGGTGGATCTGCCTCTACACAGACGCCAGCAGAGGACATCGCTGCGTCCACCCTCACCGCTGAAAGGGTTTGGGGGCTTTGAAATCGGACCCAAGAAATGCAACCAAGGTCCAACCCAAAGTACTCTTACAAATCAAGTTCATATACATTAAGGTTTCTTATGAAAACAGTTTAATTATTATTTACATAAAATAAACGTAATACAGCCACACAACAAACTTATGAAAATATTTTAATCGTTATTTGCATGAGATTTTTTTAACGCAGCCACACAATAAATAAAAACTATCACCACAGTGCTCACCACTATGATTCCCCTTATCTCGTGTATTAATATTTTTAAGTGTAACAATTTATGATTTGCAAAAATAACTGTTGCATCTGTGTAGATTAGATGCAAAGTGTATGCGCGTTGTGCACGCTATACATTATGGTCAAGCATGCGCCCTTAAAATAGCATAATGAACAACGCGCCACTGACTTAAAACTTTTTTTCTGGTCAGTGGCGCAATTGTTTTTTGAAACTGCAAAATAGCATCAGGGATGGTTTGCGCCGCAACACACCTCTTTTTTTGCGCTGAACCGCCCAGGGAGCGCAAGTTCATTCCCCAGTTTGCCAACGTGCGTCTGTGGAGGTAAAAACCCGCTGTGCGCCGGTGCAAAATACGAATGATACATGCGTCACTGACAAAGTCAATTGCGCGGGGTGCAAGATAGGGCCCTTTAAGTTAAATTGATGTTTTAGTTTATATTACTTGTTTTAGTTTATATTACTATTTTTAGCGCAATAACTTTCCTCAATTTTTTTAAGTAAATTCAACTGGATTTATAGTGTTGTAAATGTAATTCCCAGTCCTGTCCAGTTGGTGGCAAGTGCGAATTTGACTTAATGCAGCGCTGCGCACACTGATCTATGTGTTGTTCTGCAAGAACAATTAGTAAGCACTGGTCTCTAAGTCTAAAGTGCCGGGTATACCTTTTTTCCACGTCCGCGGATGGCCGGTTTCAAAACGTACGCAATACAAATGATTTCTTATTCAAATTATTACTCTACCAGGCCGTCAGGGCAGTACTGATTTGCGACATTTACAGTACATAAAAAATTAGGATAGATGAAGAAAAAAAGCACATACACAATTCCAAAAAAAGTTTAGAACATACAAGAAGAAAACAATGATCAGGAATCAAACATTATAGTGACAAAAATGCTCCACAGCTTTCTGTTCTTGGAAGAAGTGAAAATAAAAGAAGAAAAGACGATGGTCTGTGTGCAAACACTGTCTATTGGCTTTGTGTAATTGTAGTGTAATGTCCTGTCTCAACATTTTCATGCGCTTGCGCTGTCGTAAGCAGACTGTCTGCGCAGTCTCAAATTTTGGGCAGTGCGCGGAAGGCGGCGGATCCTCCTGATGACGAAAATGACGTCATGCGGAGAGCACGAGTATATCTTCGGCTTAACGCAACCTCTGTTACATCAGCTAGAGGGCACATTACCTTGACATGTAACTATAACTTGTAATTCTGTACATAAGCTGCTTGCAAAAATAACCTATGGTGCCGCTTTAGGAGTAGGACAGTCTCTAATGGATACAGATTTTTTACAAATTTTTCACTTCAGATTTTCGTTATCAGCAAATGACTTTTCTTTAATATTTAGAAGAATAATTTAGTTCATTACTGTTAGTGAGTTTTCTTTCACAGATTTGCACTGCCATAAATCTCTTCTCATTCTGCCTCTATTGGTATTCCCTGTGTGTTGCCTGTTTCTGGAGAGGCTTTGCTGTCTGTCCTTTAGTGCTGTATTGATGAAGCTCTATAAATAGACATGTTGCTGTGCGTGTGGCTGGGAGTGAGGGGACACTGACATCCCCCAGATCAATCGCATCATGACTACCAGAGCGCATTGAGTTATTTTGGAATAATCAACAAGATTGTGTTTAGCACAAACAGAGAAGCACAGTCTCTCTCTCTCTGACCTTTAACCTGGGGGGGCCTACATCCTAAATGCTTTCAGCAGGGGCCTGCAACCTCAGCCCTCACACTAGAAATATTTGACTAGCACAGAAATGCATAGAGGCTTTGTATGTAATGTGCATAAATGCCCTTTCTATTTTTTCAATTTTTTTCCACAATAATTTCTAAATTTCAATCAACGTCTCTCGCTCTCAATGTCCTTACAAGCACACATAGGTTAACATGCAAACATTGCTGGTGACCTACTGTATACTATTTTTAAATATTTGACAACCAAGGCTTAATCTGTTACCTATTTAGGAGTTTTACCATTTTTAAGAATAGCATTTGCTTAGCATCAGCCCAGAAAAATATTAAATAATCATTCTTTTGCTTGGCAACAAACCTGTTAGCGTATCTGAAATCTCATTAAATAAATGATTCAAAAGCACAAGCAATGAGGAGGTCAAAATAACAGAATTTTAAAGCTATCAAAGCCCTGGTTTAAAACCTTGCCATATGTAATAGCAGACGATTCATAAAAAGGCACAATAACTACCACGAGGAGTTTTGTATTTGCTGTATAATGGCCTTTCATTTGGTCCATAAGGAAATCAGATCTTTCTGCATTTGCAGAAACACTATTCTGGCTTCTGTTCAAAAACAATTAAAAGTAATCCCATTTCATTCCATATTGTATGAATGGGGGGAAAACAGGAAATTATACATTACAACAAAGGAAATGGCAGATTTCCTTGACCGCTATTGTCTTGGACATTACCACCTACGCCATTGTGGTTTGCACGACCAGAATGAATCAAGTTTCCTAGAGAAAGGTCCTGGGGAGAGAGAAACCACAATAAACAAAACAGAGGATAAAAACTTCCTGTTATTATTTATTGAATGAATGATTTTCTCAGAGGACAATGACTCATGTTTGCTTAAATGCTAAATATACATTCGGTCTTTTCAGAACGAATGATTGAAAAACAAAATGAACCAAATCAAGCTCTCACACTATTTTTAAATTGACCAAAATGTGAATCATGTGAAAGTTAATGAAAATGTCCCTGACCCTGCCCAGCAAGCAATTTTGGCTAAAACGAGGCAGTGAAAGTCTTATAGACATCTAAACATAGCCCAAAAATTGATGATGCGTACAGTATACGTTTAATACATGTAAAAGAAGTGAAAGCAAACACCCTGTTGACTTTGCTTAGATGATGGAATATCTCCAAGTTATTTTGGCAAAAACGGCATGTAACCAAATTTAAGGTTATTTAGGGTAAAATTGGGTTACTCGTAGCCGGACTATATTGGGTCTAGTATCGGTTTTTGCTTGCTGAATGGGAAAATTTTATTTGTTGAAAAATTCTCTTAGTTAACAGTTTTATTTATGTTGAACGTTAAACTATAATTTTTTTATGGAAAGCTTTTATGAGTGCATCTGAATAATGATAAATATTATAAACTTGAAAATGACACAGTATTTTTAAACCGGATACCTGTGGATCCGGTTTAAAAGTGGCAATATTTACAGTACTAACAGTGTGGTTGTAAAAAGTGGTTGTGAGTAATAACTAGCAGTCTTTTCAAACTCTTTTCCCTTCCTCTCTTTCTTAATCCCTTTTTCTTGTTCTCATTTGCTCTCATTCCAGTTATCCCCATGATGTTGTGTGGGAGTAGTGGATCATCATTATTAATTGTCTGAGGATCTCCCCGAAGCCTGTTATGAGGAGCGAGTGGGATACAGATCACTCAGGTCAGATCAGGTCAGCCCACTCATTTGACCAGTAGCTCCCTGTGCTGTAACCTCTCACAGTTAAGACATGCTGAATGGTTCTCGAGTGCACATGTGTACCCCATCCATATTTACCCCTGCTCATCTCTCATTTTCTCCCTTTCAAAAAGGCTCAAAACAAATCAAGAATATCTCATACCGTATTAAAGCACATCATTTTATACAAACAAACAGTGAGCAAATAACACAAACATTTTAGTTAAATAAGATGAAACAAATCAAAATGAAAAGTATGTAAACATGTAGAAATTAATCAACATGATGTGAAAATAAAGTGACACTTTTTACTAAACGGGGCTAATTAGTGTGAAAGTGCAATAATAACAAAGCGCTGATGGGAGTGGTAATATCTGTGAGTTATTTACTAAAAAGGCGCAAATTTAATAACACAGGCGCAACAGCTGATTTCCATAATGACCAACGCAATCTACTAAGAGCAGCGCCAATTAGTTCAGGGTCACAAATAAGCAGAGCAAATGAGGTGCGGGGGAGCTACATCACAGCGAAAAATTCGGGGTGAAATCCCAGCTAACAAAGCCATAGTGCACTGAATCCCATTTTTCAAACTTCAGTTAGTGTGTAATGTTGCTGTTAGAAGCTCAAAGTTCACTGCCAGGCGATATATTTTCTTTAACAGAATTCGGCTTTCAAAGCCTACAGTGAACGTCCGGTTTGGACTACAGCCCTCTACTTCCTGCATTAATGACGTCAATAAATGACGTCAATTTTTGACTAAACTCCACCCACAGAAAAACGTCAGTCACCAGCTTTGGCTCAAACGGCACTGCTAAGCTAAGCTGCTGTCGAATCACAACACACTAAACAAACTACACAATCAGAACTCATTACGTATTTCTGAAGGAGGGACTTCATAGAACAAGGAAGACATCAGCAATGCTTTTAGGACAGTGAAAATGTCTATATAGATATACAGATAAGCAAATTGTGTGAAAAATACAGCGTTATTTTTTTAACATGTGAAACAAAACACATGTTATATTGCCCACTGTAAACACAATCAAAGCTTCAAAAACACAGGAAGAACATGACCTTTAAGGTTTACAAGAAGTTTTGAATTGCCTGCTATTGTGTGACTTCTCCTAGTGATTATTTTTTATTTCATCCAGCAAACAAAAAATAACATGGCTTGGCAAACAATATTTTAAAAAAATATGTTCCTCTGGCGTTCCAAATAAACTCTTACGTGTTAAAAAATCCTCTGCCTTGTATGCTCTCTGATCTCCATGATGCCTCTTCTATCAGCAACAATTGCAGCCATTTCAAGCGCTAAATGATTTAAATAACACCAATCACGCAAACATTAGTGAATCATGTTGCGTGAATCATTTAAATATTCTTCTCCCATAAATTTTGCGTCTGAAAGGGAAACTCCTTAGCCTGATGTTGTCATACTCAATTCTAGTCAGAATTTGAGTCTGAAACCGTTCCATTGGGCTGTGGTTATGGGGCGTGTTTCAACCGAACCAGGACAAAAAATTCCTCTGCACTCAATTGGATTGACCTACAACCAATCAGCAACCGAGTGCGCTGTCGATATCTTCTAGAACAGACTCGATGGCAGAATATTCATATCTCAATTCTCCAGCGGCCAGCAGCTGTCTTTGTTGTAAACGGATTCAACACAAGCGCTCTTTGGTCACGTGATTGATTACGTTACTGTTGATCTGTCCATCATCATATAAAGCCCTATCTGACAATTTGATTGGTCGGACAGTTTTTGTTCGAGCATAGTAGCGCCACAACGGATCGACTCCAGACCGAATTTCCCCAAGCCTACATTGCTGTGGGCGGGGCTAAATTCGGCTGGCACTCAGGCTAGAAACTCCTAGAAATGCATATGGAATAAGGTCAGTCGCTAAAATAATAAGACCACACCTTTTCAGCGCTAATTATCCACTGCGAATTTTTTGTTAATCCTGATAGTCGTTATTTAACACCAAAATGATGGTTTTCACTGAGTAAGCTTTTAGTAAATCTGGGCCCGGTTGCATAAAGCACCTTAAGTTTTTCCCTTAAGTATGACACTTAAGGGGTAAATTCCGCTTAACTACGAGAATAATTTAAGGGTGTTGCATACAGTATAATTCCTTAAACCGTGCTCTTAGGTAAAAGTAATCGTTAAGTGTTTCACGACAGCGACCCAGGTTTGTCGTTATAAAATACTATTGTTGCCATGGGGATGCAACAGAAAAAACTTAAGCGTTTTTTTCTGCAACACCCTTAAGTTTAAGGGAGACATAAGGGTGAACTTAAGGGAAAATTACACTTAAGGTGCTTTACTGTATGCAACTGGGCCCTGGCCCTTAGACTCATTGGGGTGGTTTCCCACACAGGGACTAGTTTAAACCTGGACTAGTCCTTATTTTTATTAGGAAATATAACAGACTTGAGGTGGAGGGAGAAAGCATCTGAATCGCTAACAGAGGGGTGTTTTATGACTACAGATAAGGGTGGCATCTTTTAAGTTTGTGAAAAACATTGCATCTTCTTTGATGTAGGACATACAGTGTCATATGACGGTGTAGTGGTTTCCTATTTCTTATGGGAATATTTTTAACCCTACCCCATTTCACTCTGTTTCGAAGGGGCAAGGGAAAGGTCTGAGGGGTAGGGCAAGGGGTATAAAATAGAATTTTTTCAATTGGGCCTAAGACATTTAAGCAGTTTACAATATGTCAGTGCAAGATGTTTTTAAATTAAGACAGCTCAAACATGCATTTTAATCAGGGACTAGAAAAAGCCCTGTACGGGAAACTGCCATTTAACGGGATACTCCATCGTTTTGTCATATTAAACTATGTTATTACCTTTAAAAAGGGTAACTATAATGTATGGCGGAATAGCACTTTTGGGAGTACTTCGACTCGGCATATTAAAAAGTCACACCTGAAAAATCCGCTCCCCTTCTCCCTCTCATAATGAGGTTAACCCGCTTAGAAAAGCGCCACGTTTTATTTTGTGCCACCATATTTGGTCGTATAACTACTCGTTTTAAATAGAGAAAACGTTGATGTGTTTGGTCATTTCTAACTTCATCTCTGTTTGGTACCATCGAATGAACTGGGCTAAGTTAAGTGCTACCAAAGTGTCGCTGCGCGCCACAGCGCTTAAGTGCACGCACTAAGATGATAGAGGTATGTATCAACTTTTCTTAGTTAAGGTAATAACATAGTTTAATATGACATAACAATGGAGTATCTCTTTAAAGTACCAGTGTATAGAATTGTAGCGAATTCTAGTGGTGAGACTGTGAATTGCAACAATCGTCTCAGTCCACAGCTCACCCCTCCCTTTCGAAATGCACAGTGAAGCTACGGTAGCCGCCACAGGACAAACACGTCATCTTCTGAGATAAACATAGTGACAAATTAATTAAAGGTAAAAAAAACAATACAGTTCATTATGTAAGGTCTTTATACACCACTGATATTATAGTTATAAATATGAATGTATATTGCATATCTGTCAAGAGATCCTTCTTAAAGTTACACAATGCACCTTTTAAGTCACCCTAAATTATTTTTTTATTTTATTTTTTAGGTGTCCTGACCACAGGTGTAATTCATCACATTAACTATGGACTAAAAAGAGTTTGACAAACACTTTTTGTACAGTATTTCTATTATTCTTTCATTTAAACTCAAAATGAATGTTATATTTACTAATATATCTGTAACAATAATACCACTTTGATATGTTGTTTTTCATAAAGCAAAGTAATTCTTGGAGATGGCTTTCCCCTCCTAACATCTAAAGCACCATTTTTAATGTGAGGTGAATGTTTATGTATAGACACATACACACACACACCTCATGCTGTGTTAAGGAGTGGTTTCAGATAGTCTAACCGCTCCTTTCATCTCGGATCTAGTTCCTCCCCGGTCTTTCCAGCCTAACCACTGCTATGTCACCCCAGCTAACAAGCTATAAAACTCTATATCTTTGTTCTCTCCCTTTCTCTCTCTCAGTCGTAAGAAAAACAAAAGTCTCTCTGTTGAGGAAGGATTTAACTGTAAGATTTGTCAACTTTCCACTTCAAACAGAATTAAACAGATCCAATTGCACATGCCCACAGGACATCAGCCACTAACTACATCCCTGGCATGGGCATCAGGACTGTGGCAGCACTTTAAATAGCATTCGATGATCAGAGAGAGAAACTCCACCGCCTCTATTGGCCTTGTAATCAAGCTACAGATGTACAGATGCTACAAGAAGGAAAGAAAAAAAAAATTAAAAGAGAAATGGAAAGATTGTAGTAAACCTGTTGCATGGATTGATTGCCGAGTACATGCACATACCACCACCATCTATTTATATATATATATAAATATCACTTCCTGTGTTTTAACACATAACCTACTATAAATTGAAGCTGTTATTTAAACTTCATCTGAGAACCAGTGATATGCATATGTATCTTGTAAGATTCAGTTAGAGGCTTCATTTCATGAAAAGGCTTGTGTCTTATATTCTTTGGCAATGTAAATCTCTTTTCTAATCATGCCAATAATAACTTTAAGTCTTGTACGTCTACAATAACAATACACAAAGTCCTCCTGTCAGTCACACACACATCTGGGGTATATAGCTGCCCTGCTTTAGACCCCAAACAGAGGCAACACTTAGTGTGACTGAAGCCCGCGGAAACTTAAAGCAACTTCACATTTCTCATTTCACGCCTATCCGTCCTCTTCTATCCCATAACTCACCAGGACGGCTTGAGGGAGAGGTGAAGCAGGTGCACTACACATGAAAGACCAGAACAAAGGGCCGTCCAATCACAGACCATGGTGACCTGGGGCCCAAAGATGATGGGACCTGGTCAATGTCACCCCGTCTGTTACTGCTATCATGGTTAGTGGGAATCACAGATCTCACGCTGAGAACGAATGAGTTATTTCATTTGTCACACCTCTCTTATTGATAACAAGCAACATCCCATTAAAAAATATATATATTTTTTGCATTTCACATTAAACGCCAATGATTATGCAGTCACTTCTTGTGAATTTTGATTAAATTGTATTTTTAGTAGATTTCAGAGCATTAGCTCTGCGAGTTCGGAGCATTAGCAGGAGATTAAAGAAGGCAAAGAAAATCAGGCCTATCCGAAAATAACTCGACCTTCAATGTTAGAGGCCTCCAGAGAATAAAAGAATTAGTTCTCTTTCCTTGGACTTAGTTTAACAGACAATCCTGTAATAATTAATCACACTCATTACTTAATCTGTCAGACTGCACTGTAAGCAGAGATCTCTTCTTAAAGTCAAGGTGTTATAAACTTGTGTCTTATATCATTTATCATCCATATATTTCTCCTTGAAATTCTTTACCCTGTCCTTTTACAGAACTTTTGATTAACCCAATTGTATCCAACAAAGCCAATGTAAAAATTAATTGCTCTTTACAAAGCAAGTTTGATTTTATTTTATAAAAGTTTAAAGTTTATTTATTGCTGTTTGCCTACACTCAAAAGAATTCTGGGTTATTTGCAACATTAGCGTTGGGTCAAAAAGTGACGAATCCAACCTGCTGGGTTGCATTTAACCTATGGTTGTTTCAACCCAAAATGGTGGATTGTTTTTACGTATTGTTGGTTTAAATATAAACATTTTCTGGGTTAATTAAATCCATTAACTGGGTTCGTCTCTTTTTGACCCAACTCTGGGCTGAAAATAATAACACAGCATTTTTTAGAGTGTAGAAGGAAACAAATGAACCCAATCATGTCAGGGTTGCCAGGTCCAAGAAAACTTTCCACCCCAATGATAACTTAAAACCCGCCCAAAAGGAACGAAAACTAGCCCAATTTTTACATTTGTCCAATCACAGTTGAAAACTGCGGGATTACAATAAAAGGCTGTAAAAATAAACTCTTACTTTTATTTTTAATGTACTTTCCAGATGAACATTTTCGTAATGCACTTAAAGTCCTCTATTTTCACACACTATTCTTTTCTAAATATACAAAAAAATCTACTTTAGTACTTCTTAAGTTTATCTTAAGAACATCTAAGTGTACCCAACCATGCATTTTGAGACAGTATATGAACTCTGCACTTTTTAAAATACTATCTCTATTTAATTTTTTTTATTTAACTTGAAAAGATCATACAAAGATGGGTTCAGCTGGTCTGTAAATATCCTCTTAGTACAGACGTAACTCCTTACGTATGGTGATTTCTTGTTTCTGACGAGATACTAAGAGCAAAACGCGCCCCTCATCTCACTTTTCCACTGACTTCCTGACGCTGCAGCGGTCCTTGGGTTGACAGGTATTGCTTATGGGATTAATGCATATTAGGAAAATAAAGAAAGTTCATTTTAGAAGTCTACAGATAAAAAATTTTGCGGCCGCGGCACATTATAAAACTAGCCCCAAAATTTTTCCCGTAACTGTATTTTCAAAATAGCCCAATTGTGCGGGAAAACCGCAAACCTGGCAACATTGATCATGGTTGCATAACACATTTTATTATAATGATAAAATAAATGCCAAATATAAAAGCTTGCATTTTTTTTCAGTTTGTCCTATTGAGGCTGATGATCAGCATTTTGTAAAAACATTTTGCTAAAAATGCTGGGTTATATCAACCCAGCATTGTTTCAAAAAGGGACAAACCCATTCGTTGAGTTAAATTACCCTATAGAAAAGGTTTATATGTGACCCAACAATAGGTTAAAAAGCCCAGCGTTTTGGGTTTAAACAACCCAGCATATATTTCAACCCAGTGGGTTAGGTTCGTCCCTTTTTGACCCAATGCTAGATTTAAAAAAAAACAGCATTTTTATTGTGTAAAATTTAACAAAGACACACATAGTTCCAGAGTTCCCGGGAAAAAATTCAAGGCCCTGGAACGTTTTTGAAAATATACATATAGATGCAGGTTACTGTAGATGCTTGAATCAATTTTATGCAAAAAGTTTTCTGGAAAAAGATCCATATTATGTGTAGTGTAGGATAATATCATAAAAAATCTAGACTTTTTAAGCACACGTGCTAAACTGTTCGTTTAAAATGCTCATATCTTCTGTATGCAAATTTTGATTCATACCAAAGTATTTTTTTGGATAGTTGTGTTTGACACATGAAAACGTCTCGGGTTACGTATGTAATTGTTGTTCCATGAGAAAGGAACGAGACGCTGCATCTCCCTTGCCATACTTCCTGCGTCCGTTTAACGCCGTCTTTCAGATTTCTTTTCAATATTTCAGATAGCGATATACTTCCTGGCTCCCGCGTCACCCTGTCTCTGTTGTTAAGCATCACCATTGGTTGAATTTGATTACACATTCAGATGCACTTACACCTGGAGGCGTCCCCAAAGTGTCACTGCAGTGACGCAGCACGAGTTCCCTATAAAGGGAACTGTAATATATTTTAAAAGGTAACTCGATGTAACCTTGCTTTCAGTTGAAATGTGTCCCCACATTTAGTCCTTGAATTTGAGGTTATTGGACCTGGAAAGTCCTTGAAAGGTCCTTGAGTTTGAAGTTAACCTCTTCAACCCTGAGGACCCTGTCCCGGGTCCAGAATTTTGTATTTTGACTTAATATAAAATATTCTTTTAATCTTTGATGCTCCGTCATGGACCCCAGTAACACATATGAGATACTGTTTGAAAGCTTAGAGTCTCTACTTTCTGCAGATATGCATCACTTTGACATATCTTTTACTGTAAGAAAGTTATTTACACCTAATTTACACTATCACCCCCCCAATATTTTATTATATCATTTAATATTTACATATTTCATATTTTTCAAAAATGACAAACATGGGCAAGTCTTATATCAAATGAAAGCTCTCACTCTCAGGAATAAGGCTACAGTGTTATTTTTGTTCTAATATCAACACATATCCAACAATCATCGAATGAATAATAAGGTAAAAAATGGTCTTTTGTAAACATATGGGAAACTTGAGTGTGGACTGCCTCAGATAGCACATATAGCCACAAATGATACATCATCTTTTATTTTAGGTCCTACTCTAAACAATGAGTCCATTCACAGCATTTTCTTTGGTTGTGTGCATATATAATCCCTAGCTTTTTATTATATGTGCAAAACAAAAAATTAATATTTATATGAAAAATGTATTTTCACACCCTTTAGTAAAATGAGAATAACTTTTGAATGCGACATGCTAAAGAGTTCATTCTTTTTTTGGGTGTTTACTGTCTGCTGCTGCTAACAACCAGAACTGTCTGCAGTCTGCTAGACCACACAGAACCAGAGTTATACACTATCAAAGACAGTATTTACAACATAAAAAAGAAAATTTGGTGTTTCATCATATGAAAAACAACATAAATAACAATATTTGTCACAAACAGCAGCTTTTTATGTAACTTCAAAGGGTTTTCTGCAAAATGATATAACCTCTTCAACCCTGAGGACCCTGTCCCGGGTCCAAAATTTCGTATTTTGACTTAATATAAAAGATTCTTTTAATCTTTAATGCTCCGTCATGGACCCCAGTAACACATATGAGATACTGTTTGAAAGCTTAGAGTCTCTACTTTCTGCAGATATGCATCACTTTGACACATCTTTTACTGTAAGAAAGTTATTTACACTTAATTTACACTATCACCCACCCAATATTTTTTGATATCATATAATATTCACATATTTCATATTTTTCAAAAATGACAAACATGGGCAAGTCTTATATCAAATGAAAGCTCTCACTCTCAGGAATAAGGCTACAGTGTTATTTTTGTTCTAATATCAACACATATCCAACAATCATCGAATGAATAATAAGGTAAAAAATGGTCTTTTGTAAACATATGTGAAACTTGAGTGTGAACTGCCTCAGATAGCACATATAGCCACAAATGATACACCATCTTTTATTTTAGGTCCTACTCTAAACAATGAGTCCATTCACAGCATTTTCTTTGGTTGTTTGCATAATTAATCCCTAGCTTTTTATTATATGTGCAAAACAAAAAATTAATATTTTTATGAAAAATGTATTTCCGCACCCTTCAGTAAAATAAGAATATCTTTTGAATGCGACATGCTAAAGAGTTCATTCTTTTTTTGGGTGTTTACTGTCTGCTGCTGGTAACAACCAGAACTGTCTGCAGTCTGCTAGAGCACCCAGAACCAGAGTTATACACTATCAAAGACAGTATTTACAACATAAAAAATAAAATTTGGTGTTTCATCATATGAAAAACAACATAAATAACAATATTTGTCACAAACAGCAGCTTTTTATGTAACTTCAAAGGGTTTTCTTTAAAATGATATAAAGAAATTGCATTTATTCCACTGTATGTGGTTATGGTAGCACTTCAAATGTTTTTTGGCAGAAATTGTACACCATAAGCGTATTATTCCTCCCATCAGTTGGAGTAAAATAACTTTTGCATATATTATGATAGAGAAAAAATTCCTTTTTCCTCTGTAAGCTGACAATTGCTGGAATCAAACAAAACTGTCTGCAGGGACCTGAGATACCCAGGACCAGAGTTATATACTTTCAAATAAAAACTTTAGAAAAAAAACATAAAAAGCGCCTATTTATTTTTGTGTTTATTAGAGGCCTGACATCACATACAACCATGTTTAGCACTTTTAACAGTGTTTTATGTAATTTCAAAGGGTTTCCTGTAAAATGATACCAAACTTTTGTATGTAAACCTCTGCATGTGGGTATGGGAAGCTTTTGAAATTGGGTAGGCCAAATCCAGGCGAAAATCCCCAAAATAGCTTCAGGGTGTAAGAAGATAAAGAAATTGCATTTATTCCACTGTATGTGGTTATGGGGACACTTCAAATGTTCTTAGGCAGAAATTGTATACAAAAAGGGTATTATTCCTCCCTTCAGTTGGAGTAAAATAACTTTTGCATATATTATGATAGAGAAAAAATTCCTTTTTCCTCTGTAAGCTGACAATTGCTGGAATCAAACAAAACTGTCTGCAGGGACCTGAGATACCCAGGACCAGAGTTATATACTTTCAAATAAAAACTTTAGAAAAAAAACATAAAAAGCGCCTATTTATTTTTGTGTTTATTAGAGGCCTGACATCACATACAACCATGTTTAGCACTTTTAACAGTGTTTTATGTAATTTCAAAGGGTTTCCTGTAAAATGATACCAAACTTTTGTATGTAAACCTCTGCATGTGGGTATGGGAAGCTTTTGAAATTGGGTAGGCCAAATCCAGGCGAAAATCCCCAAAATAGCTTCAGGGTGTAAGAAGATAAAGAAATTGCATTTATTCCACTGTATGTGGTTATGGGGACACTTCAAATGTTCTTAGGCAGAAATTGTATACAAAAAGGGTATTATTCCTCCCTTCAGTTGGAGTAAAATAACTTTTGCATATATTATGATAGAGAAAAAATTCCTTTTTCCTCTGTAAGCTGACAATTGCTGGAATCAAACAAAACTGTCTGCAGGGACCTGAGATACCCAGGACCAGAGTTATATACTTTCAAATAAAAACTTTAGAAAAAAAACATAAAAAGCGCCTATTTATTTTTGTGTTTATTAGAGGCCTGACATCACATACAACCATGTTTAGCACTTTTAACAGTGTTTTATGTAATTTCAAAGGGTTTCCTGTAAAATGATACCAAACTTTTGTATGTAAACCTCTGCATGTGGGTATGGGAAGCTTTTGAAATTGGGTAGGCCAAATCCAGGCGAAAATCCCCAAAATAGCTTCAGGGTGTAAGAAGATAAAGAAATTGCATTTATTCCACTGTATGTGGTTATGGGGACACTTCAAATGTTCTTAGGCAGAAATTGTATACAAAAAGGGTATTATTCCTCCCTTCAGTTGGAGTAAAATAACTTTTGCATATATTATGATAGAGAAAAAATTCCTTTTTCCTCTGTAAGCTGACAATTGCTGGAATCAAACAAAACTGTCTGCAGGGACCTGAGATACCCAGAGCCAGAGTTATATACTTTCAAATAAAAACTTTAGAAAAAAACATAAAAAAGCGCCTATTTATTTTTGTGTTTATTAGAGGACTGATATCACATACAACCATGTTGAGCACTTTTAACAGTGTTTTATGTAATTTCAAAGGGTTACCTGTAAAATGATACCAAACTTTTGTATGTAAACCTCTGCATGTGGGTATGGGATGCTTTTGAAATTGGGTAGGCCAAATCCAGGCGAAAATCCCCAAAATAGCTTCAGGGTGTAAGAAGTTAAGTAAGGTGTGAGAACCCTGTAGTTTCATTTAAAAGAATTTCAGGCCCCTTTTCTTTTGTACTTTATTCTTGTAAAATGTCTCATATGGTACATTTTTATTATTTACTCAATAGAGTACCGCAGGGATTACATATTTTTATAGGCTAATCACTAAAAATCCCATTCATTTTTCCCAAAGACTTTTGGATAATTGCCAAAAAAATAAGCTCTGTGTTTAACAAAAGTTTATGTCGCTTACACGTTTACAAGTTAATCTTCACAGTTGTTTAAAGTTAAAATTTGGCTTTTTATATTTGTAGTAAATGTATTTACACTTCAAAATTCATAAATTTTGTGTTCATCTGTGAAGATTAGCTTTTTGGACAAAACATGTAAGTGTCATAAATTTTTGTTAAATACAGATTTTTTGCGATAATCCTAGTCTGACTAACTTCCAGGGTCGGCCTACAATAATACATCATCCCTACTGCACTCTATAACGTTTTATCACTCTCTAACATGTTGAGTTTTAACCCATTGTTTGGTAAGTTTTGAAAAAAACTACCGTTGGGTTATATAATTTCGGCTAAATCGGTTTATTTATATCCCAATGGTTGGTTCTTTCCAGTATTTAACCCACCATAGAGTAAAACAACCCAAGATGTTATGACTCTGCCCTTTTCTGTATATACCAGACTGAGAAACGCGAGAACAGGCTGCGACAGCAGGCTTTAGACTTCAAGTGTTTAACAGCAGAGGAATAGCTGCGTGACATTCTGTGGTGTCTCGGCTGGGCCGGGCTTCATACAGCAGCAATAGAGTGACGAGTTTTAAATGTGTGAAGGGCTAATGCTGTCAAGAAACACATTTGCACTGAATTATCACACTTTATGCACACATATCTTTTCTCACACGCATGCAGACACAAAATCTGTCAAATTTTAATTCAAACCGCATCTTTTATACAAATCAAAAACTGATAGAGCACAACGTAGCGTTCTTGTAACTTCTTTTGTATGTCATTGCTTTAGCGGCTCAAAAGGCATGAGTTCAACTCCCAGGGAACACACATACTGATAAAATGTATGTCTTGAATGCGATCTAAGTTGTTTAATTTGGGACTTTTAAAAGGATCTCTTGACAAAAATGCAACATAATATACACAACTATAAAGACCTTACATAATGAACTGTATTGCTTTTATTACCTTAGAATGAGCCGTTTTTATTTACATACACTTACATGGAAGTTATATTTCTACAGTAGCCCTAAACAGACTAACTGTTTTACAGAGTATGTTTTGTCCCTACGTTATCTTAGACGATGACGTGTTTGTCTTGTGGCAGCTACTGTAGCTTTTCATTGCGTTTCGAAATTGAGGTTGATTGCAATTTCACAACCTCACCACTAAATGCCGCTAAAACCCACATTACACCTTTAAGCATCTGCCAAATGCGTAATTGTAATGCATACATTTGATTGGACAGACCATCAAGTTAAGCGCAACTGAGGAAAAGTGGGTTCTTTTAATCTAAACACTACATGCGAATATTTATTAAAACTTTTAATAACAAACATTTAATAACAGGTCTAAAGTCTATAGTGTCAAGAGATGTGGTGCTTGTGAATGCAGGTAAGTTATTTATCCATATAGACAGCTCTGGTACTGTAGAGTCTGATGCTGTTGCTTAGAGACCATGCACTGCGTTTAGCATGAAATGGCTCCTAATATGGAGCACAATAGCTCTCATTCTGTACAGCTCCACCCCTGTCTGCTCTCATATTGATTGATCTCCAAATGGATTAGATCTAAGATTAGATCACTAGTACATATGTAAGTTCATCTTTATAGGGCACTGTGATTTATGACATGCATATATAAGTGTGAAATCAACCCACACCACTTTCATCGTCAGGGTTCATAATCCATCCGAGCAGTTTGTTTGCTGGGGTAATATTTACTCTGTGTTTCCAAAGGGCTGATGAGATAAACTTGTCTTTTTTGTTTGCTTTCAAAATTGCTTTATGACAGCTCACAGGACAGCCCATATTGTGTTACTCTACCATTTCTCGGAAACCAGCGAATTACAAAAGAAGCTTTTCAGTTTTGGAATCAAACAGGATGCTTGTGAAAGGGCATCTCATAAATGTACCATCTTATTTGTGCGAGGATGTGTAAAGCTTTCGGTGTTTCCTCTTTCAATCACATTTCACATCCCTGTTCCTCTCTCGCAATACGAGCAAACAAATCCCTGTCCACAGACTAGCACTTCAAAATGAACCTAAGAGTTAATTTAACTATAACACAGTACAGTACATCACAATCTCACTGCAATTTGTACGTATTTTACGACCACATTTGTACGTTTTTGTATGATTCGCATTTTTGTGACATTTGGGTTGGGATGGGGTCTCAGTATTTTTTATAATAGTGGTACATTTTTGTACAATTCACTTCATACAATTTAGCCAACTTGTACAAAAACTAATGAATTTTCATGAGATCAGGCTGTACAGCTATACACTTACTATATACTTATTAAAGGACTACAGCTTTTTGACATTCCAGTGGCGGCTCGTGACTGCTCTTCCGAGGGGTGCAAATTCAAAATGTGTGTTTGGAGTGTCTTGTGTTTTGCTCGTGTTTTCAAAATATGTGTTTGTTGCGTCATGTGAACCATGTGCATCACGTGTTTTGTCAAAATAAGTGCCTGCTGCACACAAATCAAACCCGTTTATGATAAAAGATACACGCAAGACACACCCTTAACAGTAAACTTTAATTACGCATGAGATTATGCGAGTATCTGACAAACGCGAGCGTCTCTTTTATCATAAACCCTTTAGACGCATCTGCAGCAGGCAATTATTTTGACAAGACACATGATTCGCTCGACGCGTCGAACACATATTTTGAAACTATCACCAAACCACATGCATGACGGGCTACATACATGTTGTGACGAACTTCACATCAAGCGCCCTCGGAAAAAAAGTCACCGGCCGCCACTGGATATTTTGTGCATTTGGATATTTCGTGCATTTACAATTTTTTTTTGTGAAATTGAAATGCCAGCTGGCACGTTGAACACTCTCGCTTTCTCAAATTAGGTAGATCATTTGTGATATACACAAAAATATGAATGGAAACGGCTCAAGGTAAGATTGTTTAGCGATACACAAAAACTTATTTGACGATTTGTTTTCTTCACTAGTGATGTCACACGCAAGCCATTTTATTGATAAAATTCGAATGGAAACAGCAATATTTCACTTTTTTATGTATATTTACTTCGTAGATTACAAAACCTGGATGGAGACATGGCTTATGATCCTCACTATGGACTGGTTACAGTTTATGAAGTCTGTGTGTGACAGTATTTACAGCAAATCTTAAACTATTAATAAACACATTACAGGAAATGTTGAAAGAAAACATGTACTAGTACAACTACTGTGTGTGCATTATGGAAATGAGTGACTCATATTTCAAGAAAAGTTTATTTTAAGAAAACATCTTTCAAAGTTAGTTTAAAGTTCAGACATTTTCATGTCCAAAAGTCTCTTATATATTTCAGTGCGGTTTTAGGTGTAATCTGGACTGTAAGACCAGCACAAACCTTAGCATCTTTATAACTAAGGGCCTCTAATATAGACTTAATGGTTTTCATACTCCTATAATGATGTTAAGCTGAACCTCACAGATATCATGATTTTGCCAGTTCAAAGGAATTTTTAAGAGCAATTCAAATTGGTTTTCTGCATATTTTTTCAAGATACTGTACTGTATATAAAGACATTTAGCCCTTACCAGCATAGCCCAAACTGCACACATACAATACGTTACATACCATCCTTAAAGGAAAACACCACCGTTTTTCAATATTTTACCATGTTCTTACCTCAACTTAGACAAATGAATACATACATTTTTTTTTCAATGTGCACTCTTAATCTTTGCACAGCGCCTCGTGAATTTGTTAGCATTTAGCCTAGCCCCATTCATTCCTTAGGATCCAAACAGGGATGAATTTAGAAGCCACCAAACACTTCCATGTTTTCCCTATTTAAAGACTGTTACATGAGTACTTACACGAGTAAGTATGGTGGCACAAAATAAAACTTTTGTTTGGAGCCATAGGAATGAATGTGGCTAGGCTAAATGCTGACACATTCAGGAGGCGCTTTAAAAAAATTTAAAAGTGCACACATTGATAAAAGATAGGTATGTATTCATCTAAGTTGAGGTAAGAACATAGTAAAATATTTATTGAAAAACTGTGGTGTTTTCAGTACTTAGTAATGCTGTAATATTAATCTAAGATGCTCACACACACACACAGATCTCCTGAATACACGCTCAGACACAGAGGATATCTGTCATACAACCGCATGTCGAGGAAGTGACCCATAGGGCATCTGATGTTATAAGGTCTCTCAACAATTATCTGAGGATATGAAAAAGTCACGGCTCTTGCAATTCCAGTTTCACCAGCTCAGGGGTTTGAGAAGATTGAAAAACAGCAGTGATGTGGGGACTGAGTCACCCACTGCCTCTCACTTACTGTCACACATTTACAGCACATTCACAGTCCCACGTTACTGTCACAAAATTCGTGCTTTCAACCATGCAAAATATTTCAGTTGCACTTCCTAAGAAGCGTGTATAGAAAGTGCTTTTAAAAAAGTATCGCTTCAATATATCCCTCAATTAAGATTTTTGTCATCATTTATAGTACCTATACCATCAGGTTGCTCCAAACCTGTATGAGTTTCTTAATTGAACACAAAAGAAGATATTTTGATAAATGATTGTAAGCACACAGTTGACTGTACCCATCGACTTCCATAGTATTTGTTTTTCCTACTATGGAAGTCAAGGTACCAACATCTCTCTCTCCATGTCACTTTCTCTCAATTGTTCCCACTTCAATTAACGCTTGTGCTATGTAAGTACACATAATGCACAGTTTGAAGTAATTTAAATCTCTGCATTGTTCTGAAGAGGAAAAAGTACATTAATGTCAGTCTGAAAGCTTTCAGTTCTCTCTTACCCACAGAGAAGCGATTATACCTTAAGCAGAAGAGACGCGTGTTAAAAATAGTCCGTTCTGCTACAGGCATAATTGTAAGATTCATTCAACCGTCATTATTTAGCCAAAGAAAATTCGAGAGTCGCCGGAATACGTTGTTCTTACATTTCCAACTTCACACGAATCTGTGGTGAGAACGATCCTGGGTTCACGAGGACTTTAGTTGGCAGTATGATGGCGACACTGCCCCCTCAAGCCATCTGACTGGAGATTCATACACCTGCTGGGCTTCAACAGGCAAAGCTGCTCTGTACTGGGCACGGTCTACAGAAACTGTTTGGTGACTATCGACAGAACCACAGACTGTCTGATTATGTATGCAAGAGCGGCATTAAAATACACTGCCCGGGAATATTTTAGCCATGTGTCACCTGTTCAGTCACCCTTCCCACTGAGCTGTCGCCGCTAGATTTTTTTTAGTCACCAGTGTTTTCTTGACTTTCATCACACGTTTGATCAGAAGAACCGCTGAACTATGATTAATTATCATCCAAACACTTGAGAAAAGTGTGACTGTGTTGATCTGGGGACAGAAGTGTCAGGATTTTTTCATTTTTTAAGAAACATTTATTACTTTCCACTTCAAAGACATTTCAGCTAAAGTTTTTACGGTACTTTTACTGTAAGTTTTGTTCTCATGGTCTTCCTCCTCTAAATAGCTCTCTACCAACATAACATTGTATTTATAGTTGCAAACCGCTGTACGATAACAAAGTTAATCTATTTAAACACATAAAAGATTCATGCTTAGATCACCGCAGTGAGTATATTGCATGCAACGCTCTCAAAATAACAGCTCACGCTATAGTTATTTTCGTACAGGAGGATCTTGTAAAATTATAGAGCTGTTTTTTTGCTCGCTTCTCCTTTTTTCTCTGTTCTACTTTCAAAAACATCTATGGCCTCGCTCGACTGAATTTCTGGCCTCGTGCATCTCTTGCAGGTGTCCAATTAATGTCAACATTGAATTTATTCTGGTGTGTAACCTCGAGCACTGGTGTCCAGCCAGGAGCCCTGCGTTGATTTGCATGTCACTGCGACATTACATTTGTCCAACTGTGCTATTTCCCCCCTCGCTAGTGCGGTAAATCCATCAACCCGTTTGTTTGCAGACTTTGCACCTCAACAAATATCTTAAATCCCTCGGGATCCATCTAGACACATTCCAGACCATCTTCTCTTGGGTTTTTATTCATGTCTGGTTGATGAAGAAATACAGTTGGGCTATTGGGAGATTTCTCTGTGACGGATGACGTAGTTTATTTGCGGTATGGGGGGAGAGTCGGTTTGTGCAGGTGTAAGACTGCCACAGTAGTGTTTATCCTGGCTCCGTATTGTGTCTGGGAATTGGTGCTCTGACGGAGGCTAAATGTTCCCCTGCGGCCTCGAAAAACAGTCTTGAACGTGAATCTAAGGAGGAGTCTTAGGGGAGAAAGGGTTTTCGGAGTATTTATATGTGTGTTATGAACAACTTTATGGGCCAGTGAAACAAAACAACACTGATGGGAACATTAGATATGGCTGGAGGGTTGGCTCTTTGATATATTGGTTGTGTGCTCATCTTTTTTAAGTTTAAGATTGTTCTGCATTGTTAAAGGTTTTCAAAGTGTTACCTAATATGGTTTGGTTCTGTTGAAATGCATCAAGATTGTGTAGCAGATTAAAAAAGAGTGAAAATGTGTGACTGGATGTCACACTTTTAAGTCCAGTAAAAAAAATTCAGAGGTTTATTGTGTAATGGCACAATATGTCATTTTTGCTACTAGAGGTTGTAAGTAAAATCAACTTGGATTTTCAAGTCATTTCAGCTTTTACTTTTTATCTTGACTAGTGATAATTTGCTGTAACTTATAAAATAATGTTGAAATAAGTTAAGGTAATTCAGCTTAAGTAACTCAAGATACAGTCAAGATAAATAATCATAGTTGAAAAGATTTGTAAATTCAAGTTGATTATACTTAAAAATGTGAATGCAAAAAAAATTGTAGACAACTGCGGAGGGCAGAGGCACAGATTAGGGAGCAAAACAGCCCTCTGCATTCGTCATACGTCACTACCGAGGGGCAACCTTCTGATCTCTCTGATGAATCCAATACGGAAGTGATTTAAACTGCAATTCATCGACTGGCCATTAGAGGTTGGCTCCAAAAGGGATTCAATCCCCATAGACCTCCATGTTAAAATTTCCAACTTTACAGCAGAAAATAATAGTCTGGTACAAAAAGTGTTTTTGATCTGTGTATAGCTAATTTTGAAAACTTCATGACTGTGAGGGGGTGAACTTTTGTGTAACTCATCCGTTTAGATTATATTAAGCCTTAAAGTTCATCATAATTAAAGGCGTGGCCACTTGAGTAATGGTTGAACAGCCACTGCTGCCACTGGAGTCGACCTAGGTGGGCGTGGTTTCAGCAAGCAGTCACCTAAGCTTCACCCACGTCCTGGCTCTTTACCCATTTACGGTTATCCGCGAATGAAGCCCGGTGACGCGCAGCCAAGATGGCAACGACAGGTACCGCCTACTTAAAGCTTCTTAAACGATCTTCAGAAACCTATGGGTGACGTCACGGACACTACATGGATCTTTTTTTACAGTCTATGGTCATTACGAAAAGTGTGTACAATACGCTGATACTCTCTCCTGAATGCAGAGGCGTCTAAAGTGGAATTTATAGTCGTGCATAGGTTGCTAGCCATAGGCTATGCATAGCCTGACACGCACATCACCGAAATGTTAACGTGTCTGTTCTACACCGACTGCAAGCGCTGTGATTGGTCCACTAGAACCCCTCCTGTCAAGTAAAATAAAATCTATGTCGCATTTTTTCAAAAAGGCATTTCTGCTTGCCAAAGATAGGCCAAATTGAGGAGTTATTACAAAAATCACTGTTTACTTACCTCACATCACTGCTGGTCTTCATAAATCATTCACAACAAGCTTCTGCTGCTTCTTCGTTTGTGGGTTTACTGGCCAAGCTTGTTCTTCTGTGGCTGTTGTACTGCTAATGTGGGATAATGTGCCCTTCAGATGGTGGCATTATCGAAGCTACAGTAGTTATTTTCGTTTGGTAATGTTTAAAAACAATCGGATCATTTACCCTCAAAAGGCCTTTATTTATTCCCTGGAAGCCGCGTTGATTACTTTTACGAAGGATGGATACAAATTATTTGGACTTTAGTGAGCTAGTCCCAATATTCATCTGTTTTAAAGATTAGAAGGACAGAGAAGCAGGAGAGTGACGGCGCGATGATTAACATACAGGTCCATGACGGGGAAAAGCGTTCATACAACTCTCTCCCAACGTTTTATTTCTTTGTTTAATATTATTGGAGTTTGTCATTTGAGTTTTTTATTCGTTCTAGAAACTCTATAAAGCATAAGCATGTCGTCTTTGTTTGTTTACCTCTTTGGCGGCTATAACGTCCAGGTGACGCGCTTACGTTTTGGAGGAGTAAAACACTGACATGTGGTTTTCCTCTACCTTCGCTGTTTTTTTATCTTTTCTCCGCCTCCCTGTCTATGAGGCCCCGACTCTGCAAGCAACAGTGCGCGAGAGAGACCGACGCACTGTCCCAAACCGCATACTTCCATACTAAATAGTAGGCGAAAAGCACTACTTCTCGTACTCTTTGCCTACTATATAGTATGAAATTAGGCGGTTTGGGACGCAGTGCGAGTGTGTACACTTCGTTCCGCGCTTAACTGAAGTTTTTCCCTTTTTTTATTAAACGTCTCTGAATCACGCGACACAACGAATCGATTATGAAATTCGTTGCCAACACTTTTGGTAATCGATTTTTATCGATTTAATCGATTCGCTGTTGCAGCCCTAGTCCGAATCTCATTCATTCTACCAGGATTCATACTATACAGTACCTACTGTTTTAACGGCAAGTAAGTAGGTACTTCATCTCATTCAGTACCTACTGTACGTATGCGGTTTCGGACGCAGCCTATTTATATCCTTCCTGTGTATTCCTATCCATCCTAAATAGTATTTGAAATGAGAATTATTATGTTCCAAATCATAGTATGTTGAAATGAGTATCCATAAAGTTCTCGGATGTTCGGAAGTGTAGATCCATGGACACTTAAATGGCTGACATTACTCACTACTCACCGCGAGAGGGCAGGGATTATTTGCGCTACACAGAATAAACAAATTAAATAAATGATCCGTCACTGACTCAATACATTTAACTACAGAGTAAACATTACATGAGACATAATGAATGAAGAAATGCTTGAATACAAAGACGTTTGAACCCTGAGGGGACATTTCACAAGACTTTATTTAAGGTGTAAAATAAGTCTTTGGTTTCCCCAGAGTGAAGTTTTAGCTTAAAATGCCATACAGATAATATATTATATCACATTAAAATTGCCACTTTGTATGGGTGAGCAACAATGTGTCATTTTTAGGTGTTTTCTTTTAATACAAATGAGCTGATGAATAAAGATGGTTTTCTCTCTCTCTCTCTCTCTCTCTCTCTCTCTCTCTCTCTCTCTCTCTCTCTCTCTCTCCTGCTCGCTCGCTCGCTCATGGAAACACACGGTTGAAAAAAATAATGTAAAAAGTACATAATTTTTTACATTATGTAAACAATATAAGCTTGCTATCTTTAATATTGAATGAGTAATGATGATGTCAAAGAAATCAATCAAAGTTACATCAAACTTTAAAGCTCTTCATCTCATAATTAGATTATAAAACTTTTGCCTGAATCCACCGACAGGGTCACAAAAAGTTACTGGAAAAATAGCCTGTGTGACAACTAGCCGCAGACTTATATTTTCCTATTCTCCCTCATGAACAAATGCTTCAAGATCCCGGCATACAGTGATCCCAGGATAGTCTGATTTCAAATATTTCAGTTATAGCAGAGACATGCATTATTTCTGGTTACAGGCTGGGGAAAAATTCAGTCTAAGCTCAAGTTCGCATTGTGCACCTGCTGCTCCGTCTTTCACCAGGATTTGAGAAAGATGAAGACTGCCACCTTCAGTTCAAATCCCAGTAACAGAACGAAAGCATATCCTGTATCACTGCTTCAGCCTGTCAGAATATGGCCAGTAGTTGACTTTAAAGAAACGAAGGATCAGTCATGCCTCACAACAACAAGGTCTCTCTTCCTCCATTGTTTGTCACTGATGGCTGTTAGGAGAGCAGTATAGGACAGGGACCCTTTCATCCATCCTGGGGGAAAGGATTGCGATTAGCGCTGATTTTGTGCAGATTTGTCATCGTCATAAATCCACAGCTGTCGGGAGCTTCACATTTTTACATGTCACTTCAAACACATTCCTCACTTTCTTTACAGCTCCTGTCCGACTACTGATAAATGTTTTCACTGCTGTAGAAGACGGTCCACTTTATCTTGAGCTTCACCGAGATGTCACGTTTTATGTCATGCTGCCTAAATGCTTGTTAGGAGTGAATGGTGTCCCATGCAGTGTACACCTCTGCTATTCTGCCAGTCTGTTTCTCTGTTCTTCTCACTGTTTATGTCTTTTCTTTTCGTACCTCAGGCAGCTGGAGAACCAGTGAATGTGTTTGTGGGTGTTTGTGGGTGGGTGTGTGATGATCTCTTTATCCAGCTGTTGGCTATTCCTCATGCTGATGGCCTGGGAGCCTCCCAGAAACCAAACTGAGCCCTTGACCCAGCGTCACATCCATTCACAGCTCTGCCGTGAGTCGCACTACTGAGTAAGGATCCATTTACTCACTATAAATAAACTCATCTTTAGTATTACTATTTCCCACATAGGAGAATAATAGAAAGGTCTATGAAAAAACCTCTGTACAGTTCTGGTCATTCTCTCAACCAACTTTATGAGGTGCATGCTAAGGTGCTTTTTAATTCAGTTTTGAAAGTCGACACTGTTTGAGTTTTTAAATATTATTATCTATTTTGTACGTGTTTTGTGTTTATATGTAGGGACAATATGGTTGCTTAAGCATTTAGATTAAAATATTTTGAATCTAGTTGAGAAACATAAATCTAATGTATAAAATGTAGAGTGTATGACTACAGTAGGGCAGTTACACTGTTAAAAAAATGTTTTATATAATTTATAAACAATAGCATTATAGCTTAGTATAAAATAAATCAGGCCTTCTCTAAAGTGTGTGATAAGAGTTAAGAGAAATATTTGTCTGTTATTTATACAGGAGTAGATAAACCCTGATGACCATTGACCACATACCAAAACAAGCAAAAACATCATGGAAAGTTTTTTTTTTTTTTAGGAATTTGTTCACTCTAAAATGAAAGCCAATATTTAACTTACACTTAAGTCACCCTACACTGGAAAAAATGAAAAGTTGGATAAACTTTAAAAAAATACTTTCTTTGTTAACACTGTTTTTTTCAACATAAAATTTCACTTTAGGTAAAAATTTTAGTTGATAAAACTTAGTTTTTTAAGTGTTATTAAAGTAAATTTTTAACTCAAACTTTTCACTTTTATAGTGAAGGTGTATTAATGTCTTCTGAAGTGAAACAATGCGTTTTTGTATCATCAACTCTTGTAAACATGCATACACCATAGTAAAAAAAAAAACGCTCCACCTTGGAAGACATTTAAAATCAGTATGAATTATTATTTCATTGATGGATGCTTTTTGGAGCTTTAAAAATGGGGCACTATCCACTGCCATTATAAAGCTGAAAAAAGCCAGGATATTATTTAATATAACTACATTTGTGTTTGGCTGCAAGAAAAAAGTTATATACACTTAAGATGGCTTGATGATGAGTAAAATATATTCTGTGTTTCCCCATTTATTTAGATTTCGAATTGCATTATAGGATTGATCTCAGCCTTGACAATCTTTAGTGGGTGCAACAAAGTCATGAGCTGCAAAAATATCATCTTTTTCAATGGTAAGTAATTTTTTAAATAATATTTTACACTGCCATTCAACAAGTACAGTAACTGTTTTATTTATATTACTAGTTTGAAATTATATTGTGGGTGTTATATCGCAAATGGCGTTTATTACGCAACTATGTTATTAAGCTTCATTGTTTGTGAGATAAGGACTGTTGCTTTTTTTAAGTGTACAATTTAAACAGCTTTTTATCATTTTTGGCTAAACTATCCCTTAGTTTAGAGCCATTCTAGCATATATGCCTATGGCTATAAACAATATGATCTGCACACAAGTTGAAGGAAACCAGAGTAAGCCCACTCTTGCACAAGGAAATCATGCACTGAAAACTCCACATACACTGAAAAAAGTACAAGGGCGGTACCTTTTCAAAATATACACTTTTATACTATTGGTACCTCAAAGGTACATGTCTGTACCAAAAAGGTACCATCCCAATTTTTTCTAAAAGTGTAGTAAGGCTTTCAAGCCCAGTCATGGCTCGAACCAGGGACCTGTGAAATGTACTGGTAACACAGGAAAGTTCCATACTGACCTGTTTCATACAGGACTTGAATACAGGAGCATTGTTGTGCCTGATCTTCCCCCTTACCCTCCCATAACTTATCATATACTAATTCAATTTGTGGGAACCTCTAGCCTCAGTAAGGGCAAATTCCATCTGGTGTTAGTGGGATCTTATGGGATTTATGGAGCTAAATCCATAGGGATTATCCTGACCCAAGTGGGCTGGCCACTAGTGCTATGACACCATTAACTGTAAAACTAAACGTTGTGGATATAGACCTACATACGGTAGCAGACACTCTGTATTTATTATCTGAATAAAGCTGGGAACAACATTGTGATATGCTTTCATGTTAAGGCCAACCACAGGACACCTCAAATCACATCAACAGTTTTGCTGATGTGTAAGATTAAAAATATAGGAATTTATTACTTGGTCACAACTTGTCACAACCCCCTATGCTGATATTGATCAAAGACTATTGTCACAACTGTTTATCCAATACAGTGGGGGTTAAAGGTGATCTTCTGATTGGTCAATTTGAATGTATCAAGTTAGGTTTAGTCACATGGTCAAGGGATAGAGGATATAGGTCAAGGTTTTTATGAGCTCTGGGCTTTTGCATTTTGCCTTTTGCATTGGCCATTTCCCTTTCCTTTTCTTCTTCACCTGAGCTCTGGGGTTCCAGTTCTCAAGTGTGAATCCCTTTCTTCTAAGCTTTCTTTCTTTCTCTGTTCTCTATCTTATCAGGTAATATCTCACATACATTGGAAACAGTCAATTGTTTGTATTATTTACCATTTCATGTATTTATAGTGTAAGCATTTCAATTGTAACTTTAAGTCAGTACTGTAATTAAACCTTTTCATTTACAAATCTGTTGTTTAGTTTTGATTTAGTGTTAACACTTAAACGCTCCATATTGCAATACAATATATTCGTACTCTAGCAACGCTCTCAGACATATTGTGTCAGAAACCCGGGAACGATTGCAGTTTTGTTCCCCTTCCGAAACCTGAGATCCCTTACAGATGCCATTTGTTTGATTTTCCTAAAAAAAAATTTAAGCTTTATACACTAAAATTTTTTATTTTCAACCAGTGTTGGGTCAAAAAGGGCCAATCCCAAACTGTTGAGTTGTATATGAACCTATGCTGGGTTTTTTCAACTTAAAATGCTTGGTTGTTTTGACCCATTCTTGGGCCAAATATAAACATTTTCTGTGGGTTTTTCCTTTTTTGACCCAACGCTAGGTTGAAACCCAGCATTTGTAGAGAGTGTGTCTATAGTGCAAAACATACAAAAGCCATCTTGACTTTTGAAAATCCGATGTGTAATCCTATCTTTTACTTAAAGGATTAGTCCATTTTCTTAAATCCAGATAATTTACTCACCACCATGTCATCCAAAATGTTGATGTCTTTCTTTGTTCAGTTGAGAAGAAATAGTTTTTTTAGGAAACATTCCAGGATTTTTCTCATTTTAATGGAATGGACCCCAACACTTAACAGTTTTAATGCAGTGTAAAATTGCAGTTTCAAAGGACTCTAAATGATCCCAAACGAGACAAAAGGGTCTTATCTAGCAAAACGATTGTCATTTTTGACAAGAAAAATAAAAAATATGCACTTTTAAACCACAACTTCTTGTCTATCTCCGGTCCTGTGATCCGCCAGCACGACTTCACGTAATACGTCATCACGTCAAGAGTTCACGGATGATGTATCGAAACTACACCCCAGTGTCTACAAGTGTGGAGAAAGAGGACCGTTACGACGTTGTTGTATGTCGAATTACACTATTTAATGTCTTTTTGTTTATGTTTATTGTTTAAAATGGTCCGCAAATGTGTTTCATATATGTAACACGTGACCATTCTATGTCATTACGCAAGCACGTGAGGTCGCGCTGACTCGTCCACACAGCCGGAGGAAGGAGAGAAGTTGTGGTTTAAAAGTGCATATTTTTTATTTTCTTGCCAAAAATGACAATTGTTTTGCTAGATAAGACCCTTTTGTCTCGTTTGGGATCATTTAGAGTCCTTTGAAACTGCAATTTGAAACTGCATTAAAACTGTTAAGTGTTGGGGTCCATTCCATTAAAATGAGAAAAATCCTGGAATGTTTTCCTTAAAAAACATAATTTCTTCTCGACTGAACAAAGAAAGACATCAACATTTTGGATGACATGGTGGTGAGTAAATTATCTGGATTTTTTAAAGAAAATTGACTAATCCTTTTAAAAGGCTACGAAGAGGCTATTTTGCAATCCCTTCATCTCATTCAAGACTAACATTGGTGATGTTTCCATAAGAAAATCCCACCATTTTATGATTAAGGTAATTTTTTCAAGTAACACAAGCATTGCTTACACATTTACACAGGCCGAGAGAAGTGATTTTTACATTGACTTGGACTCAGGGGTACCCGATTTTGGTCCTATAGGGCCGGTGTCCTGCAGAGATCAGCTACGACTCTAACGAACACACCTGAAGTTTGGCACTAAAGGTCTTGATAAGGTCTTACTAAGCATACTAGAAACTTATAGGCAGGTGTGCTGTGGCAAATTGGCGCTAAACTGCATGTCTGCAGGACATCGGCCCTCCAGGACCCTAATAGACTCTTCTGAACCAACAGATGGCAGTATTGTTCCAAAAATAGAACATATCACAAAAAAGGCATTACACCATACACAGTCAAGTTGATCCAATAGGCTTCAAATCCTGAATGAAAATCTTGTTATGTAAAAGATCTTTACTAAATTATGATTATTACGTAAATATTTCAGAAGTACTCTCACTGGTCTTTATTAGGACAGGCAGTTCTGCACAACAAGAGTGGATGGCTCTAAACAAATACCACAAGTATTTGTACCCGTGACATTGCACTACTTTTGTTTACAATTACTATTGTTTATTATTTATATATTATTATTAAAGTTCATCAGTGTTAATCTTAAAGGAAGTCATTATTTTCCTCAGTTGTGGTCAGGAAAGACAAGACTCTGGGGATAAACAAATAAATACTTTATATTTTAATCAATATCAGTTTGAAGACAAAAGATGAAAATTTGTTTAAATCAAAAAAGTGATGAAAGCAGTAAAGGGCTGACAAACCCTGTATCAACAAACAGAAAAAAGTTCAATCCACATACATAAAAGTGCACTTTGTATAAAGGCAGATATAGAGAGTACAACAGCTTAGTCCAGAAGGTTAGAAATAGTAAAGTACATCCATATTTGGTCATTCAACAAATACACTGAATCAAAACCTGCTTATCAGAAGTACTTTCTAAATACAACATTTCTGCAGAAAACCAAACACTACCTGATATACAATGTGACCAAAGTCCATGTTTCTGGTTAATATAGACAGATAAATTAACCATGAATGTCTTTTTTTGGTTCTGTTGCCTTCAGATCTGTTTCTATAGAGATCTGTATGTAAGTGCTACATATGACTGATTGTCTTTAACAGCTTCACCCAAGTACAAACAAGCATATAACGATAAATCACTATACAAATGTCACAGAAAGATTGACACAGGATTTGTTTTACACTAGCTAAACACCCTGATTAGTTAATACCCTTAAATATAACTAAACGCTGCTACAAAAGACTTTAAGAAAACATGTCCAAAATGTTCTCAATTAATACAATTATTCATATAATTTGATAGAAAAACTTGTGCGCAAAACATTTTACAAATCCACAGCTTCAATGCATAATTGTAAATACTGCTAAAGGATTGCCACTGTTTACTATAACTCAACCCATGTAGAGTAAATCACAGTAATAAATCATATACTGTACAATATTTGGCAAAATGAACATCCAGAGTGTTAAGGGCTAACAATGTCAAAGTTGTGGTTTTATAATCACATTTGACAAATGTATTTCAAAAGCCATAGCTTTTTGTATTTCCTGCAGGCTATTTTCTGTACAGTTAGTGCATATATATCATTTTGAGAAATAGTTTCGATAGGTCAGCAGATAAACATCATCTCATTTAAAGAGATATTTAAAGAGAAGCACAGAGAGCCATTGATGAAGCTGTAAAATACATTTGATAGAAATGGGTTCTGCATTCATCTCGAGCATCCCAAACGCATTGTCTCTCATACCCGTTTTCAACATTCTTGCCCTTTAAAGCTTTTTTAAATCTATCTTCGCCCTTTCCTAAATTTCTTCATCTCCTTTTTTTATGGGTTTATCCAGTGTACGATCACAGCTCTCAGCACAACTCGGGCCACTGAGATCCGGCTCAGGGCATGGTGACCTCCGATCGGTAGGAAGTTCCACCCAGGACTTTGTTAAATTTCTGTCTGCTAAGCAGTCACAAGTATCCTCCTAAAGTCAGATTTGGATGAGGCATGTTGTTTTGATGCTGGCTGGGATGCTGTGCTAGATGTGTCGAGTTACTCTCCACTGCATAGTTTGTGAGTATGTGACCGCCATTCTGAAACTGAATCAGAGAGGGGATTTTAGTAGTATATTAAAGGAATACTCTACCTTCATAAAAAAATCCCAATTATTTACTCACAGTTGTTTATGTCTTATGTCTTTGTTCAGTCGAGAAGAAATTAAGTTTTTTGAGGAAAACATTCCAGGATTTCTCTCCATATAATAGACTTTATTGGACTGAACAGTTTACAGTTTCAGTGCAGTTTAAAATTGCAGTTTCAATGCAGCTTTAAAGGGCTCTAAACGATCCCAAACAAGGCATAAGGGTCTTATCTAGCAAAACAATTGTCATTTTCACCAAAAAAATAAATGTATGTAATAAAAAATGCACCGATATATCGGCAGATGATGCTTGCTATGCTTCTCAATGAATTACAGTGAAATGCCGCTACATCCAAAAGCCAGAGGGCGCTCTCATGCAGAAACTCAATATGCACTCTAAAAGAAGAACCATACACACGGAGCTCAAGGACATGGCTTAAGGATATATTTATATTGCTGTTCTTCAAACCTTTTTAGGTATTTTCATGATAATAAAGAATATGTATAATGATTATTTGTTTGAGGAGTGTTGCTTTTTCAAATGCATGTTATAAACGAGTCAAACTAACACTGATTTCAGATCGATAAGGACTTACTGATCAAAAGCTGTAGTACATGAAATAGCTGTGAATATTATCGGCTGTGCGATTCAGAATAGTTATCCACAATGTATTATTAGTGTATATCGGCATTTATCAGCGCACCCTTAAAAAAGCTGTACTTTTAAGCCACAATTTCTAGTCTTGCACTAGCCGTGTGATGTGCCAAGGCGACCTTACGTATTAAGTAGTCACATCGAAAGGTCACGCGTCACTTGCGGACCATTTTAAACAATAAACTGACACAAAGACATTAATTTGTATCATTCCACATACAACACCGTTGGAACGGTCCTCTTTCTGCACACTTGTAATCACTGGAGCGGTAGTTTCGCATACATCATGCGTAAACTGTCGACGTTATTACGTAATACGTGAGGTCACGCTGGCGCATTACACGGCTAATGCACGATGAGAAGTTGTGGTTTAAAAGTACTTTTTTGCTAGATAAAAGCCTTAAGGGCTTGTTATAGTTGTGCGTAGGTCCTACGGCGTAGTTTCCGGGTCGGTTTTGATTTATACTTTTGCGTCGTCGTCCGTGTCAACGTGCAAACACACGCGCAGGCCGCTGGTGGCCAGTATCCACGCGTGTAACCACAGTAGCAGCGCGACCGTCAATGAAGAAGAAGCTTGGCAAGTTAACCCACAAACAAAGAAGAAACAGCAACTTGTTGTGTATGATTTGAGAAGACCAGCAATGATGGAAGTAAATAAACAGCGACTTTTGTTGCAGTTTGAGTTAAATCACTCCTCAACTTGGCTCATCTTTGTTTTCGTCGTCACAAAAGGAAAAACCTATGACGCAGTTTTTTTTGACGCACGACTATAAATCGGGCTTTAGGCCTCGGTTGGGATCGCTTAGAGTACATTGAAGTTGCATTGAAACAGCAATTTTAAACTTTATTGAAACTGTAAACTGTTGAGTTTCACCAAAATCCACTATATGGAGAAAAATCCTGGAATGTCTTCCTCAAAAAACTTATTTTTTTCTCAACTGATCAAACTAAACTTCTTGGATGACATGAGGGTGAATAAATTATTTAAAAAATTCTTGGAATATTCCTTTAAATATGTAATTCTGTTTCTGTTATCACCCTTTACATAAAAATTGTTATTATACATACCTGGTCTATGTAAGATTGCTGATCTAGGCTTAGTTCGATGCCCACTCCTACATTCTGTCCCAGCTGCCTATTCCTATCAATACCTCCACTATCCAGGCTGCTAAGCAGCTCTTCGAGGTCCTGAGCGATGAACGCACTCACATCTGTGTCACCTGCAGTAATATAAGGTGAGGAGAGCTCCTGGGAGCAACTTATGGACACAGTGTTGAGATGGTTTCTGTAAGAGTTCTCCACTTCCAGAGGGCATGTCTCCCTGTAAAAGTATCCAGACTCTTGAAGCCCTGGCTGGAAAAGAGGAGGAACCTGCTGGCTGTCGTTGGCTTGAACATGTGGGATGTTACTACAAACCTGAGCATTTCTAAATTGGATAAGAGGTGGAAGATTTGGAGTCTGTTGGTTCAAGATGTGAACCTGCTGTTTTTGGACAGTTGTGTGTGAAAAGGCACATTGTGTGATTCCTGTCCCACTGTATGGAAGAGGCAGCGTTTGCTGGTGAATTTGAGGATTATTTTGATGCTGCAGTTGGGTCTGAGCTTCAGGATGCTCCATTATGAAGGACATTGGTTCTAACATGAGGGAATCGCTTAAATATGGTTGAGAAGTTACCATAGGCGCTTCCCATGGAGGGGTGACAGTCTGTGTAGGGTTCCCTACAAGGTTACCCTGAACATCACTGGTCATACGGTCTGACTTTATCTTGAGAGAGTGCTGGATGTAGGACAAGACTCCATCTGTGAGGTCTGTCATGCTGTTGCCACCATCAATGCTAAGGAAGAGTTCATCATTGAGGTCTTCTGGGCTGATCCCTAAACTCCCCATGAAGTTCAAGATCTCACAGTTGTCGTCTCCTCCAGAGGCTCTAATTGGCTGCTGTGTGAACAGAGACCTCTGACAGATGCTCTCCTGCCGGTTACTAGTAAAGAAGACATCCAGGTCCTCTTTACCTAGGCACTCTATCGAGGGTAATGTTTGATCTGAACCTGCAGGGCACACATATATAGACTCATCCTGCTTCAGCATTGAGCCCAGCAGAGAGTCAGGGTCTAGGGTTCCGATGGTTTTGTGTTGATCACTGTTGCCTGGAGCACTGGGATCAGAGGGTGTGGTGTTTTTGAGAGATCTGGGAAGGTTCGTATCGTAAAGAACAGCTTCGCCTGTGGTAAAGCTAAATGGGAGCATCATGGTGCGCTTTCTCAGGTTCTCCTCACCCTCCTCATCCCTATAAAAATGAAATAACTCAACATCAGTCACACAAGCAAGGAACAAAGACCTTGCTCACACAGTAGACAAAGGGAGATTTTTTTTACAAATCTGACCCACAATGCCATTTTGCAAGTGATGAAATGGTACCCAGCAGTCTTGGGTAACCACAGCCCCAAAAAAGTCCAGCCACTTCTAGTCAAAATGAACTTGAATTTGGTTACATGTCATTTTTGCCAAAATAACTTGTGAAATGTATGATATCCATCATGTAAGCAAAGTTAACAGTCATTATAAGGTATTTGGTTTCATTAATTCATTTTATTTCATTTATTTTGGTGCCATAGTTCCCTTTCAATACGGTTCACTTCGCATTGCGTCAGTTAGCTGACGCTATGGGGGGGGAAACTCCTGTTTACTCCGTGACTGAAGCCTATTGGTTAACGTCTGTACAAAGTACAGACCAATGACGTTTGAACCCGCGCGCGGGAGGAACGCGTCCTTATATAAGCGCGGTTCAATCGTCAGGAGCTCATTATTTTCTCCTTCAGCGCGAACCTCTCGCTGCTCCGAAGAAAAAGAAGAAGCCTTACCTCGCCGTTGACAAAAGCCCTGCAGCGGAGTCCAGGCCTAGCGTCTTTTCCTGCCGTTTTCCGGCTGAGAACCGAAGATAGCAGAGTCCAGGTCTAGCGTCTTCCCCTGCCGCTTTCCGGCCGAGAACCGAAGATAGCCTTCGCTTGCCGTGGTACGAGCCCTGTGCAGCGGACACGCCTGACGAGGTCTCCCCTGCGGCCGCCCGGTAAGATCAATATTTTTAATATAAAGCTATAAGCTAAAAGAGCAGGCGCTGTTGTAATAGCGTCCAGCACAGCGGCTCGGTGAGCCTCTCTGCTATGAATTTCCTCCGAGCGCGTTACCGGTCTGGCACCTCCCACGCCGGGACCGCGCTTATGCTTTGGTTGTCTTATCCATGTTTCGTGCTCCCCCTGCTGTTCCTCTCTCGCCGGGATGAACACACGGCGAGCCATGAGACTAGATGGATGCATAGACAAGCACACACGGACTAACCCCCCCTGTGTTCTGTCACACCGCAACCGTTCATGCTTACAGAGTCCCTTCGCTCCTCTCAAATTCAGTGGCGAGATCTCTGGCACATATATTAATCCCCCGAGTGCATCGGGTGATACCGTCACGACGCATGGCTGTTCTGTCTGTTGCTGCTCCCCTCTGCCGTTCCTCTCTTGTTGAGATGAACAAGCGGGGAACCGTAGACCTGGATAGATGCATACGACAAGCAAACACGGGCGGTCTGCCCCTGTCTCTGTCATAGCACAGCCACTCGTGCTCCACGCTCGCGGAGTCCCTCGCTCCTTTCCCCACAGTGGTGAGGTCTCTTAACGGCTTAGCTAGCACGCGGTATTACGGCTCGCTGCCTCTAAATGCAGCTGTCCAGTGTTCAACGATTACAGAGCTTCATGCCCCTCCCCTCCTGGAGCGGCACGATCTCATTCGTCTGCTCGATAGGCCGATTCGCCGCTATTGGAGCACCAAGAACACTCATTTTAAGAGAGCTTCATGCCCCTCCCCTCCTGGAGCGGCACGATCTCATTCGTCTGCTCGATAAGGCGGACACGCCTCTATTGGAGCGCTAAAACACTTATTATAGAGCTTTACTGGCCTGAGCCGATCTCACTTCAGATAGCTCATTTTTCGTCTGCCTGGTAATTTCTCTCTGGTTAAGACGGAATCAGAGGCAGAACGAATTTGTTTATAATATACTGAGGCCCGAATACCTCCCTTTATTCAGTCCCGTCCTATATCAGTGCGCTGAATATTGGTACATTCTTATATATATATACCCGGTTTTTCTGCCCTTTTAATAAACGGCAAAACCGCGGGCCTCGCGGCAGACTTCCTCTCTGCGATGGGTTCAGTCTGACATTAAACTACCTAGACATACTACCCTGCTCCGTGAGCCGTTCGGTCACCGTCACTACTGAGGCTTGTGCACCTGAACGGCTGAGCTCTGGTCTCCGCAGCATAGCTGCATCAACAGAGAACGAAACTGTCTGGGAAAAAGGGGTTATGTCGCGCCTCGGCTGGACTGCCCTGAAATGTTTTCTGTGTGCTGTTTATCCAAACATACTGTGTAATACTGTCGGCTATGCGACCTCACTATAGTGGCGAACGGTATTTAATTCCTCTAAAAAGAGTAATTTCCGTGCTTACTATACTGTGTATTGACACCCACGGTTGTACGGTGTCTCTAAACACTTTATCGCCTTACTGACAAGCAATCAGTAATACGCACACACGGCCCGCTGTCCATAATTCTATCGACGCTAGCCGAAAAAACCCCGGTTTGGCCATATACTGTGTATTGACACCCCACGACTGTACGGTGTCTCTAATGGCGCTTTTCCATTGCATAGTACCCCACGGTTTAGTTTAGTTTGGGTCGGGTCAGCTCACCTCACTTTGGCGTGGTTAGCTTTTCCATCGAGTTTAGTATCACTTCGGAGTGGGAGGGATTATAGGCGTGTCGTTATATTTACGCTGCCTACTGCTGTGACATCATACACGTGAGAGCGTTGTTGTACATTCCCATACATTCATTTATTTCTCAGTCTGCCACAAAATTAAAATTGGCCACCACAAATAGATGTTTGCACATCGCGTTTATAACTACCTCTGTCTCACATGACAGTTTCTGTTCAAACACCCGACCCGTGGCGTCAGTCGACGGCGCTCCGCTGAGCCTCATTCAAGTTGCATATAAGCATATATAATGCGGACGTGCACGTCGCGAATGTGCCGCCACAAACTGTAAGTCTGGAAAAAACTGTTATGGTGTCCCGGATTCTCAACCTGCGGATGTTTTTCATCGCTAAAAGGGTGTTTGGAAACTTATAGCAGAACACAGATAACAACATGTTTGCTTGAGACAGCGCAAGCTAGCAGTAAGCTAAAGCTAATATTTACATTATAGCGATGACGTGACGATTCTCTCAGACCAATCAGTGATCTACAGTGTTTTCGCGTCACGTTTGGTATCAGCTCGGGTCGCTTGGAACCCCAACCGAGGTGGTACGAAAAAAAGTATCGGGTACTACGTACTGCACCCAATGGAAAAGCTCCCAAAAGTAAACTGACCCGACCCAAACTAAACTAAACCGTGGGGTACTATGCAATGGAAAAGCGCCATAACACCTTTCTGCCAAATTCGCTCGCAGCCCACCTCAGTTTCTCCGCTACGATGCTGATGGCGCAAACGAGCACGGTCTTACGGCTGTTATTCTCTCTTCCTAGAGGAAGGACAGCCTCAGACTTTTGCATGGCTCCAAGCGTTTGAATCGCGCCCTCTCCGGACGGCCACTCAAACCCTTTACAGCCAAGCGGTTTATGACGTTTTTCGGCCATATAGCTGATTTATATTAGCGGATCCGAAGACGCTCACACCTCCGCTCCAATACTCGGAGATATTAAGGGTAATATCAACCTCAAGTGAGCTTGCTACCCGCCACAATAAGTTTCAAAGCTTAAAGCGCGCGCACAGTCAGACGCGCGCGGCATCTCGTTTAAGACGGGCGCACGTACCCCTCTAACGAGCCTCAGAAAGCTGAATATCGTGGCATTGTTCATAAGTCCACTTCAGTTTGACTAAGCAAAGGTCCCGCCCCGAGCTGACGGCCGGGAAGCTTGCTTAAGTTACACACTGCTGCATGGAGTGCTGTCATTACGAGCTAGCCCAGCATTTGCTGTGGGTTGAACACGCTTTACGACGGCAATCAGCCTTCGGCGCGTGGAACGCCGTTTGTCTCATATAAATCACCTTGTACTGTGAATACGGTACATTGAGAGGATGATTTAGCACTGCAGCACTCTCGACCGTGTTATTGTGATAATGCGGTCGGGCAATCTACGGTGGTTTCATTATTTACCGAACCAGACTGAGATCTCGCCCCCTGAACAAGCTGACGAGTCATCTCCTTTATAAACTCATTGCATCGCTTTATAAGCTATGTTCAATCAGAGTGATACGCATCTCATGCTAAAACTACCAATATTAACCCATTACGATGGGCGTGGGGAGATGGCATCCGTGGGACACGACCTACATTACGTGCCTTATGACACATTGACACAAGCTGCTAGGACCCCTTTCACGAGGCGTCCTTATGCAAAGTCTGATCCATTCTGTCTAGTGACATTTGAAAGTCAATACCCCCCGCGAATCGTGGGTGGAACACTTTTCTCCTCACTACAGAGGCACGGCGGCTCTCTCCCCTACCTATATCTATGTGGCCGTGATAACAGCGAACCACGCTTTTAAGACCGACCATTCATTTAATTCACAAGCCTGTCATCTCTCAGATGCGGACGGCGGCGGTAACAGCGAACCATGCTTTTACGGCTGGCCATTCACTTTATTCATAAGCCTGTCATTTCTCAGATGCGGACGGTGCCCGAGGCACAGCGCTCTGGAACTGTCCAAGGTCCTGGATGACACATACGTCTGACGTACATCAGACGATCAGCTGTTCATCTGCGTCACAGATCACTCACTAGAGCACCTGTCAATACAGGCTATTTATGGATCGTTGACGTTATCACCTCCCGTGACAATTATGCTCACTTGTCTTAGAGCATGGGCATGGTCTTAGAGGTTTCTCATTTGACAATTGTGACACGGCCGGCTGGTCCCCGCCGTCCACGTTGTCAGTTTACAGCTTCGACATCCCTGCTTCGCACTTCTGAGGTTTGTTGCATTAAAGGTGCGCCCATTAGCTCACCTGTATGCACGATATGGTTTTTAATTATATGCGTCCACCGTGCGCTTAGAGAAGCTCACATGTACACGCTATAACATTTTGGTATACAATAAGATGCGCTTGGGAAAGCTCACCTGTATACACAGCTGTGTTATGATTTGTGACACATACATTGTTGTTCATCTGTGTACGTTCACGGTGCGTTGGGTGCCCACCGTTACGTTCATCAATCATATTTGTACACATTCACGGCGCGTTCTGTGCACTGATTTATCTATACGCATTCACGGTGCACTGAAGAGTTCACCCGTGTGCGCACAATTTATTATCAGAACACATGACGGCGCGCTCGAGAGTCTTGCCGGCCTGTGCATTATAACACTCTGATTCATCTATATGCATTCACGATGTATTCAAGTGTTCACCTGTGCCCGTGCAATTTATAGTCAATACACATTTACGGCGCGCTTGGAAAGCTCACCGATCTGTGCACTATAATACTACCTATATGCATCCCGATGCGCTCGAGGGTGCACCTGGGTTCACACTATTGTGGTATCTGTATAATCCCACGCTACGAACCGTTCTGCCGCATATTATAGTCAGATCGGCCGTTCGTGAGCTTCGCAGATCACTCACTACGTATGTCTGTTGCTAACAGTGGTTATTTAGATGGATCGTTGAAACCATCGCACTGGCTCACGCCCCTCTATGAGCTATGTCCTATATAGAGCCCACTCTCTGCGAGTTTGGCTTCTTCATGAACTTGGTCTACAGGGGTATCTATATCTATATTTGATATCTGCTACGCGGCCGGCTGGTCTTCGCCGTCTACGTTGTCAGATTGTACAGCTTAGACGTCCCTGCCCTACGAGCGCAGGTTCTCTCGGCTCAATCATGCACGCTCATGCGTTTTATGTGTACACCACGGTGCTCTCAGCGAGCTCACCAACGTGACTCTGAATTTACTTATCTCGCACAGCCGCGGCGCGCTCGGTACCTCGCCGTCTTGTGCTATGTTATGTGCCCCCGGTGCGTTTAAAACCCCACCGTGTGCGCGTCAACAATTATATGGTGCTTACACATTTGCTTTTTAAGCTGTGAATATGCCGGGTATAGGGCCACACGCAGTGTCTCTCCGGTAAGGCACTTCAGTACGTTGTGTATGCACGGCGTGATGGGATTACGTTCCCCCATAGCGTCAGCTAACTGACGCAATGCGAAGTGAACCGTATTGAAAGGGAACGCTTAGGTTACTCACGTAACCCCGGTTCCCTGAAATAACGGGAACGAAGCATTGCGTCTCTTGCCGTGCTACAAACGTCTACGCAGCGAGTGTTATTCGGCTGCGCGCTTCAGTCGAATATAATGAGCTCCTGACGATTGAACCGCGCTTATATAAGGACGCGTTCCTCCCGCGCGCGGGTTCAAACGTCATTGGTCTGTACTTTGTACAGACGTTAACCAATAGGCTTCAGTCACGGAGTAAACAGGAGTTTCCCCCCCCATAGCGTCAGCTAACTGACGCAATGCTTCGTTCCCGTTATTTCAGGGAACCGGGGTTACGTGAGTAACCTAAGCGTTACGTTTCACTGACAGCCCAAAGTTTTCCTTGTTTTAGCCTGGATATCTGGGCTGTGTTTGGACCGCTATTAGATCTCTTTTAAAGGGACACTCTACTTTTTTTGAAAATATGCTTGTTTTCCAGCACCCCTAGAATTAAACATTTGATTCTTACCATTTTTGAATCCATTCAGCCGATCTCCGGGTCTGGCGCTAACACTTTTAGCCTAGCTTAGCACAATCCAAAGAATCTGATTAGACCATTAGCATTGCGCCTAAAAAAATGTAACCAAAGAGTTTAAAACTTGACTCCTCTGTAGTTACATTGTGTACTAAGACCGACGGAAAATTTAAAGTTGCGATTTTCTAGGCCGATATGGCTAGGAACTAAACTGTCATTCTGGCGTAATAATCAAGGACTTTGCTGTCGTAACATGGCTGCAGGAGGCGCAATGATATTACGCAGCGTTCGAAAATAGTCCCCTTTGGTAACTTTCAATAGCAGTGGACTATTTCCGGGCAGTGCTTGATATTATGTTACACAATGTAACTACAGAAGAGTCAAGTTTTAAATAGGAAAAATATCGAAACTCTTTGGTTATTTTTGAGCGCGATGCTAAATGTCTAATCAGATTCAATGGATTAAGCTAAGCTATGTTAAAAGTGCTAGCACCAAACCCGGAGATCAGCTGAATGGATTCCAAAACGATAAGAATTAAATGTTTAACTCTAGGGGAGCTGGAAAATGAGCATATTTTCAAAAAAAGTGTAGTGTCGCTTCAAGCACAAAAATGCTTGCTGAGTATAGTCAATATTCCTTTAACTTTACCACACAACAAATAAGAAAAGCTGTCATTTTGATAAGAAAGAACGTAAAACTAGGGTGTATTTATACATTTGCTGATATAATTTGGATAAAGATGTGGTTTGGATTGGGTAATGTGTGGGTTTCTGCTGTTCAGGAAATGCCAAAAAAAAAAAAAAGTTTAGCTTGTATGTTCAAAACCAGAATAAGCAAATAAATTGTTACCAGTACTCAGAATTGATGATTTTACTAAATTTACCCTAAGAAACATTTCCTGATAGCATTTTTTCCAGTTGTGCATTCAACAGCATAAAAAGATGATTTCAGATAGGGGCATACGTGATCGCTCGCTGAGAGGCAATGATGCAATCTGGCTGCCCATTTTTGTAGACGAGTCTGGCGTTGGCCTGGACCCAAACCCAGTGATTGAATTTCGTCAAGAGCCTAAAAACAGTCAGTCCACTTTCACCCGTCTTCATCACTGCATGGGACAAAGAAGAAACATTTCAGCTATTAGATGTACAAAATAAAGCCTTTTATAGGTTTCATAAACCAATTGCTGCTTAAACACAATTGCAGAGTTCACTAGTACAGTTTTTATTATAGTAAATGTATTGATATGATATTAAAACTAAACTATTTTGATAACTATGTTATCATTCAGGGTTACATTTTTACCTCCCGCACATCAAGTGGATGTAGTGTGTGTACCATACTGTAATAAAAGGTATTCTTACTGCGCATGTGGTTCTCGGCGCAGTACAACATGTCAGCTGCATGAATGAATTGATAACCTGAGCCACGGTAGCACAGCTCTGCCTCTGTGTAGCCCAAAACCATCTTCCCTCTGTGGAGGAGCCAAAAAACACAGAGCTTTGAAAGTGAAATGAGATGTGGTGGTTTGAGAATTCAAGCAAAAGAAATGCAAACAAATCATTTATTTTCCAGATAAAGTTTTGTTTTTAAAGTGGTATTAAACAATTCCCTTACCAACACTTACAGTATCTGCCAGAAAAAGAAACAAAACCAGCATTCAAATCTTCTCAGATGTGATTGTATCTCGGCGTACAGTATGTGACTTACTTTGCATCACATGCAGTGGGTGTGAAATCCAGTTTGTGTTTGGTTCTGAACATGAAGCTCTTAGTGCGGATCTCCAGTATGGACGGCGGTTGCACGGGGCAGACCAGCGCAAACAGGGCCAGCTGAGGAGGGATGGGTTTCCCATCTACTGTCCTCTCATTCTGACCATACAGGAACTTCAAACGCCCCTGAAAATTCACGGCCTGTAAAAAAATAAGGAAAGATAATGTGACGCATGAGAAAGTTTTCGTGTGTCAGTACTACAACTCAAAGGGGCAGTTTCCCGGACAGGGATTAGACTAGTCCTAGACTAAAATAAATGTAAGAGGTTGAAAACAAATTACACTGACATATCTTAAAATACATCAGTGCCCTTTGTTTTGCCTCAAAGTGCACACGGGTAATGTTTGTTAAAACTAGTTTTATTTCCTAATTAAACTAAGACCTAGTCCTGGTTTAAGATAATCCCTGTCCGGGAAACCACCCCAAACTGTTATAAGTAAACAATTAAGCAATCAAATATAAAAACAACTATGTGACTATAATTATAATAAACAATCGAGTATAATTAAAGTAATCTTTTGATCTCTCACACTTATTATCAGTACACTTCAAAAGCACAATGTGACCCTAATTAAGGGATTAATGTTTTAAAACATCTGCATGAAACAAAATGGATCATAAAAATAACAGCGACACTGAAACTGACTAATTGTTTAGTACACTGGACAAGTTTGTGACTTATGATGATGTATCAGATAATGATTTAAAGTGCACCTATTTCATTGCTAAAAACATTGTTTTGTGTATTTGGTAGCCTATAATCAATGTTGGTCAAGTTACTTGGAAATAGTAATTAGTTACGGATTACTTCTCCAAGAAAGTAATCCCGTTACTTTACTAAGTTACTTTTCAAAAACATGATGCACAACCTGAATATGCTACAATTGTAAAGCAACAGGGCCCGGTTGCATAAAGCACCTTAAGTGTAATTACACCCTTACCCAAGACCTTTCAGCCTAATTCTATTCTTTCTGCATATTCCATCATCCAAAATTGAATCAAATGAAACATTATCTGTTTTAACCTCTCGACGCGCACTAATTCTTGGGCCGCCATCTTAGTCGCGTCCGCATTTAGGATGAGAGCTTACGCAGCCTACGGAGGCTACTCTGCTGCTGCTCTGTGCCCCCGCCCTCTGAATTTGTCATACGTCACTAAGAAAAGTGCGTACACTACGCTAATACGCTAATAAATATGGATATTTCTAAAACAACACCGCGCGGATTAACCTCAGAAGACCTTTGTTTATCATCCTGGAGCTGTTTGGATTTATTTTGTGAAGGATGGATGCACTTTTTTTGGACTTGAAGGTCGTGGACCCCGTAACATTACATTTAATCAACTGAAAGATCTAAAACATTTTCTAAAATATCCGAAAATGTGTTTGTCTGAAAAACGATGGACATATGCAACTCGGACAGCTTGGGGGTGAGTTAATCATGGGTTTAATATCATTTTTGGCCGAACTAAAAGGCTGTGAGTCCAAGCAGGAGGAATTGTGATAATGTCAGTCTTTACCACATCACCAATCCTAGGAAGTAAGCTGTTGCCTACAATCCGTGTGTTTGTTGTATTCCAAGAAAAGAGATTACGTTGGAGACGATAACTCGCGTCAATGTTTACTTTGGGGTTTGTACCTTTTGCATATCATTAACATGGAAATCATGAATCAGACTATTGGTGCTCTTTAATGGTGAAACGTCTGAATGTGCTAAAGAGCCTCTTTCACACAGTAATTTCGGTAAATTACCATGAATTTACCAGAAGGACTTTACCAGTAAATACAAAAATGTGCTGTTCACACACGCAGTGACTGAAAGTCTTTTACCAGTAAGATATCATTCACACATCAGTATCAAAACACCGGTTAACTCGGTGAGAAAGCAGAAGTTACCTCTAAACTGCCGCACGGTGACCCAGTGTTGTATTTGTAAACAATGGCAGGTTAGGACTTCATATACACAGTTCGTATTTTGATGTTTTCACTTCTGTGGCAAACACTGACTGTTGCGCAGTTGCTCGTGACAAAATATTGTATTAGGTGACTTCAAACTGAACTGAATTGGGAAGAGTCGCAAACCTGCGTCTTGAACCGCAATCATGTTTACACATTAGGCTTCACAGAGGGTGTGCAAAGGATGTGGGCAATTCGGAAAATAGATGGTAAGCTGTTTTAAAAAACTTTGGTGAAGAGATGTGGACGTTGTGGAGTGCGTGTGGAAACAGTGCGGGGGTAAACGCATCATCTGTATTATGTATAAAAACATTATGATTGGCCTGAAGCTGTCAGCACATTCTGACGTTGCCATTTTAAATGCTAGCAATCCTTTTTATATGTTCATACATAGCGCTTACCAGTAAATTACTGGTAATCTTACAACCTCTCTTACTGGTCAATTAGCAGCACTAATTTACCAGTAAGGTTCTGTTCACACATGACCTGTTAACTGCAATTTACCAGTAAAGATTGTACACTGTAAAAAAAATCCGTAGAAATTGCAGCTGGGTTGCCGGTAACTTACCGTAGATTTAAATGTATGTTTTTTACATGCAACATTTTGTTCAAAGATAAATGAACATTAAACATTTACAAGTCTTTGTCTTTACAGAGTAAAACTAAAAAAACAGCTTCAAGCAAAACATTCTGGGAAACAAAATCTGAAGCAAAAAACAGAAAAAGGTTGATGATGATTTCTGGTTCCCAGAATGCTCTGCATGAGGCTGTTATTGTATAGTTTTATTCTCTAAAGATAAAGACTTGTTAATATTTAAAATTTATTAAACTTTGAACAAACTCTTGCCAGTAAATAACATAAATTTAAATCTACGGTAAATTACCGGCAACCCAGCTGCAATAACATTGCAATTTCTACGGAATTTTTTTACAGGGTATGTGTGAAAGGGACTAATGACTGGGTCATTACAACAAGCAAATAATTATCAACCACAAACAAACTTAAGCAAACAAGGAGTGACTCGGTTACGATTTCACCATTACAGCAGATGTCATCTTAAAGTTGTGGAGCCACAGACCTAATCTTAGTCAAAATAACGCTAACTAAATTATCTTTTGTTATGTGTGATGTTCTGTGTTTAGAGACAAATAAGTCTTTAATTTCACCCTTTGGACAGGATTATTATACGATCATTAGCTTTTTGACAAAAAATACTTTTAATTACCGGCTAAGAAAGGTGAGCACCATTTTGAAATCCCTACATTTTATTCTCCACAATGTTCTGATATTAATTCCTTAGCACATTCAAACTTTGTATGCAGATCATTTTTGCATTTTTATTAGGTGTGCTATTTCTAATTGTAATACATTTTTTTTTATACATTTTAAATAAAACTTTAAAAATCTTATTGTACAAAATCACAGTAAACATACAGTAGAAACCTTGCCAGATATATCAAAAATTAATTTGTAATGTGTGTATAAATATAAATAAATAAATAAATATATTCAACTTACAAGAAAACCAGAGGAGTTATCCAGTAGACATCTTAACCTGCAAACAAAATTTCTCTCAAGGAAGGTGGAGTTCTCCGGTGGCAGCTGCTCTGGACGGTAGTACATCTGAGGGAGTGGTGCATCTTGGGAAGCTTGAACAAAACATATACAAGTACCCAATTTAATACAGTTTCTTTCAGATTAAATAAATGTTGCATGCACTGGATAATAAAGCATTAATGGCAACATTTTGGCCCTGCAGTGTAAGAATTTATATAACTCACTGACATCAGCGTTATTGATAAAAGATTTCTACTGCTAAGCGTGTGTGCTGATAAAGTTCTTGAATTCCAGTTTCAAACCACCAAGCATTAGATCTCTTATGAAAACTCATCCAGTGGTTTAAGTCTAAGACCAGAATAAACTGGCACAGTCCTTAAACACCTACCATAAAAACTGGGCTTGGGTGGAATCAGTGTATTTGGCACAGTACATAAACACAGGAATCCTCAAAATCATATAAATGAAAAGCAAACATGTAGAGCATCTAAAAAGTAGCTGTTAATTAAACATATGCCTCATTATACACATAAATAAATGAAACTTGTTTTGAAGTTTGTATATGTGGGCAGTACATCTGAAACTCTTTATAGTGAAGATATTGCAATAAATTCTTATAGTTGTCAGCGTTTTATGGCCAGATCTGCCAACAAACTGTCTAGAGAGATATTTAGTTGTTTTTTTACCTTGTACTAGCTGTCCAGTGTCTGGGATGCAGCTGGGGTTAAGTGCCCAGTGGAGCTGTTTCTGAAACTCAGCCCGGTCTTCAGTGTGAACAAGCTCATAAACACTCTGTTGGATCAGATCCGACTGCAAGCCAAACACATCAGTCACATTGCTCATTACATATTATATATACACATTATATTTTCTATCAACATGCTATATGCTGAAATAGTATCCTCTATAATCTTTAGCACATAATCAAAATCCCGTTTCTTGAACCAAAACAGGTTGGGACACTGTAGAAATTGTGCGTAAAAAAGGGATGGAATAACTTATTAATCTCATAAACGTATATTTTATTTAAAATAGAATATAAATAACATATCAAATGTTGAAAGTGAGATATTTTGAAATGTCATGCTAAATATAGGCTCATTTTGGATTTCATGATAGCTACACATTCCAAAAAAAGTTGGGACAGGTAGCAATAAAGGGCCAGAAAATTTTAATTAACATATAAGGAACATCTTAAGGAGTAATTTGCAACTTATTAGGTCAATTGGGAACATGATTGGGTATAAAAAAGCCTGTCAGAGTGGCAGTGTCTCTCAGAGGTCAAGATGGGCAGAGAATCACCAATTCCCCCAATGCTGCGGTGAAAAATAGTTTTCTGAGTTTCTCAGAGAAAAATTGCAAAGAGATTGAAGTTATCATCATCTACAGTGCATAATATCATCCAAAGATTCAGAGAATCTGGAACAATCTCTGTGCGTAAGGGTCAAGGCTGGAAAACCATACTTGATGCCCGTGATCTTCGGGCCCTTAGACGGCACTGCATCACATACAGGAATGCTACTGTAATGGAAATCACAACATGGGCTCAGGAATACGTCCAGAAAACATTGTCAGTGAACACAATCCACCGTGTCATTCGCTGCTGCCAGCTAAAACTCTATAGGTCAAACAAGAAGCCATATCTAAACATGACCCGGAAGCGCAGGCGTTTTCTCTGGCCAAGGCTCATTTAAAATAGACTTTGGCAAAGTGGAAAACTGTTCTGTGGTCAGATGAATCAAAATTTGAAGTTCTTTTTGGAAAACTGGGACGACATTTCATCCGTACTTAAGAGAACAAGGACATCCCAAGTTGTTATTAGCGCTCATTTCAGAAGCCTGCATCTCTGATGGTTTGGGGTGGCATGAGTGCGTGTGGCATGGGCAGCTTACACATCTGGAAAGGCACCATCAATGCTGAAAGGTTTATCCAAGTTTTAGAGCAACATACGCTCCCATTCAGACGTCGTCTCTTTCAAGGAAGACCTTGAATTTTCCAACATGACAATGCCAGACCACATACTGCATCAATTACAACATCATGGCTTCGTGGAAGAAGGATCTGAGTACTGAAATGGCCAGCCGCCAGTCCAGATCTTTCACCCACAGAAAACATTTGGTGCATCATAAAGAGAAAGATGCGACAAAAAGACCCAAGACAGATGAGCAACTAGAAGTCTGTATTAGACAAGAATGGGACAACATTCCTATTCCTAAACATTGGTCCTCAATCAGCTGTTCCTTATGTGTACATTTAACTTTTCTGGCCTCTTATTGCTACCTGTCCCAACTTTTTTTGGAATGTTTAGCTCTCATGAAATCCAAAATGAGCCAATATTTGGCATGACATTTCAAAATGTCTCACTTTCTACATTTGATATGTTATTTATATTATATTGTGATTAAAATATAAGTTTATGAGACTTCTAAATAATTCCATTCCTTTTTTATTCACAATTTCTACAGTGTCCCAACTTTTTCTGATTTGGGGTTGTACATAAACCAGGCCGCTGCTTTTTTAAACACCTAAGAAATATATTATGCATATAATTTTTACAAGATGTAGAGTCTGAGGTGTCCCTAAAATGTGTCTGTGAAGTTTTAGCTCAAATGACCCCACATATTATTTATTATAGCATGTCCAAAATGGCGTTATTTGGGTGTGAGCAAAATGTGTTATTTTCATGTGTGTACCTTTAAATGCAAATGAGCTACAGCTCCTCACCCCTTACCAACAGATAGTGAGTACTTTCAGTTAAAATAGAACTGATTCATGTCAAAACAGTCTGAGACAATACAGTAGTATACACTCACCTAAAGGATTATTAGGAACACAATACTAATACTGTGTTTGACCCCCTTTTGCCTTCAGAACTGCCTTAATTCTACATGACATTGATTCAATAAGGTGCTGAAAGCATTGTTTAGAAATGTTGGCCCATATCGATAGGATAGCATCTTGCAGTTGATGAAGATTTGTGGGATGCACATCCAGGGCACGAAGCTCCCGTTCCACCACATCCAAAAGATGCTCTTTTGGGTTGAGATCTGGTGACTGTGGGGGCCATTTTAGTACAGTGAACTCATTGTCATGTTCAAGAAACCAATTTAAAATGATATGAGCTTTGTGGCATGGTGCATTATCCTGCTGGAAGTATCCATCAGAGGATGGTAACAAGGCATGATGGATCCATGTTCTCATTATGTTTACGCCAAATTCTGACAGAAATCGAGACTCATAAGACCAAGCAACATTTTTCCAGTGGGGTCTTCTGCCTCAAGGTTGTGCGTGTTGTGGATTCACAAATGCTTTGCTGCATACCTCGGTTATTTCAGTCAAAGTTGCTCTTCTATCAGCTTGAATCAGTCTGGCCATTCTCCTCTGACCTCTAGCATCAACAAGGCATTTTTGCCCACAGGACTGCCGCATACTGGATGTTTTTCCCTTTTCACATCATTCTTTGTAAACCCTAGAAATGGTTGTGCGTGAAAATCCCAGTAACTGAGCAGATTGTGAAATACTCAGACCGGCCTGTCTGGTATCAACAACCATGCCACTCTCAAAATTGCTTAAATCACCTTTCTTTCCATTCTGACATTCAGTTTGGATTTCAGGAGATCGTCTTGACCAGGACCACACCCCTTAATGCACTGAAGTAACTGCCATGTGATTGGATGATTAGATAATTGCATTAATGAGAAATTGAACAGGTGTTCCTAATAATCCTTTAGGTGAGTGTATTTAGCAGCATTAGGGCTACAACATGCTAACAAAGACAATTAAAAAAGCTTTTGGGCAAATTAACCAGTCAGTCAGTGGCCGCAGGCGGGGCTTTATCAGTGTGACATCACATTAACAAGCAGGTCTAATGAGACTGCTTTGTTTAAATGGGGATTAAAAAAAGAAGAGGGTGGTTTTTTTATTCATTGTAGGGTTGTTGTGTTCACACACTGCCAACACAGATTTATGTCTAAACATCTTGTAAATGTGTGCCCTTTAAGAAGTTGTTTAGTGATTCACAACTGCATCATAAAAACTCTTTGGTCTGCAGTTTTTTTCCCAGTGCAATAATATTGAATATGTGCACAAGCAATAACCAACCTGATGAAACCCCAAGTAGTCCTCAACGGTAGACGAAGTGTAGAAGATAGTGCCATTGGAGGTGACCACCAACACAAAGCCATTTATAACCTGTGAAAGGAGGTATTTTGTTTGATCTCTTCTGTTTTGTGGAAAAGTCAATGTTTCGCATGACATGTACAAGACACTCACCTGTAGCAACAGCTCTCCCTCCGGCAGCTCTTGAACTTTGCTGTTGTTTGCTATGTGGCTGGATCTCTTTGAGTTCAGGGACACTGCAACAGCAAACAAGCACTTGATCAGGCACTTGTTCAAACATGAGCAAAATATCCTGTATGGGTTACCTTAAACATAGGTCTGTTGGCATTGGGCATCCTAAAATTGAAAGTAAACTTGAATGCCCGGCAGTTTAACAATACTGTACACAATACAGAAAATCGCTGGTGCTTGGCACAACTCACATGAAATGTTTGCTTATGGATTGATAATGCCATACAGTACAAGCGCAATGAGAGATCAGAACGTAGACCAGACAGACATATATTATGTAACTCATTTTTTTTCCTTCAAAAGTGTATCAATTGTGAACTGCAAACCAAAACAATGGTTAAAAAAAACATTGTAATACAAAAAGAGTTCTGGTCTGCCAAGCAACCTCTTTTCTATTGAGAACAATCAATCCACAGTCTCCATTTACTACACTAGATGCCATTACTGAATGAAAAGGTGATTTCTAGTCCTTGTTTAAACAAACCCCTATGGATTTGATACTGCGTGCCAGTGTAACATCAAGATCATATCTGCGTTCTTATAATGCAATGCTTGGCCCCGAAGAACCCCACTGGTTCACATCAAGGCTTGGCAGGGTGCTTGACATTATACAGTGACTCAGGTCAAAGTTTGCTTCTGAAGCCAGTGACTATCAAACAAGTTTCGTAACTCTTTTAACAGAAGTCAAGAGGTCAATGAGTCTGTTTGAATTACTCACGCAAACCAAGGCCCTACTCCCCCAGTGTCGGCCTCCAGAGTGTCTGTGTACTTGCGTACCAAACAATCATCAGGCATCCATAATGCCTTGGGAGAAAACCAAAGCAAATCCACTCCTGCTTAGCCTGTTTCTCACAGA